>NW_024580672.1:16656648-16816645 GCF_017639235.1 Corvus kubaryi
ATCCTTCCTTTTCTAGTATATTTTCCTGTGGCAGTTCTTACATGCTAAGACCAGAGTTAATAATACAGAAAGAATACAAATTTTTACAGAATTGCTACTCACTTAACAACAACTGTTCTCTTTCTGTTATTATCAAAACAATTCTTAGCTATCCTATTTTCCAATTTTAGCAAATGCCTTTTTCTAAAAGACCTTTCATTAGAGAAGAAGCAAGACAAAAATGGAGCTCTTGAAATACACTTCAAGACCCAGAAGATATCACAAACATCTTATTCTACTGAGGGTCTGGGTCTTCTTAACAATTATTCTCAGGTTGGTATTTATAAAAAGTCATTGTTATTATATGATTTTTAGGAATTAACATGAAGCACAAATTATCTTTTCATGTGAAGTCCTGAAGTTCTCTTAAGACATTCAGTTATAAAATATACTTGAGAAAAAAATAGACATAATTTTGGAACATAATGTTTAGGATAACCAGTATGGATGTTTTCATGAAAGAACTCTACACAAATTGTCTTTTTCCTAAAGCTTTCTCTCGGACATGAAATTTGTCAGTACTCCTGCAAGTCCCTTTTTCCCCATCCCTTCCCAAAGCACCAAAAGCCAAATGGTCAGGTAAAAAAATCTTTTAAATGTATTAATACAGGTAATTGTTTTCTGCTTCTAACTAGGTAGTTGAAATATGGCAAAAAAGTTTCCTAATGGAATACTTAGACATGATAAAATTAACCTTACTAATGACATGGGAATATTTGGGATTAATTAATTAATGTACAGAGAGTACTCAGAGCCGTTTACTGATCTAAAAATAACAGTCACTGTAAGAGTGCTGAGTATATTTTAGTTATTAAGTTATTTAGTATCAGATTCATTTCATAGTGCTAGGTGTTAGTTTTTTTATACCTCAACTTGAGACACAATTGGAAAAACAACAACCAAGCCAAACCATTTGCTGGCGGATATTCAAACTCTGTGGCTTTTCATACAACAGCGGTCACAAAATTTGCTCCTGATTTTCCTTATCAATGTAATTTTCCTTTTCTTGGTAAATATTTTACTAGTATATTCAATTTACTTGTATTTTTGATTATTCAGGCTTATTAGATGTCTGATTTGATATTATTTCTTCTTTGTTTTTCTTCTTCAAGTAACCATTTTTCATTCAGCACCTTCTGCTTCATTCTCAGTTGCCCAGAGCACAGGATCCCAAAGGTGCTCCACTATTTTGTCCATTGTAGTCTGAAAATGTCAGTGAATGTAACATTTTAACCACGCTGAGGAATATCAGGGCTAATGCATTTCCATGCCTTAATCCCTCATTTATATTAAATGGGCCAGAGATTTTACACCTTCTTCATGCTCCATCTTCTTCATTGCAAATTGTGACTATGCCTGTTAAAAAATGTCTTACAGAGTTATAAATTCCTCCAGTGTGGCTCAAAGGCCACGATATAGCATTGTAAGATTTCTTAAAATCTAGAAGTGTGTGTATTCATTCTGACTAAAATGTTATGTATCTACAAATGTATCATGATTATTTCATATTTGGGAGACCTCTTTTCCAGAATCCCAACTGGTGTTACTGATATGTTCCTACTTTATTAAAAAACAAACAAGCAAACAAACTAACCAAAAAATCCCCACCAAAAAAACCCATGAAAACAAAAAAGTAAACCTTTCTGAGAAGGCTTTTTAGGCTTTCAGAAAAACACAGGAACTCACTGCGCTGGCTTTTACATTGCATTTCTGAAAACCAACTTCCATTGCTCTGAAATTTTTTCAGCTATCTGAAATCAACAGAATTATTCTGTACAGCCTTTGGCTTCATTTGCCTCCTTCTGCTTTTAATAATTTAATGGCAACCCTGTCAACACACAGAGCCAAGTTCTTCCCAAAGGGTTGTAATTTCCTCTTGGATCTGTTTGGAGCTGAGCTCCACAAACAGCTCGGCTCCATCCCTTTGTAACTTTCTTCTTTGGAAAGAAAGGATTTTCATTGTTCATCAGATTGGCAAAAGAATGATGTATTTTCCTCCAGGTGCAGATTCTGCTTTCTTCTCAGGCATTAACGTTCCTTCTCTGCCCCATCCTCTCCACCATGCCCTTCAAATGTTCTGTAGTGGCTTTGTCTCTTGGCATTTTCTTTTGATTCAATCTCGTCATGAACCTGATCCAGGTTCTGAAGGCAGTCCTTGCCACATTCTGATCCTGATTCTTTTCCAAAATCTTTGATCTTTCCTCTTGGAGTGTACTGTTGGTTTCTTCAGCAGTTCTCCTAAAATATCTCCAATCACCTTACACTTAGAGTCATCTGCACAATTCAAATAGAAATCTTCCAAAGCTTCAAACCTGTCCTTATTTGCTACTCAGTGTTTCTTTAATTGCTCAGAATGTGTAAGTTTTACTTGTAGCATATATGTTTAATTTGTCTCTGCTGGGACACGGCTGTCTCCTGTAGAGACATTTCCAGTGTTAATATCCAGCCAGTTGTTCCCATTTTTGGGGTTTCTCTTGTACTATATGCACTCAAAATGTTCTATGACCTCAGGTTCCACCCTTCCCTTAGACTTCTCTATAATCTGCCTTCCCAAGATTTATTCAACTATTTTCTAAGAATTTGTGCTTCTTTATGAAGAAAAGGCCTTGAAGTCCAAGTAATACTGCTTTAATATGACCCCACTCCTTTAGCCTGCCCAGGTTTTTACAGTCAGCAGAGCTTTAAGAGTCAAATGTGTGTCCAAGGTATTGTTTTATGCCAAGGTCCAAGCAACACTAGTTAGAGCTGGTGTGCTAGGCCATTGCCTAATTTCTGTGCTGCAGTAGATCTGGGGGTTGTTTTCTGCAATATTTAGAGGGTTATAGGGGAAAGTTTAAGAAATTTAAATATCTTTAGTCAATGATTCATATTGCTGTAAAGGTGTTTATTACTTAACTAGGTTGCCATTTCATAGGGTTTGCCTCTCACTGCCTCTCCCAGTCCCATCAAAAGGAAAACATACAGCTTTATAGTCTCTTCAGGACTAAACCACTGATATTGCTAATGGTAGACTATGTTATCATTCAGTTTATTTAATAAACTAATTCATTTTTCAAAAGTAGCCTTTAAAATTATGCAGTTTAATGGTAGCTCAAAATTGAAACACTCAGAACTTGCTGTTTACCTTGTCTTTGTTCAATCTTCTGTTACAACAAACTCCCTTTTTTGTAAGAATCACCAACCCAAAATGAGTGCTTTGAGGCTTGGGTGGCTTTTGCCTGATTTTCAAAACCTTGCTTTGATGGCAAACAACATGGGATTGCAAAGGTTTCTTTATTTGTGTTCCTGTGACAGTGCAATGTGCAAGCAATAGTTTTGCTGTCTGGGAATGTCAACCTGTTCGGTTTATAGTCTCTAAAAATGAAGGCCAACAGGAAGGGCATCAGTGGACGTACCCATTAAGATTATGACTTCAACAACAAAACCAGCATCACTAAATTCTAAATAAGTAAAAGTTAAACCAGGGAACAACACGATATTCAGCTTTCCAATTTCTCGCTTGGCTGTTAGGAGTGTGATATACAGCTGAAGGTCTGTTTCACAGGAGGAGAGACAAAATAAAGTGCTTATCTAACTCATATTTACTCCAAATGGTACATTTGTGCTCACACACAAACACACACACATAAATATATAAATGGACCTCACCTATAGAATTAAGGAAGTATTAATTTAATTTGGTTCAAGGTCAGTGGTCTTGCTTGCTAATATGTAAAATGTCTCTGCATAAAGAGTGCAGAGGAGATACTTCAGCAGTTTTCCAACTTTCCTTTCTAGTTTTACATAGAATAGCTAAAAAGGGGTTGTGCTTTATGAGTGGATATCATCCTTATCAGGGAGAAGAATGAGCCCCAGTTAAATCTCTGAGACCTTTAGGCTTCCACTTAAACAGAAATTTCATGGCTATGAAATCTCTGAAAAGAGATCAAGCAAAGTGTTTCTAGCCTAAGTGGCTGGATGTGCCACCCGTGCCCCTCAGGTTCTAGAGTACTAATTGCAGGATGTGATATTTAGATCAAGGTCTTTAATCAATCTTAGAATCACCCTTCTGAGCTATGTCAGCAACAATCCATTGTAAAATCCAGAGTCATGGCACAGATTTATAGAAACTGGGAGCAAGCCCAAACCTTTCTTGTGATATAGGGACTTGTTTTTTAGATTTATTACTATGGTGTTTATATTTACTGGAATCATCGTGTTATGTCAGCTGCATTGTGTTCTATTGCATCAGGGTTTTGTTTCCCTTTGCTTTTTGTTTTCCCTTTGATTGTGAGGATACACTTACATAGCATAAATAGTATGGTGCAAATCTCTCCAGCTAATTCTAGGTGAGTTAGTCTGTGTACCAGAAGGGCATAGCTGCATCAGCACTGTCCTGCACCCCTGCTAATAGCTTACTGCTCTGCAGAGCTAATTAGCTCCATGAGAGAGCACAGGAGCCTGGCACTGGGACATGCCAGCTTGTTCCCAGCAAGCTCAGGTAGCTCTACACAGCATTTAATTTTCCTGTCCAGTTTTGAGGTTAGTAACACTTGCTGGATTAGTCTTAGTGCCAAAGCAACGTAAATAACAGCTCTACTCCAGTACACTCAGTGCTATTGAGTGACATTTTCCTGCAGGATTTCTTCTATGAGCTGGTGAAGCAAAACAAATGTTAAGATATTCATATCAGTAAGTATATTGTGCCCTTAAAAAAGTCAGTTACTCCTTCTCCTGTGAAGGCTGGCACTAGCTGACCTGAGTCATAGCTTAAAAAAATAACAATCAGAGAACTGTGTAGCAAAGAACAAGTGACCAAAACATAGCAAATAATCCTAAGATTCCTTTTGAGCCAGCTTCTATGAATTTTTTTTGCCTTTTTTCCTGCTGTTTCAAAGTGCATGGTTACTCTCTGCACCTTCATGTCTGACATTTTGTTAGGTGCTTCTGAGTAAAGCACTCCTGCTCCATCTCCAACATTACTTCAGTTTGTATCAATAACAAACACCTTTCATTCTTTCCCGGTCAATGTTGAAATATGCAAAGCAAATCAAAAGCTATGGTCAACATAATAAATGGAAACATCTATCTCTTCCAGTCAGCCATTGCCTCACTATTTTATTTCTTCACTTTAGATAAACAATCTACAATGTGTTTACTGAGGCTTGTACTGATATCCCTCAACGGTATAGGCAAGTCTAGTTTTATTCCAGCAGACACAGAGAATAAGCCCACGGTGCACAGTGCGTGCAAACCCCTTTGAAATCCAAGATTATTTGTTCTCTGACTGTTCTAAGGTAATTAAGGAGCATTGCATGTTTCTCAATTAATGATTCCTCATTCAGCTGGGGATCTTTGATGCTAATTTGTTTTAATCAGGACAGAGACTGCTAAAAAACTAAACAATTCAGTGAAGAGGAACTAGGAATTTTTAATCAAGTGGAAAAGATCTAAATGCTGTGAGGGACACATCCATCATAAGTTTTTGCTTCTTGTTCATTTAACTTTGTTCTTTCAGGTCTCATGAAATGTTGCGTTAATCAGTGCAAGAAAGTTTGTTAATATGAAGAATGCATGGTGTTTTTTCTTCAACAGATGTGAACATTTGTGCAAAAATGAGGAGCTGAAACCAGAGCCATGATGTTAAAACACATTCACCATGCGTTTTTTTAGTTATGCACTGAAGTTATAATTTTCTGTGTTGTCAATCACTGTGGTCTTAATATGCTGGGGAGTCACTGGAGAAAAATACTGGTTTTGTGGGGGATTGGATGCTCTCCATTTAAATGTTAATTTTTAAATTATTTTGGTATCACAGTACGTGCATACATTGGGTAAAATAACCTACTGTAAACTTCTGCCCATGGAATTAGTATTTCAAATGCTGCAGCCCATGCTGCATGAAATCACATAGCTTCTGAGTAGCTTGATAAAATAATGTTTTATTCCTAAGTACATTTATTTATAACTGTGAGGCAAAAGCACTTCACAGTTCTGTCTCCTCCAGCTGCTTTACCACGATAGACTACGTGTCTTCCATCATGGAAATACTGATGTGTATGTTTGACTGCCATGGCTTCAACAGAGTGGAGGTGCTCCCAAGCCTTGACTTCCAGGGATCTTTAGCCATGTGGCAGAGTTAAAGTCATGAAGGACACTTAAATCCAAAAAGCAAGTCTTCCTGAACAAGCAGTATTTTAGCAACTGTTCAATTAAAAGTAAATTGTAGGTGCTAAGGAATTTCCAGGTCAGGAGAGGCATTTAATGGCTTTCAGGTTTTCAGTGTTTGCAAACACTTTCGTATGACTAATTCTTCTGTGACTTTCAGCATCTTCCCCATTACTGATTTTAAAGCATGGAGACCTGTTTTGGACTGGCACCTACCTTCTAGGTGAGCTTTACTAGCTCTAAAGAGTGCAAAAATAGGCAGAGAGACAAGAAACCTAACTTGCTTCCTCTCCTTCCTTTCGTTATGGCTGTGAACAGAGTGTTTATTTTGTAGTTCAGAAGCTGAAATGAACAGAAAAGTCCTGCTAATAAATTCCTGATGACCTGTCTTAAGGATGAACTTTAAGTAGTTTAATAGCAGCAGGGATTTGTTGGTTTGTTTGTTGGTTTGTTTGTTTGCTTGGGGTTTTTTGCAAGCAAGCTTAAATATATAACAGTTAAAAGTAGAATTCTATATGCTAAATGATTCCCATGCAAATGGAAGCACAGCCATCGAAGAGTTGCCTTACAGAAGATGGATTTTTTCACCAAAAGCTGTCTGTACACTGTGAAACACAGTTCAGATGTTTGAACTTATGCTAATTGAAAGATCAACATTTTTCTTTCCTCAGCGAATACTCTGCTCTTTTCGTCTTCGAGATGGCTCTCCCATGTGCAAAAAATGAGCTGTAATTATGCCCAGCTCAAGGCAATCTCAGGATCTAAAATATCCTGCCAACCAGTGTGTTCTCAATCTGCCTTGTTAGTTCACAAAATTGTGCATGTGCCTTTGCTACAGTCTCAAACCTGATAATGTCACATCATTGGGACAGGAAATGTTCTCTGATCTTATCTGAAGTGACACTTGCAATTTCAAGTTCTAGCTTGATGAGATCACGTTGTCAGGGCTCCACATAAGTGTGATCTTTCCTGATTTGCAATTGTATCTTGTTTTGAACGGTCTTTACACTATACAAGCAAAAGCATATGATAATGCATTTTGTCAGATGCAAGGATAATGAAAGAGTGATTTTATGTTTCCCCTTTTAGAAAATCCAATTCATGTGACTAAACTCAGTTTTCCTAACAGTTCCACCCCGTCTGTCTAATTCTGTTTGCACCTGGAAACCCTAATACCTACAAAATGTGAGCGTGTCAAGGTAGTTCACCTCCTTCATAAAATAGATGAGACTTATTACCTTTAAACCTCTGTTACTTCCACGAAGCTCTGGGCTATAAAATGGTTCACACATGCTGGAGTTGTTAAAACATATATTATGCCTTAAGCAAAAATATTTAACATAGTAAAAGCTTGTAAAGTTGAAGAATACTTGAATACCTACATCGTGTTATTTGCAATAAGAAAGTCTGTAATATTTAAGAGGAGGAGACTCTTAAGTCATGTTTTAAATGTTTTTATTCACTATATTAATTTTCTTTAGATGCACATTATATGGGAAGAGAAGAGCTGCTACAAATGCTGTATTTCCCCTTTTATCATATAGATTACTGGCTGAATCTTGTAGCACCATGTAAAAATAGAAGAGGGAAGAAACATTGCATATATCTAACCTGTTAAGACTTGAGGAGTCTGTGCACAAAACTCTCGTGTTAAGGTGCAAAGGCTTAAATCTTCAATCCCCATTTAAAAGGCATTATGACAGGTCCTACATTAGTGCAGATGACTAAGACATAGAGCAACTTGTGACCTCTCTTGTAACAGTACCATGGGAGCAGATTGATTTGTCTGGATCGTGGCATGTGGATCATAGTAACAAGCAAGACAGACCACAGCTATCTGACTAAATTGCTGCAAAGCCAAAAAGGGAAATAATATTTATTTGCCCATTTAAAGTGATGAAAATAGAAGGCAATAAAAATCCAGGATATTTTACTTTTTTGGGTAATAAGATAAGACTCGGCCTGAAAGGCTGGAGGAGTGGAAATACAGGAGTTTCTTGGCAAGAAGTTCTGAAATCCATATAAAACCTTTGGCAATTATTTTTTTTAACTGATTATTCTTTCTAAATAGTTGCACCCAAGCCAGAAGAAAAAATTTCAAAGAGTTATTCTGATATCGCAATAATTGTATCCCTCCTACTAAAAGATTAGATAAATATACAGTTTTGTTGTATATCACATAGCGATATATGACCCAGATATATCACTAAAAATTAAACCTAAAGTGTTGCATTTGGACTGACTAGTCCTAGACAAATGCTATTTCTTTAATAATGAACACAAGCCCCAAATGCATTGTATTGTAAGGGAAGCGACAGTTCTGCCAAAACCCTGCATAACTTGCAAGATGCAGGCTCATGTGAGATTACTGTGTGCTGTGCTGACTAAGAAAAAGAAAGGACAGAATTAGGTTATTGTGATGCTACCATATATGTTAGGCCATTCCTGAGATGAGGGATGCCTATGTGGTGCTGCCTCTGTGCATCCCTTCCAGAGCAAGCACGCTCTCCAAGTTTTGCTTGTATTTTGGGGTCAAAGTAGGCAGATGCCTCTCTCTACCCAATAAATACGATTTTAAAAGTTTTTGAACTGAGTATTTATCACAGACCTACTCAGTTTAATGCATTTGAAGGAGAAAGCTGTCTTGCATTATTTCTAAGGGACTGTATTTCTTCTAGCTGCACAATGTGGTTTTGTTTTATTCCCATGATGATATTCAAACTTTATGACTGGATAGTCTAAAATGTTATTAGATGGCAACAATAGCTTGCAATCTATTGCCTGGTCAGCTAGATTTTTATTGTTTAAAAGAGCTTAACCTTTCCCTACTGTTTTATAGAGTATATAAGAGCTCATTCCAAACCATTTTGTGCTTTGGCTGAAAGATATATTTAGTAGATGGATTTCAAAAGTACTGTGGTTAAAAATCTGCATCCTATAGCAGTAATCTGTTCTTGGCCTAATGCTAGTTATTCTTGAGCATTAATCTGGAAGAAAATAAAAAATCTCTGCTAGTAAATATTGCAGGTGACATAAAAAATTAGTGCAGTGGTAAATAATGGCAGAGGAGATCATCTCTATGTTCTGGATTTGCATCATTTTGTAAGGTGAGCTCATCTGAACAATATGCATTTTAATACAGAGAAATACAAAGTCATATGCCTGGGAACAAAGAATTCCAGTCACATGTACAGAATAGCAGAAAAGTACCCTTGAAATACGGTGATAGTGATGAAGATTTAGAGTTTGTGATAGGTAGTGTCTGAATGTGAGCTCCCTGTTCAATATAATGGCTGAGAGAAAACCATTAGCTTTGAATGGGTAAGCAGTGAGGGAATGTCAAGCAGGAGGGAGATGAGTTCATGGCATGACTGAGATAATTGCTAGCATTCTCTGTCCAGATCTTGTTTGCACACATGAAGAAAAAATCTGAAGGAAAAAAAATCCCAAACAATAAAACGTTCAGAGAGGAACAAAGGAATGATTCTAAGCCTGTGGAAAAGAAATTCCAAAAGTCTGTGAGTTAAGAAAATTAATCTATTCAATTATTTTAAGAGTGGGCTAATAGGTGAATTGATACCAGTTTTCAATATCTACATAAAATATCTGTTTCACAATTCTGAATATGTCTGAATACATCTCTAAAATGATTAACAGTATCTAGTGGATGGAAGTTGGAGCTAAACAAATATAGACTTAAAAAAAACCCACAATGTTTTAAAAGTCAGGGTAATTGATTACCAGAACAATTTATCTAGTATCAGAATGTATTTCCCCCTCTGAATATCTTTTTGAAAAATGTACTATTGTTTAAACAGAAGTTAATTTAAAATAGATTATCGTAATGATCCCTTTGGTTTTACAATCCATTTAAGAGACATTACAAATCTCCAAATATGACCCAGAATGCAGATTTTTGTTTGAAGAAGAAAATGTTTACAAAATGAAAGACCTATAGGAATATGTGCTTCATTCAATTTTAAATCTCCAAGAGAAGTGTTTAAAAGAACGAAGAAACCTCTAGTGAGAGCTGCAACACAAATATTATGTATCAGAATTTAAAAGGGAAACCAGAGGAGCAGTGACATGAGTTTCTGCTAACTGTCTAAGCTGTCCCAAAATGCTGAAGGAAACAAATTGGGAAGGCATGGCACTAAAAACTGAATGCAGTAACAGCATAATTATTGGCATATTGCTTATAAGTAGTCTTGTTTATCATCCTTTTTAACTTGCCACTGACTTTCTCTTTTCACTGAAACATAGCCAAGATTGTGAAATAAACCCATAGCCATTAGATGAAAGAGTTTTGCTGAGACTTTTTTGAAATATTGGTATAACTGCCCAATATTTCTGTGGCCTGTCATGGGAAAGAAATGAAGAAAAATATTAGTGAGCCCTTAGAAAATGTTTGACTCTCTAGGACTGCTCTGTACTAAGTCATGCGAAAGAACGGCCCCGGCTGCTGAAGACACACAAGGTAAAAGATATTAGTATGGTAATGACACCAGGAGGGGTCAAAGGATGAAGGAGTAATGAGAACAGACATGTCAGAAGGATGAATAGGTGTGGTCATTAATTTCAGTTGAAGAGCAAAATGTAGATTCTGGCAAGATTTAGAGGACAAGTAGAGGCTGAATATGATGCAATAGCTATTGGACAGACAAGAGTAGAACACGTTTGGATAAGGCAAGAGAGAAGAGAAACACTCTTCCTGTATATGGCATTTATTCTTTTTTACAGGGTAACACCTCATCCTGCTGCAGGGTGAGCTCAGGGACAGGAAAGGAAAGAGAGCTGCCAAAAGGCAGACTGCTTTTGTCTGCCAGGTATAGCTTTTCAAAAACTGCTCACCTCAGTTGATTCAGAGTAGCATCTGTTTCAGAGCAAACGATGCTAAATGCAATGACTGAACTACTTGTGAAAGAAGTACGTAAGTACACGAACTCGTGAAAGATAAATTTCCCAGACTCAAGAACAGAAGCAGCAATGAGAGGGTGTTCATAATTTCATACCTCCCCTTTGCTTCAGAGCCACTATTAACACTGCTCAGTAACAAGAATGTACATAAATCAGGGGCAAGGATCTCAGCAGGGTGCCATCACAGCAGCCCTGAAATCCTGGTGAGTGCATGCGTTGGGTTTATGGCATTCTTATGTGTGATAATCACTCAATCACTTTTCTGGCTGAGTACCTACAGGAATGGAGTAATCCTGGAAATGCAGTGAATGAGAGAGGATATGTATATGTGTTTTAATGGCAAGGTCATGAGCACTGATGTAATAGCAGTAATTATCCAAACATCTTTGACATTCTGATCAAAGACACCCAAAAGCAGAGAGTTCATTTACTTAGTTTAAGCTCCCACATTTCAATTAACGTTCAAAGAAATCTCTCCTTCTAGGCTGAACTGAAATGAGTTATTGATGTAATTATACCACTCAGGAGAAAAAACTTTAAATACTAGTTTTACCAACTGATACTAGGAAACTTTTCAATATCCCATTAAATGTTTTTTGTTGTTCTATTTGCCAGGGCCTCAGTTCAGCAAAAACATTAAAGTGTTTGAGGTAAGTTAGTCTATTCAACGAAACACACAGTTTCATACTTACCCATATGTCCCATTGACATTAAGCACATACTTAAAGTTAAGCACACAATTAAAGGCTTAGCTGAGCTGGAGACTAAGCTCTTTATAAAAGAAGTTAGTTGCAAAGAGAAAATGAGCGAGGGTTCATTTCTACTTAGTCGCGCTTTACAGCTAGATCTGTGTTTAAAGAGAATAGTGTCTAGAAAGAAAAATTTAATCCTAATTCCTCTCTCAGGAGTCTCTAGACAGAGCCAGCTGCAAAGGAAGACTGATTGGCAAATCAGGATTTTAGGACTAGCACATCAAGGACCGTCTATTCCAGTCACCCAGTTACTGTAGACAGCAATGTTGCCTCACCCTTGTTAACTCTTCTTGGGGTGCAGTGGCCTCGTGGATACAGAACTGAGGAACTGCTGCCTGGCTACCTCGGACAAAACTAAGTTTTTGGGCATTTTATAGAAGCTTGTATTTCTGAAAAAATGTCACGGTATTGTGAAATCAGGAAGGTGAAACTATGTAATATTCATCCCTTTAGATTGTGAAACCTTCAACTAACTTTCATCTTGAAAGGTGGTTCTAACTCAGGGTTCTTACTCAGATTTAGATGTACTACAGACCCATCACCATGCTATGACAGCAAAGTTCACAATTTAGAGCATTATACTCTGGTTGCCGTTCTTGAAAAATGTTTGGAAGAGATGATAATTTTCCTTTTCTGAACTGTCAGGCACTTTTCTCCTAAATTCCCTAAATCACAGATTGATATCTAAGTGTATGCCTGTGTTATACTTAGACCTCACACCATTCTCCATAACCATTTATGATTACTGTTATTAATTTTAGTCACATATCACAGTTTCAGTTTCATATCACATACAAGTCCTTTTTTTGCAATAAATGGCATTACTTACGTATGCTTATCTCATTCAGTAAACAAAAGATTCCAAGAGAATCTTTATGCTACAGTTGGATTCAGATAAATAGTCTTTTCAGCACTGCTGTGAGTACAAGTGACATTTTTGAACCAAAACTTAATAGAGAGTGACTGGAATAGCTGACTCCTGATTCTTTGTGGAGATAAAATGAAACTTCAGTCTTCAGACAGTCCTATCATTGATTTTAGTCTTTTATCTCCCATGAAAACATCCCCCTCAAAAATCATTTAGCTGTGGATTTAGCAAAAACAGAAAGCAGATTTTGTCTGCTTTCAAGCTACCCCAGTAATACAGTTATCTGACTTTATTAGGGCATAAGGATGCTGGTTGGAGAATAAACCTACTTCTAAGCTAACTTAACCCATTTCTTACCCTGACAGGAAGAAATATATTTAGAATGTATCCTTGGCGAGTCACACAGAACAAACTCAGTGCTGGGAGCAAAACAGATGACCAAAAAAATTGCAAATGGAATAGTAAGTGGAATGAGGTGTCTGCCAGCCATAGTTTGATGTTCTGGATTCCCAGCAGCTTCCTGTATGTCGTTGTATCCTTGCTGCTGGCCACATAGCACATTCTTCCCTTCCTCTTGCCACCCATCCTCCTCAATGACCGCGTTTTCTTGAGCCTATCTGGTATTGCTGCATTGAAGCATTTGATCCCCTGTTTTCCACAGGCTGCCAGGAAGTCCTGGAACAGAGCAGTGTGTATGGTCTATGGATGGTCCCACACCTGATGCATAGGGACCACCTACAAGTTTGTGCTTTGACTGCTCAGCCCTTATTAATCAGCCTTGTATGTGTATGATGCTTGATGCCAGCCATGAAATCCTTGCAGTGTGGAACATGCAGATTTCCCATGCAATTATCTTGGCCAGGTCATCTCTACCATGGACATACAGGCCAGAGTACTTTCCAGAAAAAACTAAGAGTAGTGTTGAAAAAGACTGTGGAAAGTCCGAGCTCTGAGCAGCACAAGTGGGAGCACTACAGCAGGATGATATGGACAATGCCAGGTAGCCTCTGCTTGCTGCTTGAGCTGGTAGATCTGCTCCTGAATGGCTCCACCTGCAGCAGTGGACCTTCAACATGCAGACTTTGCAGGTGCCTAGTTTCAGGAATGTAAGGAGAATCGAGCCATGGAATGAATTTATGGATGCTTGGCATGATAATGGGGGAACAGGATGTTCAAGATGAACACAGAAGAGAAGGAGGGAGGAAACCAAATGTGCTTATGAATGCATAGTGAAGCCTGAAGTAAGTGTATTGCATGAGGAAGGGAATCTATTTGCATTGTTTAGCTGTGTGTGGTTATGTTTGTCTAGTAATTGGGCAACTAAACCCTTTGGGATGTCTTTCCTTAAGAGCAAGTTAAATGAAAGGCAGCAGCTACAGAGAGAATTTGTGCAGAGACTTGAAGAAAAGGACAAGGAGGGTAGAGGTTGGATTTGCCAGTGTTCTGTGGAGTGAGGTGGGAAACTGCTGCTCTTTGTTTAAATGTCTGATCCCACTGTGGAAATTCTTAGTGCTATTAAAAATGCAGTAGGGACTGGATTTAATTTCCACGTTACTGAAGAGGAGAAAATCACTGCTCTATTGGAAACAATGGTAATAAGGTGGTAGCTGGGGATACTGCTTTTCTATGGTAAGGTCTTGATCCTCAAAGCTGCTGAGTGCTATGGCAATTTATACAGTAGGATCCGTATGGAAACAGATTGGAAGAGGTCAAATATTCCATGGTGACCTTTGTTGTCACCACTAATTAGGTGGTGCCTTTGAGTATCACCCAGTATGTCCCAGTGTGTACAATTCACTTTTCCCAGAGCTGCACCAGTGCCAGCTGATAGACTTGGCATATTTGCCTGCTTGTTAAAGGTAAAATGTTGAAGGAGACAACTTTTGCTTTCATTTTGATAGAAGTTTGATTGTACACCTGGTGCTAACTGTAGCACTGTTCGTTTGCTGTCTGTCTCCAGCATCTCTTGCAAACCTCTGCTTACTGCAGCTCTTGTCACAGTGCCCAGCAGCTGGTGCCGGGAACAAAGAGGCTCATTGAGCACTGCCTGGTGCTCAGCACTGCTCTGGGAGCTGGAGCTGAGAGAACCACAAGATGATTCAATGGGTTTTGATGCCCCACACACATGTGCTCGATGCTCTGTCCTGAGCATGAACCCCAGCTTTCAGAGCTGCAGCCCAGCTACCCCATATAAAGTACCAGGACAGCTGCTGGTTGTAGCTTTGAAGTGCTACAACACCATGGGCTCAGGGTAGCTGCTGAAAATAACCCATGGATGATCCTTGTGTCCCCATGACATATATCCGTGTTTCTTGTCTATCCCCTGTACCTGCAGAGTGTGAGGACAGAGACCAGTGAGAGCTCAGGGCACAGCTCCTCCTTCTCTCTTTGCTGAGTACAGGCTGCTTCTGGCTTCCCCGTGCCATTTTGTTTCATTTTGCTTTGTTTTCCCCTCCTCTAACCCCTTACAAAAGAAGTTACTGAAGAGCTCTTAATCCTAGGGGCAAGGCATCCTGCTCAGTGTTTTGCTGCAGCCCATGTTTGCCTGGTGCAGAGAAGCCAGAGTGCAGCCCGAGCTGTGTATGGTACATGACAGATCTCAGAGCTTCACAGTGCTGAGATCATCCTGGAGATGCCAAAGTGATAGGCAGGCAGTGAGGATCTCTGACAGCCAATACATAACACCAAAAGTGGTAGAGGGAGACTGTATGTGAAAGAAAATCATGTGTAAAATTTAATGTGGGGTGCTGTTTGTTTTGGTTTTTTTCTAAAGATAGATATGCAGTTTCCATGGACACCCGTTTTTATCTTAATGTATGTTTCCTTTTATTAAATATACATAACCAGCCTTGCTCAGGATGTGAAGTCTGGTGTTTGATTTTCTTTACAGTTTCTCTAGGGAATTACTAATAGCCAAGCAGATTTCTGGAGACATTTAGGACAGTGTTACCTTCCTGCTATCAGATGTTTCGAGCCTTAGGAAGCCAGCCAGATATAGGAAAAGGACAAAGAATACAGAGAAGGTAAACTGCTCTACACAGTGTGAACGGCTCATCTTCCCTCAACATGGCCAACTTTTCTACTGGATCGATCTTTTCTTTCAACAGGCTTTCCCACCATTTAGTCCTCCTCTTGTTTTGCCTTTTTTCTTAGCCTTGGTAGCAGCAAATAGTTATTGCTGATAAAATCTGATTGGCCTGGAAGGTGTTGGCCTGGTGACTTGAGAACTTAAGGCTGCATGGGGAGCAAGTATGTGAAGCAGAAAAACTCCAGTGTTTAAGAGGGCAGGAATTGGGAGCTTGTTTTGGTTGTTCTATTTTGGATATATCTTGCTTCAGAAGGAGAACCTCTCAGAAGAGATCTGATTTTTTAGGATAGCCTGGGAGGCATGGTAGTGTCTTACTGAAGTGTCACACTTTAGGAAGCCTAGGCAGTGAGTTACACTGAACTTACCAAAGAGAAAAAGTAGGTGTGTGGGGTGGAGCCTATTTTTGAGTGTTCTTAAATTTTAGGGCAGAACTCTTTCTTTTGGCTTGCTGATGGAATGAGAATGAGAAGGAATTACAGATGGACATTTACTGAAGTTTTCCTTCTGTTTCCCAGTTAGGACACAAGCTCAGAGTTCATGAGTATGTTACTTTTTCTTAAGAAGCAAAACAAAACCAAAAGCTGCAGATAACTTCTTTATATTATGTTCTCCTTTGATTGTCAGGAACGAGAACTGGTGCCTAATTCAACAAAAAGCTATTGGTACCATATTGTTCTTTGTTCAGGTCCCCACCTGGTCATCTGGTTCAGATTCATACTACTTTTTACATTATTGCAGCCTTCTGGAATCAGGGAACACATGTTTCTGTCAGGTTCAATGGTGAGAACACTGCCACTGTCTCACTTATGTGCCATTTAAAAGAGAGGTGAAAATTTCAGAATTATTCTATCAACATCACCTTTTCCATTAAAAAGGAAGGGTATAGGGCACATTCCCCACAAATGTCATCACTTACATCTGCTTATAGTGCAGTTTTCTACCTATAAGCTCTCATGGTGTTTTTATCCATTAGCTCCTTCTTTATCAGGGCCATTTTATATTATCTTGGACACTGTATTGAGCAGCAAACTATGAAAGCTAAGAGGCAGAGCAAAGGACAAGTGGCACAGAGGCTGCTGCAGGAGGTGACTCATTTGGCATTTCATTCTGATCGGATTACTACATTTAATTTGGGCATTGGAATCTGACATCTTCTGACACTTCTCATGGCAGACAGGAGGAGAGGTGGAGGGGGCAGAAACTTTTGTGCAAGCTCTGAAATGCAGCAGGGCAAGAAAGATTTGTTGCCATTCTTTTGTATTGGCATACACTGGCAAATATGAATTAATTGCTTTTTAACACAGGCACAGAGTTTCTTGGTTGAGAGCAGGAGGCAGGTTACACTGAGCTTGGTGCATGTTCTTTCTGGCAGCAGAGATCAGGCCTGAAAACACACCTACAGACTATACAGCTGTCTTTGTGAGAAGCATGGACAGTGACTGAGTTATATGAGACCCTGGTGAACCTCAGTTCCTTCTCTCTCATACAGCAAGTACAGGAGCCTGGTGAAACTCTGGTCTGACCTGGTGTGCAGCCATGTGCCCTAAAGTCCTGTTATTAATCAGTTTCTTCATAGCCTGAATGTGATTCAGGCAGGTCTTCAACAAGGCAGAAATGGATTCTGCACGGTGAAACCTTGGATTCCTTATCCCAGTGCTCCTGATGAGAGTGTGAAAATAAGCTGGGTATGTTTTATGCCTTTATCTATGTCTAGGTAAATACACACACCTGTTGCTCACCTGCCTCAGGGAGCTCACTTTATGCATCCTCCCCTTACCTTCACTCTCAGGCTGTCTTGTAGGAGGCAGGGAATCACAATCAGCAATTAACATTGTTGCACTGAAGTGCCTTCAGAAGAGGTATTTTAGCTGAAGCCTCTCTAGTGATGCTTTCTGGCAGGGCTGACTCCCAGCAGGGCTGGAGATAACCTGTGGCTGAAGGATTAAGTGCTGCTTCGATCAGCTCATTGAAGTACCTTCAGTTGGCACTTGCTGGGGACACACTTTGGAGTTACTTTTCACACCAATCTCCTTTGGCATGGCAGGGTGGGAGTGAGCTGCATTGCTTAAGGCTTACAGATGTGGTAACACGTGTTCCCATGACAGACAGGGATCTGTAGCAAGGCCCCTACTCTAAGAAGGGGGTCTGTGCTCTACAGCTGCCAGTGCTGCATGTGATTAGTCAGCCCTAATGCTGAGCTCTGCAGATTAATGTGTTCCTCTTCTCCCATTATATCCCTTCTCCGTGAGGCAGTCTATCTCTTGCATCAGTAATGACCAGCTGCAGAGCCTCAGGGTTTTCTCCAGCTACTTTTAACTGATCTAGCGCTTCTTATTTTTTCCATGCTCTGCCCTTTCCTTGATTAGTAAATTCCCCAATGTCTTTAATCAAGCTGTGTTGAGCCTAGCAGCTCTGGCAAGTTTTGTTTTGTTTTAATAAAAGGTGAGTTTGTTCCCCAGGCAGGTTCTGCCAGCTCAATTTCAACTATTGCACATTGGTCTTAAAAAAAAAAGGGGCCTCCCATCTCAAAACTACAGGCTATACAATATCCTGGGTGAACTCCTGCAACCTGCCCATTCCCCTTTAGAGGAAAAAGGGACTTTTCCCTCCCATTTCACTGAGGTCAGTGTTTTGCTGAGTGCATTCTTCATTTACAGCTTCAGGCTAATGGACTCAAAGGGTTTAGTTGTGTGGCTGCTGTTCAGCCCAGCCTTACATCTCAGATGACCACCCGGGCTCTCCAGAAATGTCCTCACTTAATATTACTTAAATCTGCAAAGCCAAAGTTAGGTATTCTTGAGGTCTCCCTACCTGTCTCAGTTCTCAGCCTCTCCCTTTTTTAGGCATTTGATCAAAGCTGGGAGAAATGTTTCAAGTAAACGGACTTTGGAAAAATTCCCTGAAAAGGGAGACCGAGATTTGTAATGAGTTTTGTCAGTACAGGTGAGTGGATTTGGTTAGCAGATTTTTTTTATTAGTAGTATTTCAACCTCTTCTTGAGATGCTACCTTTGCAGTAGCTGGTTATGGAACTGGAGAGCAGGTGAGAGGAATCCCAGATAACTCATGGAGACTGAGAAGCCATAACCCTGCAGCTTGTCCTGGCATTCCCTCTAGAATATGATGTTCCTTCTGACAAGCTTGTTTTAAAAACCTTTTTCAGATTTTATATGGTTTGCTTTTTTTTAATCTTCCAGGTAACAGTAAGACCAGAAAATTCAAAGGTAAGGCTGATTATTGGGAATACTTCCAAAATTTAGACACTGGAAGTGTGAAAATTGCTATGAAAAGCATCTCTGTAATTCATCTAGCCCTGTATAAATTGAAGTAATAAGTCAAGATGAGTGCAATGTAGGGCTGTTTCGGGCAGAAGAAATCAAAATTGAAATATTGAAACAAACGATGTGAGAAATCACCAAAATTTACAAAATGCAGTAATTTATTTAGTTCCATGCTTTCTACATAGAGGAAGACGACCTCATTAAAAATTAATTGAGTGGTTTTGCATGAAACTGTTGGGTCAAAGGTAACAAAACCACCTAACAGCTCTTCTGAGAGTCCTGGCTCAATTTTTTTTTTCCTCAGATGCAACCATCAGGAAATTTGACCTGAATTCAGGAATAGCTTCTGGACAAAAGAAAATGCATTTCTTGGTGAGTTTAGTATTGACTGAAAAAAATATGTTTACCCTGTACCACAGCAATACAAATAGCTTTTATCTCCATTACAAACAGACTTATTTTATCTATCAGTGATGTGCTTTAAATCTCATATTTCCATTACAAACAGGTTTGTTTTACCAGTGACTTACTTTAAATCTTGTAGTAGAGTTCTGCCAACCTTAATTTTCTTTATGGGCAGATGCAGAACAAAGAAAAATAGGTGCTATATACTCCACATTCACAATCAGTGAAGTAGCGAGCTCGGCAAGCTTTCCTTCCCTGTCAGATTTTGTACAGAACAGAATGAGAGGGAGATATTGGTGTGATTCCTGAGGCTTTCTAGTTATGGAGGAGGGGGAACTGGAGTCAACATGCTAAGTTGGGAAGCTCTGCAAACAGGGAGCGAGGCAGAGAGGAGCTCATGCCTCAGCCACCGTGCATGGCTCCAGCAACTCCAGTGCTCCCCCTGCATGGGGCCCCAATTACGCAAATGTCATTAGCTTTAGGACTCAGTACGTCTGCACAAATAAACCTCCCAGGCCCAGATCAGGAAATTATTGCACTTGCTTTCTGAGCAGAACAAAGCTCAGTGCAGTGATGAAGCTACACACTTAGCATTGAAGACATGAATGTATGAAGTCAATTACAAAAGGGAAGCTCTGTGGTGCACAAATAATTGGTACAACTACAGTGGCTTTTCTGTGTGGAATACGTCCTTGGTGTATTGCTGCAGCCTTCCAACACAACCAAAGCAAAGTAACTGACTGGAGAGAATAAACGCACCTTAAAAAGTAAGTGGGAATGGACAAAGATGGGAAGTTTAGGGGTTAGCAGTGGGATAGATATTAATTAATATTTTGAAAACCTCAACGATCATTTTCCATGCTTTGACATATTTGAGGTTCTTTTAAGTACAGCCAGAACTCAGAATCCTCTGAGCCATTAATGACTGTGGTGATCATTAGTGCTGGGCACCCAGTGAGTTCTAGAAACAAATAAAGACAGTTTACGCTCAGAACTATTTACAGTATGAATTGAAATAGAGCAAAGCAAGTGGAAATGATGACCAAATAAAATACAAGAGACTGGTTGTTCAGTCAGGGTTTTAGAGGTACTCCAAAGTTTCAGTGAGGCTCCTGTAAGTATGCACGTTGCTATGGTATTGCTGCATCACCTCTCCAGTGGCCAGAAAGTGGCCCCAGCAGAAAAGAACTTGGGGGTGCTGCTCAACAGCAGCTGAATATGAGCCAGTTTGTGTTCAGGTGACCAAGAAGGCCAGTGGCATCCCAGCTTGGGTCAGGAATAGTGTGTCCAGCAGGACCAGGGAAGTGATTCTTCCCCTGTACCACCACTGCTGAGGCTGCACCTGGAATCCTGTGTCCAGTTCTGGTGCATCATTCGTTGGGTTTAACATTCAGGATGGAGGATTTCAACAGCTAGATGAGATCCTGGGGAAGTTTTGGTGCTAAACAATGCTTGATCACAGCTGTATCCAGACAGTGTAAGTACTGCATCCCATGCCTCATCTGTTATTTGTCACAATAACAGGGTCATTTTAAAACTGTTTAAAACCCAAGGAGACTCCTGCTTCAAGCAGCAGAGGAACACAAGAAGTAGTTAAACAGTGTTCAGTATCCAGTACTAAACTCAATTTGAAGAGGGTTCTGTGCCTAAATTCTAGGCAGCCTTTTCCATGGCCATTTAGGATAGACATGGGGCTAGCACAATGCGGACAAGAAATGAAGTCACTATTAAAAAAGATTCAAATGACATTTCAAAGGAACTCTAGCTGCTGATGTAGTCACTTGCACAGTGGATGCTCCATCTGGCAACTCATTAAAAGTCCGGAGAAAAAGGGAAATGGGAACTGAATAACAAGATGGTACACATTTTTTAGACTAGGTGAATTATCAGCCCATTATTGGATCATTATCTGACTGGGTTTTCCTCTGTCTCTCCCTCCTTGTTTTTAGGGTTTATAATTTTGTCCACTGTCATAGCTCAAGTGGATTTGGTGGAGTCTTTGCTATGTCTTGGTTTTGGTTTTTTGGGTTTCATTCAATACCTCTCTCTCCTTCCTTTCTTTAGAGGTGGGAGGGAGAAATGCTGTCCTATTTAGGCTGGAAGGAGGTGCTGGAGCTTGAATGGCTGAAGTGGCATTTCCCATGTAATTTTTGGCCATCTCCTCTTCAGTGGAGGATGGTGACCATGGAGGAACCCCCAGGTTAGTTCCTATCACAGCTGATTGCTCCTCTTCAGGAGCAGAACCTGGGCAGGCTGTGGAGCTCTGTCAAGGTCTCCTGGCTCATAGGTAGCACAGCAGGATTTGGCCCACTTTTTACCTTCCTCTGGTGTTTCTACAATATGAGAAACATTATTCTCTGAGCTGCCCTGAATCTGTGGATTTAAGAACAGGTTACAAACAAAAGTCTTAATTCCCTGTACAGCATGGAAGTAACACTCAACATCCAGTTGCCAGGGAACAAAGTTCTTCCTAAGAAATAATGGACAATGGAGAAGCCAAAAATACGATTAAGAACTACTTGGCAATATACCATATTTTTACTTTGTCTCAAGCCTTCATCTTGTGATTGCCTTGATAGAGGTGTAGAGCACAGAATAAAATGATGGAATGGGAAAGGAGCATAGATCATTTTTTTCCAGTTCTATGTCACTGCTTTGCAGAGAGGATGTTCCTGCCAGGGGACATGTTCATCATTTTTCAAGTTTTGTGTCAGTCTTCTAAAGAAGATATCTGTTGATCATGCTCAAATTTATCTAGGGAGTATATCTATCTCAGCAGAGAGAAAAATAATTCATTCTTTAGATCTGCCAGTCAGAGCAAACATCTGTCCTTACAGTGAGGAAAAATTATAGGATCCATATCCATATCCTCTTTGACAAGTTATCCCCAAGGAAGGCATGAGTCTCACTGTTAGCACGTTCTGCAGGAGAAACAGTGGTAGGCAGCAGAAACAGGAATCAACCTTCCTAAACCAAAGAATATTTATCCGTAAAATATCTAATTTACACTCTGCCTTACTGCTGGGAGAATTTTACACCATTCCCAGAAAACCCTCAACCCTTTTTTGTGCTCATTACTGTTCAGGTTTAAAGGAATTATTTCTCAATGAAAGACGCCTCACAAGCTGCATGGGAAGACAGGTTGCAAGGAGACACTTTCTGTCTTTGAGTCCCAGCCACAGACTTTGGACTTCCCAATCTTATCAAGATGTTCAGGACAACAGAGTGTCTCTGAAAAGTAAGCCAGGCCTTGAAGGAAGAGAAAAAGCCTATGATGTCAAGCAGCAAAACACAGGAGCAAAGGAATAGTGGCTTAGGGGAAGGAGAAAAATAAAATGAGCTATCATCAAGTTGTCAGGTTAACAGTTTTATGATCTGTACAAGCTTAATAGAGTTAAATAGAGTGGAAATCCACACCTTTGAAGCTGCTGTTGGAATGCATATTGCCTGATGGGGTTAACTGAGGAAGGCCTGAGTTCTGTGAAGTCTTAATAGTGCCACTTAAGTGGGTAAAATATGTATTCATTGTTATGTTGACAAAATAAAACAATTAAAGCAGTAGCTCATGGCTGTACTCACACACTATCTGCTGCATATTATCTTATGCAACTTTAGAGTGTTTTTCTTTATCCTCCCTATGTGCTGGGGCTGTCAACCCCCCCCTCCCACTTTTCTGGTCCCTTTTGTAGCTGGAGACACTGTTTTCCTCTCCTCCCCTCTCTCTGCCTTCAGCACTGTGTTCTGTTCCTCCCTGTCTCTCACCATAGACTGTGGAGTGTGTTATGTTTTGGAGTTCTAGTTGTGAGAGACAACACCTGCTTGTAAAGCTCTGGAAAGCCCTTTGCCAAAGCTATTGGGATGTCATATCTATCATTAGTGGCTTTGAAAGTTTACACCAATTTGAAATAGAGCTATTGATGCAAAGCCTTTATTACAGGAGGAAACTTTAAACTTGAGAAACATGGGAACAAGTATGGCTATAATATTTTGGGGAGGAAGGAGGAGGGTTTTATTGTTTTTCTCAGCTGACAGTTTCAGTTTTGACTTGTTTTCTCCTTATTGGGCCCGTTCTGCTAATGCTTCCCAAGGATATACTATAAAATTATAATTCTTAAAGCTCCCTAGCTATGCAGTCATATTTAGACTTTTGAAAACAAGCAACACATTCTTAAGGGCTCTTAAGTACACTAGTGATAATGTTAACTGAAGCAGTGAGAGATCTTTCCTTTCTTGGCTAAAATATTTCTGCAGGACAGTGCCACAGCCTTGGCTGTATTCCATCAGTCTCATCTTCCCTGGCTCACTGTCATGGCTTGCTAGTCTGGAACAAAACTCTCAGATATGTTGCAAGAAATAAAAAATCTTACAGAGAAAGGGAGTTAATGACCACAGTCAGAACTATTAACACCAAGCAAAGCCGAGTTAAAGGAACATGTGGCAGATCTTCACACTGGACTCCCTTTGTGACTCTTTGATCCTGCGCAGCTGTAGAACAATTCAGAGTAGTAACACCTGCTGTAAAACAGCTCAGCGACTGTGCTAATTGCTTAACTGAGGAACAACAGCATTAAATAACATGAGGGTGACCACACTGTTTCTGTCTTTAATCATTCAACAAGAGATCAAACACCAAGCCCTGCTGTTGAAAAGCAGCGAGAAGGAACAGGAGACCTGGCACTCGTGATGTACTTAGGGCTTGAGTCTCATCTAATACCCTCAGGGGAAGAATTTGAACATAACTTAAACGCATTTGGGGTGTTTGGGGGCCATCTTTCCTGTGTTTCTATCAGTGCGTATTCTGATGGATGTATTTGGGGTCTGGAAGGAAGCAGGTGTCTGCAAAACCCTAAATGCACATCAACCAGCCCCAGGTTTCTGAAGAAGGAGAGTCAGTGAGGAGCGGTGAAATCAGCTTTTTACAGACAAAACTTCTGGCCAGAAGGAGTTTTCTGGGTAACAGTTTCCACTCTGCTGTAAGAAGCCTTTAGGCAAAGAGACCTGTAAAATTTTTTGTCTGAGAAACAGAATGGTAGGTGCTGAACTGAACTATACTGAAAAGTGTAATGGGCACCTATCACAGATGTGGATACTTATTGTTCAAAACACAGGCCATTTTTTATTATGAAATTAAGGTAGGTTTGAACTAATGGAGTGGAATGTTACTATTTGTTCTTTGCAGATCTGTAACAGGCAGCCTTTTGTCACCCTCAGACATTGCAGGTGTTTTCACTGTAAAGATCTGGGGGATGCAAGAAGATGGAGACTAATTTGCAGGTCTTACCTAAAATAGCCATGTATTTTAAGCATTCCTTCCAGTTTGAGACAGTGATAAATTAGAAATCCCTGCCCTGGTAAGGCTTGTTAGTAAATCTGATATGCAGTTAGCTGACAACTCTGATGCATGGTGTTTCAAACCTGCTCTTTGGAAACCCTGCCTTCTGCCCACCTCCCACCTCCCTGTGAGGAAGTATATCCATCAAATTTTACATGGGATAGCTCATATTGCTATCTGGATGATAGGAACAACATTTTCTGCATTAGCAACTCTCAACAGATAATGTCTTGAGGATTGAGAGAGGGAGATTAAGTCTGAATAAATATCCTGTGTTATTCATATTTAATCATTTTACTTAGACACTGTCTAATCAGTCAAAGCAACAACTGTTACTGACATATAGGTTCCATAAAAATATATACTAAACTGAAGCACTAAGCCTTGTCCCTTTATATTCATATTGAGCCTGTAAGCAGATCTCAGACAGAACAAACCGACTTAGAAATAGAAACTGATGGCTGTAATGAAAGAACCATGTTACCAAGGAATGACAAACAGGAACTTTGGACACATCTACATTGCTGGAGGAAGGGGGAAGGAGAAATTGTCCTGTGAGTAGCTTGGTCTGGTAAATAGTATATCTTTGTAACCCTATTATCTTCTGAGTTGGGACAGATTAAAGGTGTGAAACCTATTTGCCCAAGTATACATGTTTAACGTCAGCACCTTAGAATCCTTTTCCCTCCTTCATAAATACCAATAGTATGGGGGAAAGGGGGAAAGCAGCAGCAGGAGAAGGGATGGAGAGACTAAAATGTTTCTGTCTCTCTGGGTACAGAACTACAATGCTTGGCAAAAGGCTGGGAAGCAGCATTTGCGGGAGAGAGGGAGGAAGAAAACAGTGAAGATGAGCTGAGAGGGGGACAGAGATGGGGATTTGAAAATTTCTAGAAGAGACAGAGCAGATATATTGCTGATATGCTGCAAGTAAAGTGCACCATAACCAGTTCGGCTGAGGTGAGCTGGCATGTGCTTTCACAATGAAATTTGGCTCCTCCATCACATGAAATATTCTCTGGTTGCTGCCCCATCATTTAGCTGCATGGCATTCTACTTAGAACACAGCAAGCTGTTCTCTACCTTTAGAGACAGTATGTGTAGCAATGCCTTGAATGTTTTCATTGTAGCAGAGAGTAGAAAGCCTCTCCACTGCAAGCATTAGCAATGCAATTTCATAACTATCTGTTCAGACAGTGCACAGGAGCTTGAAAAACTGCTTGAGACACTTTTTCCCCCCTGGGAAATGCCATCCGAGAATATGTTAATCTGACAAATATGCGAAAGGCTGTCCCCTATTGGTGAACCATGAGGAAAACCACCCCCTTTTTTTCTGGGTTTGTGAGATGTGCTCCTCCCTGCCAAGACTGGAGCAATCCTTACCGTCTCATCAAACCAGACAGCTGAAAAGTATGGAGACATTGTGCTGCCTCCTTCGACTTGCAATGTGAATTTGATATTATCTGTACCACCTTTGACAATGCACTTGAAATTAATCAGAGGAGAAATGTCTTATTTGATTATATTTGACCATGAACATTGATCAGTTGCATGCAATTTTGACTTCAGATCTGCATGTCCATGCCCTTTCTAAAAAGGGCAAAATATTACCCAGAGATACACAGGAGCTTGTATTATCTGAGTCTCTGAAAAGATACTCTCGGGGGAAATGAGTGTACGTCTGGGAAATTAAAAATCATTTGCTACGAAACTCTCAGTGAGAGATGGACAGTATCAGAAGAGAGATTCCCCAAGACATCAATCCTTTGCCCATTCTCTTGTCATTGCAGCTGTGTTAGCTCATCCTACTTTCATATGCTTGCATTAATTTCTGGCAGACTAGAAATTCCATCAGTCCTCTGAAGAGACCATGGCAAAACCTGCTGTCCCTCATTATCTCAAGTGGCACAGGAGGCATCTGACTTCCCTATCTGTAGTCTGAAAAAACCCATGGAGACTATACAGTCCTCTAGTCCTTTTTCAGGCTTTGTTTCTGCACAGGAGAGTTGCTGTGGGCTTGGGTACAATGATAATTTGGTATCCTTAGGGCAGATTAGTCAGAGGATTTATCAGGCAGATTCAGAGTTAGGTGAACCAAGAGCTCTACACAGTACTCTGCTTGAAGGCTT
This sequence comes from Corvus kubaryi, assembly GCF_017639235.1. Taxonomy (NCBI): domain Eukaryota; kingdom Metazoa; phylum Chordata; class Aves; order Passeriformes; family Corvidae; genus Corvus; species Corvus kubaryi. Next base: position 16,683,606 of record NW_024580672.1, read on the forward strand.
TGCTTTGGATGTTTTCTGTGTCTCCTAGGTTAGAATTCCCACCAAGAATGCTGTTAAAAGCTCTCCAAAGGCTTGGTTGTTGGCTCAGACCATCACATCCTCCGTGGTGGCCATGTCTGGTCCATGACTGGACCAGAGCCTCAAGTTTAGCTGCCTCCAAAAGCTCTGGACCTTCCATGCACCAAAACTTCTCCACAGACTGAAGCAGCACAGGACTGCCCTGCTTTACTGAACAAAGCAGTTCTGTTCACAAGTACTTTGTAGGATGATACTGGGAAACTTTCTACTGTTATTGCTTGTGTCTTAAATGGGTAGAGATCATCACTTGCCATTTTGGCCCTTCCTCCCACCCTGTTTCTTGGGCTAGGGTAGATCACCCAAATTTGGTCTATCCCATGATGCTTGGATAGTCCAGCACTTTTCACTGCTGAAAATAATTTAAATTAGGGTGAAGAAAAAAATAAAGAAAATAAATGCTTATTATTGCATGTAGCAGGATAGTGCTCTGATGTCTGCTCTAGTCTAGAGCTTGTGATAACTCACACCACTCAGCTGCATGGAATCTGTGAACTCAAACAGCACACAGGCTCAGGCAACTCCTCTTCTCCTAAAAGACGGTCAGGATTGCCACAGTCCCCACACCTCTCAGAGATTTCAGTGTACTGAGCGAGATTTGCATGTCCTGACAGGTTTTCCTTGACTAAGATTCATCATTCCTTTATAAAGGGCAATAGCTTTTCTTACCTCTCACCCTGTAACCTTCCTCTCTCCAGACACCCAAAGGGTCTTGGATGGCATTTTCTGGAGGGAGTAGAGTGTCTTAAGCTGTTTTGCAATAGGTTGTTTTTTGGCCAATAGGTTGTTTTTTGGCTTTGGTTTGTTGGGTTTCTTTTTTTTTGGAACCCGAAAAGGAGTTAATATTTCACCAAAGTGACTGGGTGGGTGGACGGGGGAGCTTGAATACAAAATCCACTTGTTGATTGGGATTCTGGGGTGGGAGTAAAGGAAGAAAGCATTGCAGGGAGTATTTTCAAGCTCTTAAGAACATGTTTTTCCAAGTGCTGTTCTTAAGCATAAGACTTTTAATAATAAGAGCACAGTAGGGTAATATAAATGACACAAAAGGCACACTCATTGCAAAGCCGAACAGTTTGTGCTTTAGTAGATTTTTATGATAAAAGAGACAAAAGGAATGAAAGTTTTTTCCCCTCTCAAAAGCTACCATGCCTAGTAACATCTTTTACTAACAAAAAGATTTCAGCATCCCCCACCTCCTGAGATATGTTCTCACCCAATTAAAGTCCTCCTGAAGATCTGTAGACCTATTGAGAACTTGTTCCAACTCATTAAACTTGGTTTGCTGCCCTGTTACAGAAATTACAATCCAGTGCTTCTTAAATGATCTTAGTGTTTATAAGTGGCAGAGGTGAGGGCAGTTTGCAGACTCTCAGCCTTCTGCCTGGGATCTTCATTCTGTCTATCCTTCATCTTCCTCTTTGTTTTCCCTTCCGTCTTGTTTGTCAGCAGCAGGGCTTAGCTACCAACGGGAAGAGATTCAGTTTTCTTTTGTATTGTAGCAAAACAACTGTTGTTGTTGTTTGCCTTTTATTCTTTTTTGCCAATTTGCCCGAGGCAGGCTGGAGGTGAGGAGCTCTGAAGTCTGCAAATTTGCCACAAAGATACACAAAAAGAGGTTGGTGTCTGTGAGCACATGGAGAGGGAAATGAAACTGTGGGAAACAGTAACCAGCATCCCTTAACATGAAATTGGTCTGTGAAATCTTGATGGGAAGAAGGAAATCCTTTTCTGTGCGGAACACTAGGAGCCTGATTCTAGTTCAAATAATGAAATCCTCTCAGAGTAGACCTGTAGATAAGCTGTGCAAGCAGCGTTAATGCTAACTATCATTTCGCTGCAGCCCACCAGCTGGTGCAGGCTGTTTGTAAATCTGAGTGTGCTGTGGAAAGTGAGGCAGTGTCCCCCATCAGCAGTTCAGTCACCTTCTCACACGAGAGTATGGAATCCAGAGTAAACTGGCTTCTTGCCTTTTTCAACAGAAACAGTACGAGCAGAGGCTGTCACAAGTTCAAAAAGCTGACTGGTTAATGTTGTGTCCTCCTCAAGCATGGCAAAATCCAAGGGTGAAACCACATGGCCTAAAGGTTAATATATGACTTTAATCCCACTAGAGGGCTTTGTAGTCATTTCCCCCCTCTCACAGACCATGTGAAAGGCTTGGGTGGGTACCTGGTACAGTTTCTGTGAGCCACTCAGATGTGGAACTCCCGCTGAAATCAGGGGAGAGGCCCTAAAGTCTTTTAGGATCTCTGCCATGATTTTTTTTTTTTTTTTTGATATATATAAGAGAAATTATAAAATTTTCAGGTTTTTTTCCCTGTTTAGATCTATATGTTCCTTGCTGAATGAGCTTTTTCCAGCACAAGGAGATCCCATCTTTTGGCACCACAGTAGTTTTAGGCACAGCTCTACTCTCTGGACATAAAGGCCAAAGCAGTTTGTAGCCCTTGAGTCACCAGGATCTACCACAACACTGGCAGCAGAACACTTCATCTCTCTGCCCAGCTGTTGAATCCATTCCTGACCACACATCTGGTACAGTAACCCTGGGTGGATCACCCACGGCTCTGTAAAAAGGCAGGCACGAAGGAAAGAACTGTACCTTGCTGTGTGGCTCCAGGGCAACCCACTCCGCAGCACGAGACAAAATTCCTAATTCAGTATTACTTTGGTCTTTGTTTCATTTCTCTGATTGAAAGCAAACCTTGTCTCTGCTGGATGCATTTGCTATTGCTAGTTCACTGGCTAGTGCATATACAGCTGGTTTTAGCCTCCATTTAAAATGCAGGGAGTTTAAGCATTACGTGTAGAATACAGCAGGATAAATAAAGACATACTTGAGCAAACATACATTTAGTAATTTATTTTTCTACCAGCAGTTTTAGAGAGCTGTGGGGTTTGTGATTTTTTTTTTTTTTCAATCTAATCCATTCAGTCAGCGGTCTCAAGAGTAAAAGCTTCTGCCTCAGCTTGGGGTTGATGCTTGGTCGAGCCTTAAAGCTTCATGGTTTTTTGACACTGCACTAAGTCTGAAGCTTTGATGTCTGAGGCTGCTGCCTGCACAGCGTAAATCATATTTTAAAGTTTATTGGTACAAAGAGTGCCTTTCCTCAGACATACACATGTGCATCCACACACAGCATCTTTCCACTTTTTTTAGCTACCTACAAGTTTCTGTAGGATTAGAGGATTCTTTCAGTTACTATTCCCACATGGATGTTGCCATCTTTAATTGAAAGCTCGCAGTGTTTGTGGGCTAAGGTAATACATACTTGTGCTTGGCAGTGCTGGTTGAGGAACAAAAGAGAAAGGAAAATGTTTTTCTCACTCCGTTACCATAGCTGCTGGTCCACTTTGGCTGTGTGTAAAAGCTGTTGCCAAAGACGGTGGGACTAAAGTGAAGGCCAGACTTGGTGCACAGAGACCAATAGTGACTTTTGGTGTGTGGATACAAACCAGACCATCTTCCATGGGCCTCCAAGGAGCTCTTTTATGATTGGCACAACAGCTGTGCAGCTCCTTTGGCTGCAACGTTTGCTGCTCCTCTTTTGGCTGGGTCTGAGGAGATGTGTGAGCCACCTTTCTGAAGTGTAGAGTGTCACTAGTGAGGAAGTTCAAGTCTGTGTTTCACAGGCTGATGGAGCACACCAGGACATGGGATTAGCAGGATTAGCAGGATCAGTGTCTGAGTTGTAGCTGTTCAGAGCTTTCTCCAGTGTACAGATGATTGCTGGCAGGAAGGAGACGTGGCTCCCTGTGGGAAGGCCAAGACACTGACTAAGCACTCGTTCTTCTCTTCACTCTGTTACAGTCATTCTCTGTTCCCAAATGTGCTTTATACAAGGAGCAGAAAGTACAGTTTGCACGTGTGCCTTTGTGCCAGATGTAAACTTTCTAACAAGCTATTCAAGCCAGTGGCACTGGTGATTGCCTTTGTGTATCTCCTGGTTTCCATCCACACAAGTGAGAGCACACAAAGAGATTGTGCAGGCTAAAACTCGTGCTGAATTTATTTACACAATGTTATAATTCAAAAAGCAGCACCCAACAAAATTCAGCACACCAAGTGTGGGTGAAATATGTTGTTATCAGTTCAATGTCTTTGGAGGAGGCACTGGAAGGATGGTATCATCAGGGAGAGAAAATACAGAAGAAGGCTGGAAGTGTGAGTTTCTTGTGACAGAACAGTTCCAGTCACAGCAACTTGTTTCAGAGCCCAAGAGCCCTCAGAAACATGAGGCCAGGACTCTGAAGAGGTGACCGAGCAGAACTTCATTCCTAGCAGAACTAAAAAGACTCTTAGTGTAATAAAAAATTAAATCTAATCTAACATCACCTGCAGTTATGAGGAATAATGCAGAAAATCTGCTGTTCCAGGTGTTAATTGTGGTGTGGCATTTCAGGGAAAGCCAAGGAATGCAATTACCTGTCAGTGGGACTTAGGCTCTTAAATACCATCAGTGCTTTAAAAAAAAATCCTCACTGGCCCCCTCAACCATTGCAGTTACCACTGCCAATGTCATCTGGAATCTTTTGCACCTACAGGGAATCCCTGGAAGTTCTCAGGGCAAGAAATAAAGCAGAGGGTTTGTCGTCTCCTGTTATTTTTAATAAAACTCTTTATCAGTCATTCTTTAAAGAGCTGCAGTACTCTCTCACACCTAGTGTCTGCAGTTGTCACCTAGAGTAAAAAGCCAAGTATTCAGGTTTTTCTCTCTTTCTTCAGAGTAGCTTCAGAGCTCAGGGACAAGTATATTGAAATACATTAGTAACACAGAAACCCTCGTCCACCTACTCTATCATCTCTGTATTTTTCCTCCAGCTTCTATTTATCATCTATGTATAGATTCCCTGAATGAACAAAATTCTTCAAGAATTCATGATTCAGGCTCTAGGGCCAGGAGGTAACTGGGGGGAAGGAAAGAAATGGCAGGCAAAACATAATTAATTGTCCATGCACTGCTTCCCCTCAGCCATTTATACAGCTCTTTCCTTTGGAAGTGGTCATGCCTTGGTATAAAGGTCAAGGTATTAGTGCACTGGGCAGGATTCAGACAACCTTTTTTCAATTTCTGCTATTGACTCCCTGTATGACAAGAGGTAGGTCCCTCATTTCTGTCTGTCTTAGATCTCTATCTGTAAAATAAGGGTAAGTGTATTTCTTTCCATTTTTCTGGTCTATTTGTCAGCTCTTTAAGCCTTGGCGTTAGGTGTGGATGCAAACACACCCACACCTATGGTTCTCAAAGTGTAGTGACAAATACAAATATGTAAGACTGTATCTGAGCTTCAAAATCAGCACAGTTTATCTGCTATTACTGATTGTTTTTCTTACTTGTATCCTTCTTTATCCATTAAAAACTGTGATTTTTGAACAGCAAGCTGGCTATGAGCCCATTAGTATAGAGAAGGAATTTGTGATAATCTTAAGCCACTTTCAGACCACTGAAGATGGGAATAAACTTCCCAGCAGCAGGTTCACTTGCAACTGCATCTTTGGGTAAGGTCTTTCTTTAGGAAAGTCTTGCTGGCCAGTGTTTATAACAAGGCACTGGAGTACAGGGATCACAGGCTGATGTGGCACTGCATTCCCTGTCGTCCTCGCAGGTACTGTAAGAAAATGTAGCAGAAAAGGGTATGCTATTTAAATTCACAGCAGTAACAGCAGTAAAATGTTTAAATGTCTCCACAAACCAGCTTCTTAATATCCTGTCAATGCTATTTCTCTCACACCCCTGCTGTAACCGAGAGGAGCAATCAGAGAGACACGGATTTCCACAGCAAAGCTGGCCAAAGACGCGTTTTCCTCTGGCCAAATTCCACCTCCTCCTTGCAGTTCATCACTCCTCAGCTGTGTTGATACAACAGTTTATTATTAACATTATTTTCAGCTGGTTCATTTCAGGAATCCAGGCTAGGGCTCAGCCCCACAATCCTGGTGGCACAAGTGAGGCGTGTAGGACGCGGTGTCGGGAGGGGATGTGCAGCTGGGGAGCAGGGGCTTGTGAGGCTGGGCTTGCTGCTGTGCCAGGGTGCCTGCAATGAGCCAGGTCTCACTGTGTGCAACCTGATGTCCTGTTTGCTGCAAGAGAATGAGTGTGTGTGCTTTCCTAAGAAGCTGGGTACATAGTGAGTTCCTGAGGTTTTCATGGCACAGCATTCCTCGGGAGAATGTGCTAATTCAAATGTTTGTCTCTCAGTGTGTGGGAGTTGGAGTCAATGCTGGGAAATATAAAACTTGTGACACACTGTGATAATGGTGGCATTTAACACAGACCATTGAGAAATCGTAGTCAGGGAAATCAAACAAGGAAAACTATATGAGATGAATTTCCATGAGTTTTTATTTTCCTTTTGCTCTTCTTTAGAGGGTGAATGACTGAGGATGGCGGCTCAGTTTCTGGCCTGTAAGATACAATTTTAACAGTGATCTTACTAAAACATTGTTGAACCTCATTACACCTGAGTTACCAAAACTGACTCCAATTTGCATGCTTGTGCAGAAGCTTATGCTAGGTAGAAGAAGAGCATTTATGGTCTCCAGATGGCAGCTGTTTTGATATATGAAGGCCACATCTTTTTATATCCATTTATTTTGTATCCGTAGATAAACTGGTTGAGACCTGAGGCTTCTTGGAATCAGAATGAATGGATAATGAATAATGGAACCTCCATTTCCATGCAAGAAAAGTAGTCTGTGAGCTACTAAGGATCCACCTATTGATCAACAGATTGGCCAATGCCAGCAAGCACTTTTTTAATCAGGAAAATAAAGACATACCTAGGGTTGCATGCTATGAAAATTACTATCAGAGGGAGGAAGGTATTAACTTCACAAGGAGCATACTGATAAATTTATTCTTCCCCCAAAAAATTGTGGAGATAATCCCATTAACGACCTTCTGTTTCTGCTTCTCTTAGTATTAATTTTCTCTTTCTTAGTTGAAAATTTAGGAAAGCATTTAATCTCTTACAAATTATATAGAATTTTATGCCTATTTGTCTACTTACTTCCATTAGCAAGGTTAGAAAGAACTTTTTGTCAGTTATGTCATTAATCCTGGGCTTCTAGGCTTGATTTGACTATTGTGAATAGAGTAACTTCCAGAATCTCTTTGAAAATGTACGTATCCATTCTCTTTTTGAACAGAAAAATTGCTCAGCTTTCTGAAAATGTGTGTGCATAACGTCCAGCTTCAATCTCACAGGTGGAACATGGGGACTTAAAGTGACAGAATCAAAGCCCAGGAGAAAAGAGCAGAACAAGGCTGAACAAGAACTGACTAATGATAAGAGGGGCCTAGAAGATCTGGCTTTCAGCTAGCTTTGAATGTCTAACCTCTGGAGACTTAGAAGCATTTAAGATGTCTCAAACCTGAGCCAAAATTATCTTCAGTCTGAAGTTTGCTCATTGAATGTTCTCCTCTCTTTTGGGCTGATGACTTCATTTGTCCCACAGGTCCTGTAACAATGCATTTCCATATCGTGCCTGTGGTCCTTTCATCCCGCCTCATTTCCTGAGAGTGATAAACTACTTGGAATCCCTTTCTTTTTCCAGTTTGAGAGTTCAAAGTATGAATTTGTAGCAAATTATTCCGGATGAGTGGTTTCATTAAAAGAACAGAAGGGAAATGGTTCTAAAAACCTTCTGTGTTGAAGAGGAGAGGGATAGTAAAATAAAGTACAGCCTCAGACAACACTGAGAACTTCCCAGAACTGTAATACATTGTTTCTTGTAGAATTAAGTGGGTGGTTTGGACATGCTGCTATATCTCTGTGCTGAAATTAAGATGAGCTCCACTAATAAACACAGTGCCCTTCCCTGTTCACAGGGGGGATTTTCCATTGTGGTAACAACGGTTCACTAGAGATGGGACAATTTCTCCACAAAGATCATAGACATAGAGGCAGAATTTTAGTGCATCTCAAGCCTAAGAGATTCATTAAGAGATTATTCTTATGAGAAAATGCAATGTTTTCATGCATTTTAGTTGTTGAGCATCCAGTACAGTTTCTTCCAATATCCCTGGGGAATTGTAGCTGTACACCAGTCAATAAACACAGTGGGACTTCCTAAGCCTGTGATGCCATCAGCCATTGTCTTCATGAAAGACATGGGGTCTTGTGAAGATTTTCAAATTCTTATTTTGGTAGGGTCAGATTAATTGTACTGTATCTAGAAGGCAAGACTAAACTGGGAGAGTCTGGGGTGTATAAAGCTTAGAAGAAAGGAGAGAACCACTGGGTCAGACTCTCAGAGAAGTCAAAAAAAGGGCTGTTAATAATGGATTTTCATGAGTTAACCTTTTATCTTGTCCTTTTCAAAATGCTGTCATGTAACATGAGCTATGTTCTACCAGATAATTTTCCTAAAGTGGTTGCAGCATGCACCAAAGATCGTTGCACTCTTTGTACTATCATTTCAGAATACACTTTAACTACATCTTCTGTAGGATATAGCCACTCTGGCAATCTTTTAGAGACACGATTCACAGCAGACAAATCATCTCTTATGTGTAGTCATGCAAAGTGAAATAAAACAAAGTAAGAAGGAAGGTGTCAGCTGACTTTAAATGTATCTGAATTCTTTCTCCCAGGAGAAGGCAAAAAGGCAGTGGTTCTAATCTTGCTGTAGCTTGTACAACACTTACAACACCGATTAACACTTGTTCATGTTCTCCCTGATTTCAGTGGAAATTCCGTGGGGCTTCTGGGAATTCTGAAACCCTCAGATGAGGAATTCGTGGAGGCTTATCCAGTACAAGGAAAAGCCAACTAGCTCAGGCATCATTACTTCAGCACAGAAACACAGCATGGCCCAGCCTGGCTTTGGCTAAAGCCCTGTGGTTTATACTCCTCTGAAGGGCACAGTATGAATATGAACCTTTTTGGGCCAAGTAGGGCCTGATCTCTGGGTTTCCCTCATTTTGCAGTTGTCTTCAAGAAATGGAAATTAGTCAATGGAGGCAGCATGAGCTCAGCAGCCCAGGCCAGCACTGTTCTCCACCAAGAACCTGGGCAGAGTTGAGCTGTTTTCCCATCTAACCCTGAAGTGTGAAACACTTTAGGTTGGAGACAGGCGCCTTTCTGCTCCACCCAGGGAGATTTCCAGCATGCAAAAGTGCTTAATGAGCTCTGGAGCCCAGGATGAAGGTGCTCACTGAATTAAATCATCTTTGGGACTACGCAGTGTAGAGAGTAAATACTGTACATCACCATCTGAGAGCCTGGCTCCTAACTTCAATTTAATCCCTATTTAGACTGCTTGAATCTTTATGTTCTCATCCATAAAATGGATTTAACAGCATTTTCCTGCCTTTCAAGGCAGCTGGGTAAGCACACAAAGATATGTGCCTTAGCACTAATGAGCTCTTATGAGTACTGTAAATGAGAATCATCTAGATTAAAATGATACAGGGGCTTTTCTTTATTTTGCTGAAAATAACTGAATCTCTAAGCATTTATGAGGATTTTTTTCAGTGGAAACCTTTATATTTTGTGTAGGAAAGAGTGGGGCCAGAATCCATCAAATGTAAAGGTGCATGTATAAATATGCATAGAGCAGACCAATGTTTTCACCCTGAGGAACTACTGTATAAAACATTTTATTATATTTTATTTTGTTTTATATTTTATTTTTTTTCACAGCAAGAAGGGTCTAGCAGAGTCAGCTGCACTAGGGAGAGACCTCAGATTGCTGTCTTTGGACTTTGGACCCCAAAAGTGATGGAATAATTCCACAGAAAGAGAAGGTTGAATGAGAAGACAAGAAAATCTGTGGTTTGCACACAAAGAATTTAATCCAAACCCACCAATTATTACACTATGATATGTGCTTGTAGACTTTGACTAGTATAAAACATGGCCACATCTACTTTTTGGACATAATTTATTTGTCGTACAGAAGAAGGGGCAAGCATGAGTTTGAACTGCATATGTAAGAGCAGAGGTACAGAAGAGCCATTCCTCTCACTCTTACTTCATCTTCTGCCCTTTACTCATGGGTGTATGCCTTGCTATGCTTGTGCCTGTTTAAAGAAATAAATTCTTAATTCATGGCAGAATTAGAAAGCCCCAACTCCAAGAAAGAGAGGAATATCATGGTATAAAAGGACTTGAACTTGAAATTGTTACTTAGGCTTGAATCCAATGGACTTTATTGCTTGCAATTAGAAATTGAACATAGTACTCTCGTCTTGGGTTGGTTTTTGGTTTGGTTTCTTCTTGTTTTGTTTTGGGTTTTGTTGTTGTTGTTTTGTTGGTTTGGATTTTGTTTGTTTTTTTCATCAGGTGTTTGAAATATGATCCTTTGGAGCATCCTCTGCTGTTTATCACAAAACCAGCTGCAGAGCTGAAACATGTGAGATGTACAAGGCAAAATTAAAAGAGATTGTCATCCTTTCTGGTTTGTCTCTTCCTGTAGGATTTCTGAGGTTCCCTTGCAGCAACACCAACCGTGTGTGATTACAGTGAGTATGATTATGTCTGGATGCTTAGTACCAATTTCCAAGCTGAAGACTATGATTTTATTGTGTATTATTTATAAAGTTCCTGCTAGGCCTAATGCTTGCTTCATGAGAGATCACTGTTGAATATTTGAGCTGAACCTTTCATTCCACTTAACAACTCACTTTATCAACACACTGTCCACAGGTAATGCTGAGCATACTTCCCAACAGGGTATATTTTAACTGTTCCATTACTTTATCAGAAGACTGGCCCTCCTTGTTGGTAAATACCTTCTTGTACCTTGGACTGAGTACACCACCTGACAAGAGGGTCAGGGTTTCCTGTATGCAGTTCAGTGCTACTTCACCACCAGCATTTCACTCTGGAAACTTTAGACTATTCTCAGTTTTCCAAGTCAGCAACTGGATCATATTTATTTAGAGCTGGCTGTGCAAATGTATTGATTTGTAGCCTGTTATTGTTTTGTGCCTTGTATTTATGTGGTTCTAATGGACTGAAAGTGTTTCAAAACTGAAGGGGATTAAAATATAGAGCTTTTTCTCTGAGCAAGTATAGGGAATATTATAACCTGAAATCTGTTCTAAAATGTGAATTTACAGCATTTATATACTGTTATTTTAAAGCTAGAGATACCGTGCCATCTAGTAATTGAATACAAAGCCACGAAAATAGTAGAAAGAAATGAAGGTACAGAGAGGAAACAATGAAGCTGGAAACACAAACCCTTGTCATATGTGAGGAATGAACTTTGAAACAAGCTCTGACTTTGCCTCAGCATCACTTGCTTGTCGAATAATCTTACCCCCCAGCCAGATGTCACCATAAGACCGGTGACAACTTCCAGTTAAAGGCCTATGGTGTTTATCATCTCCTTTTACATGTGGATAGAAAGCAGTCCTGTGACCTGCCCCTTGCACCCAAGAGGTTTGTGCTCCTTCTTTAAAAGATGTCTGTGCCAAGACTCATTCCCATCCTTGGTGCTGTAAGTTTCCAAGCTCAGTTTTAGTGTTTTGAACCTTGTTCAGCCACTGCCAACTCTGAAAACTGGGTTGAGCCTGCATCTCCAGCAGTCCCTAGGTACTGAGGGTGGTTTTGGAGAAGCTTAGGTCTCAGCTTTTGACAGTGCTGAAAATGTCCCTGTGCAGTGGATTCAAGCCTCACAGCTGCTTTGGCTGCCCAATTCTGCAAGGGGCATTTTCAGAGCACGGCTACACAAATGTGAATGTTGTGTTGTGCATCTCAGCTATGGAGCAAGGAACCCACTGCATTGTGACAGCACCAGTCACACTTACCAAGGAGTCCTGGCACCCTTAAGGAATGAGGGACAGGTGCTAATGATCCAATCAGCTGCTCATCCTTGAGATTGCATAATGATTATGCAACAGATTTAATTATAGGAGTTTGGGTTTTAAGTTAACTTTTATGCATGGCTGGGCTTTACCAGTAATCCTATACAGTGCCTGTATCCAAGGCACCATTCAGTGGCTTCTTGCAAATCCCTGCAAAGCAATTACTGTCCTCTCTACATATTCTGGAATTGTCAGTTTCAGGTGCAATTAAAGCAAAATTGCTTTCAGTAGGTACTTGGCTGTGATGACTTTTGCTGGTCATAATTCTCTCTACACTATGTTGTTTCTTCAGATAAAAATTATATTTCTCTTGTGCCCTGGAATCTCAAGCTCATTTTTGACCCAAAGTATCCTCAGAGAGTTGTAAAACTAAGATGTTATAACTGCACATTACCTAGTAATGAACATTGTGAGAGTAAGGCCAGGAAGATGAAGAGAAGAGATATGAATTAATGTTTTAATAATCTTCCTCAGATCAGTACAAGTCATACAGGCAAGGATTCCAGTAACTGCTGGTGAGCAATGCAGCTCCTCCAGTATGGTCTGATCTTGCTGTGTAACTCTCCAAGGAGACAGTACTCAGTGTCTGCAGAGACAGATGGTCACTCAGCTACCAGTACAGTTTTGACCTTGTCTCAGCATGTTGGTGCAACTGTGTACTTTGGACAAAACTGCTGCTTACAGTGCCACAGCTTTTGCTGAAGGTGTAGGAAGCTCACTAGTTTATTTTTACTTCTATTTAATCCTAGGCTGTGAAGACTTTCCCTTGTACTGATGCACGGCATCCCCCATTTTTATAATGGAAAGCAAAGACCTGTTCCATTTCAGACTAAGATTTGAATTGAAACACAGCTGTGAATCATGCCACTTGGTTCTACAGGGCCAGGGCAGGAAACCTGTGGAAGCAGCATCTCTGACTGCACCATGCTGGTGTTCTCCTTCTCCAGTGCAGGAGCCAACCAACATGAGACATTTTGCAGACCTGCATGATGCCAGTTCTTCCCACTTCCATGTGTGCTGCCAGTCAAGATCTGCTAGGATTCTTCCATGGGTGAAATAACCAGAACAGTGTCCCGTTCTTGCATTTTAGAATACAAAACATCTCCAATGACAGTGCAGAGACTCTATTTTAATATCTCAAAGCAGAAACCCCAAACACTACAGAACTATATCCTAAAGAAATAGGTTGAATAGATTAAGAGGCTGTCTTCTGGCACTGTGCCAGGTGTTGGACTTGCCTGAATCATTCCTTGAACACAGCTTTTCTCTGGGAAAAACACCTTGTCTGGTTTTAAAGATTTTGTTCAATGGTGGAGAACACAGTACAAATCTTGTTTACTTGTTCCTGTGTTTACTTACACTCTCTGTTAAAAATACGACACTCTTCTATGCTGAACTGGTCTAGATTTAACAGCCAGCCAGCCTTGTTAAAGCTTTGTCTATGGATGGAAAAGTTTCTATTTATTTTCTAATTTCTGTTCCTTGTTAGGTTCCCACAGTCAGTGTTCATGACAATACACAGTGGGTTTGTGATGAGATTGCACTGCTAGGGATGTACTATTAGCCATGCTTTTCACAGACACTTAGCATCACCCTTTTGGCTCTTCTTGGAACCATGTCAAATTTTTCAGCACCAGTTTGATAAGATTTACTGAAAAAGGACAGTGCAGCCCCAGATGGCTTCCCACCCAGTGCATTCAAAAGTGGCAACAACTTCCATGTGTGTTACTATAAATACAGAAAAAAACACTTAAAAGGATTTAATCTTCTATTTTTAAGTGCCTGACTGCTGTGAGATGGGTGCAACGCCACAGAAGTAGTGCTCAGAAAAGCCAGTGTGCCTGAGTTGACCTTATTCCCCATTTGGTTGGTCCAGAAAATATGGTTCAGTACAAAAGGGAGTACATTTGCTGTGACTTTATCAGATACAGCTTTCTCAGATATCAGTAAACCAGAAAATTGGGAACAGGGAGAAGTTAGTAGAGAAACTGTTATCACTGCAACCTCCTTTGTTTTCTTTAATATACCCTCTGCTATGTTCTGTGTTCAGAGCTACCTTCCAGTTTTTCAGTCGCCATTAGTCCAGCTCCTGGTTGTGGGGTGTTTAAAAAAGTCAGTCAACCAATAAAAACCTGAGCCAAGCTCCAAACGAGCAGCTGGCTGTGGTTGTTTGGATGTGTCTGTGAGTAATGCCAAGCTACAGGAAAGCCAAGCCAGTATTCAGACATCAGTTTTTGGAAATGGGATTTGTTGTGTTATTTATCTTCTGTATTAATGGAGAGGGCCTGGCTTTTGTTTTTTAACCTTGTTGTTTCAATGCCAGAACAGCAGAAATATAACCCAAGTTAAAACAATAGCTCTTAAAAGATGTGATTTTTTTTTTCATCCCCTGTTTAGTAAGCAGCCTTGGTAGTGTCATTTCATATAAAGAACTGCAAAGTCACAAGGTCCAGAAATACAGTAATTCCAGGAATGATGAAAAAAATGACCTGCTTTGTCTTTTTATTGACTGTAACTGTGGTGAAAAAGGCCATTCTGCATCCTCAGCCGTAACTAGTTAATTACTTTCTGTTGTTTTTTGTGGATGTTTCTACCCAACATTGAGTAAAATGTACATTGTGGAGCAAACCATCCATACAGTATATGCCATAATTACTGTTTAGCAATTTCACACTAGCAAAAATTTATTAAAACTTCACGACTCATTAATAGTAAGTGATCATAATCGCTTAATAGAAAAGGAAACTGAGCTAATGATAGAAGTGCTGATTAATGTTTTTGACCTTAAGACAGGAAGTCAAGTGAAATTAATGTCATTGGGTGTTGAAAGTTAAGTTATTGTCAAGTGTAGGTAGCCTGTAATCAAAAGAGAAAACCCACAACTACATGAATTTTGTGTTCTTCATTAGAAAACTATTGCTTTTCTATACTCCAGGACACTTTTTAAAATCTCATTGCCACATTTCAAGTAACAAGATTGACCCATTTATTACAAAAGTCAATTAAAAAAAGGAAGTTACATAGATAGATAGATACAGCCACTTCAGGAGGAGATACCACAGAAATACTTAATATGCTGGCAACCAAGCAGCATTATATGTAGCTATTTATCTCTCTTTTTCTGGTGAACAGCATTGCTTTCATGAGCTCAGGTTAAATATTTTTCAAGAGAATAACAGTCCAGCTGACCAGTCAGTCGCCTCATCACACATCAGATGCTTGGGCACCACTGGAGCTGACAGGACGACTGTCTTTGCAGCCAGCTGTATGCCTGGAAAGCATCAGCCTCAGCTTTGCATCTGGCTGCTTCTGATGCCCACTGGGGCTGTCACAAGTGGTGGCATTTGAGGTGCAGCAGGCACTGGACTGCACCAGGAGGTCTTGTGGCCAAGCTCAGGCCAGATTAATGTGGCAGTGTAACATCTGTGCAAGGGTCCCAATCCCTGAGGTAACTCAGGTACAGGGTTGTAAATGGAAATGACTCTTACTTCAGCTGTAAATATTTTTTATGTGCGCTCTTTTTTCATTTTTTTTTTAAATGAGACATTACTTGAAAGCAGGATCACCAGGACATACTTGTTCTTGATTATGCCCCAGCCCCGTGTGTAATGTTTCAGGAATAAGGGTATGGAGCCTCTCACAAACTGGCCTAATCCTGTCCCACTGAAAAGGTTGAATGGAGATGCCTCAGCCTTCCACCTGAGAAGGCAAACTTCTTTCTAGATGCTAACTCAGGTTGTGAGCACTCTAAAATTCAGTCTGAATAACCTTCTCTAGATTATTCAACAACTCCCATGATGGGCAGAGAGGGAGGGATGGTTTCTTCCAAGTATGAGCAGAAACCTGGCTACATGTTAGTGAGCTTGATGTTCATTTGACATCAGTCAAAGTCACAGAGGGAAGGACAATCCCTTTTTAATAATGTCACTCAATATTTAGCCTACCTACATTTGTATTAATAATAAAGCCTTCAGGCAGTGAGTTATGTGCAGCCATTGATCTGCTCAAAACAGCACTGAATTATTGACAAATGCTGTTTTGGAGACAAATAAAAGTTAAACTGTATTTATATCCACCAGATTCTGACCTCTGACAAACAAGCAAATGGAACTGCACAGCCAGGTTAATGCTACCTTTGAGCCTCTCCAAACCAGAATGAAGCCAACAGTGGATTGGTGAATGCAGATTTATATTTATATTTTTGTTTTTATACTTTTGTATCTGTGTGTGTACTTTGTAGAAGACTTTCCAACTGCTTCTCTTGAAGATTTTTGTGTTAACATCTCTTCTGAAAGCAAAAGGGATGTGGCACACTTGCAAACCTAGAGATAAATACCATCTGTTTAGTTAACCTCTCTGAGAATCTTGGTGGAATGTTGTTCTTTTTTTAAAACATATACACAAGAGCAATTCAGAGACTTGAATTGCAGGTCCTTCCAAAGCAATTGACTACAAGACTTTATTTTATAATGCTACAAAGCACAAATGTATTTTTTATTAAAGACTCTGTGAACTAGGCTTTTTACCTCAGAGCAAAAGATTTTCTAGCATCCTCTTTGGGGGGGAAAAAAGCCAAAAACAACCAATCCAAAAAACCTTCTGCACAAGTACTATGTAGCAACACTTCCCAGTCCCTATTTTGGCTTTTTCCTCACTGTTGCTCTGCAGTTTTCTGTAGTTAATACAGATAAAAAATTCTGGCGACGCAGAATTAGGGGGTGTAATTTGTATTTGGAGCCAAAAAAGACATGCATCTCACCAAAACAATTGAGTTTATTGTTACCAAAAAATTGTTTCAGGAAATCATACTTCTGTCTCTGAAGGCAAACCAGAACTCAGCATGAAGCAGACAATAACAGAGACAGGGTTTTCTGCCAACACACAGGAGCAGTGCAAGTGTCGGGGCAGGCTGATTGCTTGGGCAGAGTGTTTTGGAGAGCTCTAGGATCATGCTTGGAAAATGGTTAGGATCACCTTTCAAAATCCTTTTCCTATGCAGCTTAGAACTCTGCTGATTTAATGGCACACTGGAAATGCATCTCCAAGAAAACTCCAGGTGGGAAGATGTCAAATTTGCCCTCTAACATGTCCATCTTTGTCCATCCCTGCTTTGAAGATGCCAAACCATTCATCTGCTTACCATGATGTCATTTAAAATGTCTCTGCACAACTCTACCCATTTAACTGAAATTATTCTATAAATGCCATTTAAAGCAGATAACCCCACTTCTCTGGGCATCACTAGACCGTACCACCATTCATTCCTAAAGGAAGTCAGCCAGACTGCCCAGTGTGATGAGTGCTGTTCAACACATGGCACCCAGGACAGTGGAGAGAGAACTCAGTTTCTTCATGAGGGCACTGGTCCCCTCTGTCATGACAAGAGACGGATGCTATGAGGCATCATTCTTTATTAGCAGCATAACCTAAACATGTGGAAGAAGGGCAGTGTGATACAAAGGCTCATGTTTGTGCACCTTCTAGGCAGTCCCTCGGTACCAACTCACCCAGCCTTTGCCCAGGAAGAGCAGCCCTACTGCCATGATCTCTCAGTCCAGAGGGAAATTGCCAAAGGCAGCTGACATGTAAACAGTAACAATTAAAAGCAAGAACCCCGCCAACCCTAAATCAACAAAGCAAAAGCTAAAAATCAAACCCACAGATGAGGCACACTGAAGAATCCATCTGGTCATGGATAGCTGGCTGCTTAGTGATGTCAAACAGCTTGGTTTCATCTGTCCCAGGAGAGGCTGCTCAGCAAGTCTGTCATGGAGCTGTACCTCTTGAGTGGAGGCTTCACTGCAGTTCCTCCAACCTCAGCCTCCTCTTTCACAGCGCTGGAGCTGTGGCAGCACAGAGAATGAGGGAAAGGTAGAAGGAAAGTCCAATGCTAACTCATACTGGCAAACATTTTGATTGCTTTTGTGCACCACATTCTCCAAACACGTCTTTGAAATGGTTAAACGTTTGGAAGATGGCACTGCAGGAGCTGAAGAACCTGCAGCACTTTATGCACAGGACTTAATAGCAACAGAATGACTCCTAAATCCAAGCAACCTCAATAGCTGGCCCAGGAATTCAAGCTGAGCTGTTGGATGCTGCCAAACAGAATGTGCTGCTTTTCCCTCCCACCTCCTGAAACACAGATAATCTGAGTAGCAAATGATGCCAGGACAGATAAACATCTCCTACTTGCATCACCCCTGCAACTCTAGACCCTCCTGGAGCTGCCAAAGCACGATGATGATTTAGCTGGAAAAGTGTTTTCAGCCCTAACTGAGCAGACCTTTCACCTTGGGTTTTGTGCATCTCTACCACTCCCACCTCTCCTTCTTGCACCCTGCCCCCAAACCTTGCTTCTCTCTCTGAGTAACAGCAATTGAAATTGTTTGGCCTTAAAATGGTGGGAGGCTCTGGCCCTTTGCTGAGCAGCAGCTTTTTCACGGGTGCGTGTGATTGCTCTTTGCTCATAATATATTCATTTGTTAAATCTCAGTTTGAACATGAGTAAATGCTGAAATCATTTTCCTGGTTTTCAGTCACCAACATGAGGAAAGGCATCCTGAAAGCTTGTTTATCCACCTTCCCTTTCCTCTCCCAGCACACTCTGCATTTCCTAAAATATCCTCCTGCAAATGCTTTTGTCTTCAAAGCCTTTGCAGCTCTTCTGCTGCCATTGTGTGAAAATAGGAGCGAGTCCTTTCTTTCTGGCCTGGCAGGATGAAGGGGTGGGATGGGTGTGGAGGCGTCTGTGCATGCCAGAGAGTGAACAAGCATGAATAGGGCCAGCTGGCCACTCTCCTGCCTGTCTTTCCATCATTTCCATCTGATACTGCCTGCTCATTTGCAGGCCACATTCACTAACACAAAAAGACTAGGGAGCAAGAAAATGAATAGATATTTAAAGGGAAAAGCTTTATTTCTTATTTTCTTAGATCATGGTAGACTGCAAAACAACAAAAATGAGATCAACCTTGTTTTCCTTTTTTTTTTTTTGCCAGTCAAGCTTCCTTTTTTTTTTTTTTAATAAAACAAAACAGAAGAAAAACAACCAGGAAATTGTTCTCACAAAAACATGCTTTTTAATAAAAAAGAGAATAATGTTTATTGAGAGGGATTGTTTTCTGGATATGTACAATACTAATGCTGGAGGATTATGCTAACAGAAAACGCCAAACATCATGGATTGACTTCCAAAGTGTGGACAGTCCAAAGAGCAACGTCCTCAGAGCAATGTCTAAGTAAGTCAACAGGAACAAGTGAACAGTGATTTTGATTTTTTTTTTACAACTAATTACCAGCCATTATGACTGAAGACCTGACACGTAATAACCTGCAGTGAGATGTACAGAAATCCATAAGACAACATAGAATTTACACAAGAAGGTAACTGTTTGTGTAAGAATTTCCTCCAGAAAATGGAAGCATGTTCTAGACAGTTTTGGAAAAAGACAAAGAGGAAAAAAAAAGGTGAAAGAAAGTGCAGGAAAATACTAACATTGGATATCCTCAGATCACAGTGAACGTCAGTCTTCCTGGGTCCAAATGCTACCTGTTACCTTTATCTTCACCATATCTGCTTACCCTCAATTAATCGCTTTATCATCACGATGTAAGAAAAATTACTTTTATGTGAGCCTTCCCCTGCTATTTCCTTTTTGCTGCAGCTCTTGTCAACTTGTAGTTTACACAAAAAGTGCAAAATTCAACATACCCTCAGGTGAAAGACACATATACCTTCCCAGCCTGAGCAGTACTAATCACAGCTAATCATTTCAGTACTAGGTAATGCTACCCAAAACATCACACAAACCCTGTCAGAGCAAACTCAGTAGCAATAATTTTGGGGGAGGGGAGAATGTGGAGATTGATAACTGCCACCAGTTAGATTTCCCACATGTTGGAGTGCTTTGAAGCAATTTCTCCCACTGCCTGCATTCTGGATTTATTTCTTGTTCTTATTCAGAAACAATGTAGGGTACTGGGAAGAGGTAAGAGGTTGATTTTAGGCATCACTTCCCAGAGAAGTGGTAATGTAAAAATCAAGACCATATTTTTCTTTCAATTTTTACCTGCACTTAGTTTTCTTTTTAAGCAATGTGTGACTCAGCTCAGTCTGGGTTGTGCACCCCCAGCTGCCAGATACAGTCCCCTGTGAGGCTTTGTTCCACCTCTAATAACCCTTACAGACATTCCTTCTGTCTCAACTTTCACTTAAAGGTTAAAGCCTTTGTCTCACCCCAAAACATGCAGAGGATGTCACTGCTAATAACCAGGTCTGGGGATGTGAGGGAGACCCTGTGCTCCCAGCATTTAGGTCAGCATATTCCCAAAACAATTGCTTCACTTCTCAAATGGGGGAACAGTTTCCATGGGCTAATCCACAAAGTCAAAGAAAAAACCCATGATTTCTCTGTTTTATCCTCAGTGGGACACACATTTCTCTCTCTCAGCAGTGTGCCTTCTGCATTATCTCCTGCTAAAATAAATGGTGGTTCCCTAAACAGTAATTTTCGCATCTTCAGGCTTTCTCCTGTTTCTCCACCTTCCTTCTGTCATATATCCTATTCCATAAACATTACCATGAGAGGACCATGATGTGTTAATCTTGTTTTGAAAATTACCCCAGAGTTTCAGTAGATTTGCTGGCTTCTGTGCTTGAAGGACTTTACACCTCCCTGTGGCTCAATACATCTGTGGGGTTTAGCTTTTGTAGCACTTAAGCTTTGACCTAAGGACGAGTGCAGTGGCCAAAATCAACTCCTTACTCAGCTGAAGAGCTGCAGCTAGAGAGCCTGGCATGACTTATTTGCCAGCATGTAGCTCTGACAGGTTTGTTAGTGTGGGATAAGCTTCCCCCCAGCTGGACAAGCCTGAGTGAGGGAGCAGACACAAAAGCTTTGGAGGACAGAAGTCTGTCAGAAGTCAAATATTTTGGTATTTTGGAGGGAGAAATTTGAAGAAAATTGGCCTTAAATCTAGGACTCATTTTCTTCTGGATTCTAGGAAATTCTCCTTCTGACAGATTAAAACGCAGTGCAAAGGAATTATAGTGTTGGAATCACTACAAGAAGGTGAAAAGGAGCTAAGGTTTGGGTCTTTTAACCTCGGCAACAATCAGCTCTAATTGTATGTATGGCAACAGCTATTGGCACCTGAATAAGATAAAACAGCAGAAACTGCTTTAACTCTGGTTAAATGTGCTCAGAGGACTCTTGTGAGTAGTCTAGACAGCACCAATTTAGAATATCACAGTCTAATACTGGTAAGAAATGGTACTGAGAGATTTGTTGACTCCTTTAAGATTCAGGTAATTTTTAGTCCACATCTTGAATTTGTTGCTCACACTTTTATGAATGATAAAAAGAGATGGAACATCTTGTAGGAGTTGCAGGAGTTGGCTTCTGACTGTTGAGGTGTCCACATCTAATATGCATCTATTAAGTATAATCATTGCCTGGAGGCAAACATAAGAGGAGAACTTGAAGCAAGGGTGTATAAAAGTCAAGATAATATGGAGTTAAAAATGGGAATTCACCATCCTCCCTGATTTTACCTTAAGAACAGGGCCATCAAAATTTCCCAAAGAGAATTCTTACTCTTGTAAGAATTCACTACTTAGTGAGACTTTATCTATTTGACTGAAATTCCAAGTGAAAAATACATTAGAAGTATTTAAATATTTCCAATAGCTTGTAAAGAGTTTGAAAGTTTTCAACCCTATTCAGTACCAAACTAGATTTTAAATTCCATCTGGGGAATAACAACACAATGTTTTAGCTTATTCAAGTCAAACCGGTGCTAAAGAGATAAAATGGGAACTTTAAATTTCCTCCCCATTACAGGTGTTCTTAGTTCAGTGGAGACATATTCCTGATCACATCTTTTTTTCCTCAAAAGTGAAGGCTGTAATTAAAAAAGAAAACCAGAAAACTAGCACTGAAGCAAATCTATAAAGTTAAATACTGTAGAGTTGGACAGAATGATCTTCCAAAGTTAAAGAGAAGCTGAAATAGCCAATAATTGAAATGTCACAGGAAGAACTGGCTGCTAAGAAAAACCAAATATTTAAAGATGAGAAATATTTAACAAGTCACTGGATTAATTTCTCTGCCAAGTTCATCAGAACCAAACATATTTCTATTTGATGTCAGGGACATCAGGTACAGTCTGACTAACCTCATGGGCATAAAACAACCCTGGGAGGCCTCTAGCCCAGAACACTTTTAATGCAGAACAGTTTAAAGCAGAAAGAAAGAATGTCAGTGAACATATATTTTTCAGTGAGGTAGATCCACCTTGGTATTGAAGACAAAGAATTACATTTTACGAAAGAAAGTTGTAATTGTTGTATGAATAACTGCTTGTCAGAGATACTCCTGTCACATGACACACATAAGATTTATGTCCCTTCAGGGAGCTGTTCTGAGTTTTGCTCTTCTCCTTCACTGGTTTCTCACCATCTTTACTCCATGGAAATATCATAGTGATTAGCCAACAATTGCAAATTTTAATTAAATTGAGATTTCAAGGTGATTCCTGCTCTGTTTTCTTCATCTCCAGCCTAATTGCACAAGCTTAACAAAAGTAGATACTTTCATGTTTTCAGTCTGCTGATTCGAACTGCAAGAAATTGTGAACACTCATTAAAAATGCTGGGTCTTGGAGGGACATAATTTCCTTGGGGAAAAAAAAAAAAAAAGCCTGGGAATAGGTCTCCAGACAAAGTCTGTCATTCTTTGAAATTAATAAGAATTCCACTTCCTCCTAATTCTTCCTACCTCATCCCCATCCTCTTGAGGGAGCTGGGATCTCAGGGAGCCAGGTCAATGATGCAAGGGATGCACCCCTCACCTCTGACCAAATCCCTGCATGGTCACTCCTTGGGGCTGCTGCCCGTGGGTGGTGTCACCACCCACACTGGGGCAAGGGAAACCCTCAGCTGCTGTTATTTTTGCCAATATCTGAAAGGTTCACCTTCAGTGCCTCTTTCACTGGAATAGCTTGTGGAATTAAGACTGCAAAACCTCAGCCATATATTTCAGTTCAGTCTGAATTTTACCTTTGTGTGCACTACTTTTAAAAAGAAGCATAAACATGCTATCAATAATACTAATGACAATGGCTGTTCCAGTACAAGATGATTTGGATATGTTTATGGTAGCCCATGATTTAATTTACATACAACTGAACTGGTTAGATTTACAACTGGAACAGTAGATCATCTCTATGTACATCTTTATTTGGACAGCCTCTATACTATTGTTATATGGATAAAATGAATCTTTCAAAGGATATATAAAGCCCAGCCTAAGCTTGTTAATTAAGCACTCAACACATGATATTTTAGTGACTGAAAGAGGAAAAAAATTAAACAATTTATGTAATTCAGTACTGCAGCAAACGACTGCATTGACAAGGTCACCATGCTAAACTGACATCATCCACACCACATCCAACTTTGAAAAATCCTCCATTGTTTGCATGGTGATGACTGTAAAGGGCTTTTCTTTTCCTTTCTGCCTGTTTAATAAGCAATTAAATTTTTTAAATTAGCACTTCAGTATACTTTTAATTTACAGGACAAAAAGCTTAAGTACTCTGTTGAGCTTTTTTGGCTACCTGTAAAAACTACAATTTTTTCCTCTACTACATCTGAATTTTATTTCCAAAGGTAACTCTCATTGACTCAGATAACCAGCAGTTTCTTTTGTAATCAAAAGCTCATTAGGTTGTTATTTACAGTATAAGTGATCAATAGTTTTTATTCTGGATCAGACAGTGTCAAAGCATTCTAATAATTGGTATTAAATGTAAGAGAGATACTGTAACCAAACCAAACATTAAAAAAATTTTCAAAAAGTATATACTATACTGGGAGATTATTAAAATTCCCGATACTGCCTAAAATGTTTAATGTGCTGAATACAAATGATATTTTAAAGAAAGCTTTGTGGATCAAAGATGAATTTAATAATCATAATGTTTAGGAATTTGTTTTGAAAATATTTTTAATTAGATAATGTCAGACTTCTGAATTACAATGCTATGTTCATTAGCATTTCAATAGGTTATACTATCAACTCCTTTTGACATAAAAGAATTTGATTCATTTTTAAAATCATGAATCTCATAATCTTTTTTCTGCTGCCCCTGGTTTTCAATAATTTGATTATCTTCTACAAGAAGCGCAACAGGAACCACATGGGCTTTGCTGGTAATGATGGTCTATATATCTCTTCTCTGAAAGCAGCTCTGCTGCCTTGGAAAGTAATTTGCAGTTTCTTATCAACACAGAATTAAAAAGTAATATTGTCTAATTTGTTATGTTCAGTGGCACAGAATATTGTAGAATTCTATCACATACAAATCGCTTTGAAACCTGTATTATGTGACCATAATCAGGAGTACATAAATGAATTTCAAAAATTATGGAAGTGTTTATTATTAGCCAAGAAAAATCTCAAAAGATGAACTTGTCAATAGGTTTAATAATCTCTTAGCAAGATGTGTATTTTGCACACTCAAACCTCAGTGCAGTTATAAAATAGTAATTTGTACTTTATAGTTGTATTGCAAATAACTGATCTGGACATTTCAGAGCAGGACAGGGCATAATTGTGTAAGTCTCAGAGTAAATCTCTACATCCAACATGATGAACTCCTTGCTTGCAGGAGTTATCTTCTACTTCCAATAGGAACAGAAACTGATTACTGTTTATCACTTAGACATAACTGCTTGTAACAGTCAACAAGCCATCACAGTAGGTATAAAGACAGCCCTTAGGAGAAATGCTGCCTATCTGATGACATTTAAAGCTTTAAAGAATTCCTTCTAGATACTGCGGGAAATCATAATGAACCAGCACAGGCTGCCAATGTCACTGAGAGAGAACCAAGTGATTAAATCATGTCTACTGGTAATATCACCATCCAAACCATTAAATTAGTTTATGGAGCTGGTCTTGCAAACAGTTCATCATGTCAGCAATGCCAAGGTCTGTGGTAGGAACTACCATGGTGAGATAAGCCTGTCACATGGGTACATGTGCATGATGCTGCCTTGTAACTGGATCAACCATCCTTCTGTGTTGATTTTAGCAGTTCTAAGAAACAAAACACAATTTAAATGTTATCCTACTACCTCTTGGCCCTCTACAATGCTTTGATAGGAGAAGTAAGGCATGAAGTTCCTGCAGCTTTTTGATCTGACATTATCAGGTATGTATAAACAGATGATGACTTTAGTTTTAGTAGAGCAAATAAATTGTATGTAATTTTTTTATTAAACAAAGAGTATAATAACTGGACTATATTATCACAATGGAAGCATAGAAGACCATAGACTGTACAGCTGAAACCCTGTAGCAAAATTTTTTCCTCATATTTAAAGAAAGGTATCTTTATCAAGCTTTCACAATGGCTGCTTCTTGCTAATTTAAGGAATCTTCACTCTTGTTAAGGCTAGATGATTATAATTAAAAGATAAATGTACTGTTAGAAGGTTCTACGCCACACTCTATTTTTATGAGAATTTAACTGAAAGACATACATTACACCTGTATGTGAATTATAATGGCTTCTCAGCAGGGAACGCAGAATCACTTACAGTACGTAAACATTTAGAGAGGAAAATGCTAACACACTGAAAGAGTTTAACATCAGTAGCGATTTATCAAATGAAGAAGTTTCATAAAGTCCATTTTCTGGGAGAACATTCACCATTAGACAAAAGCCTGGCATCCTTGATAGTCTGAAGTTCAATCAATTTGAAAACCAAAACCATTCAATGAGATAAACAAGATCTTAAGAAAACCGTCATCTTCTTTCTCAGGTAAAAGCCAGAATTAAAATAATAATTATTAAAATAATCCAACCAGGTCGCTTTACAGGCAAATTTACACACTGTCTCTTTAAAACACTGCATGCCCAAAAAGCCTTTTGGGTTTGGAATGTAGCACTGCACCAAGTATTTCACAAAGCCTCTAAATATCACAAGAAGCTTTTTTTTAGAGAGAAAAAAAAATAAAATTCCAGCTGAGACTGTTCTAGCAGGAGTGCCTCAGCTTAGCTCCCAGACCTGGAATTCCAGATAAACAACAGAGGACAGCAAACAGATTTTTTTTTTTGATTATTTTTTTTTTAACACGTCCTTTTGTAATGCGGCTACAAGACGACTGATGAGCTTAGGGACAAAATGAGTGAGAGTGCAAGTGTCATCAGGGTGAGCTGTGTGCTTAGATAGAAGCTGGTAGGAAGAGCCAGGGAATTCTCTGCAGATATGTGACTGGTGGAGACTCCCGCTGTGTTGTCCTTCCCGAGAGCATTCTGCAAGATACAACACCTGCCTTGGTCACCATTACAACATTTTCACTGCAAAGTATTTAAGTCTACATCATGAAATGCTTTTGTTTGCTCATGTCCCACCCTCCACTGATACCTATACATCAATCTCATAAAAGGAAAGATAAAAAAGGCATCAAAACAGATGTCAAAATGACAGTATTTTGAAATTAGTTAACATCAGTACTGCACACTTCAAAAAAGAGAAGAAAGTATTAAAAAATGTTTACTTTAGCAATGCTTCCATGTGTAAAAGTATGGCATTTCTTTAGGGATCCATGTTTATCATGCCAGCTTATTTTATAACAGCAAAAGCAGGACCCCCAGAGAAACTTCACCTTCTGCACAGTCAACAGAACAACTTTGTTTGACAAGTTATTTCTGGATAACAATAAAAAAACCTAAATCCTTGGGTGCAGATTATTAAATAAGTATCCTTGCTAAATGCAATGGTGATTACTATGGGATCTCCCTAAACATGTGTTGTACAGCTACTGAAATATAAAATCAGCAGAGGACACTTTGAGCCCAGCTCTGAACTTCTAAGATCATTCTTTAATCCATTATGATATCCAAACATAACAAAACTGACAAGACACGTGTGAGGTAGCCCATGATAATCTTGACAGAACATCTTTTCTTATGGGGAGGCACGTGTGCTGTGAAATATCCAAGATCCACACTCACCTCATTAAGACAGAGCTCTGTATCTACAGATTCATTGGATTTTCGCTTCTTCTGTGCCTATGAACAAATAGAAAATTTATTCCCTGTAAAATTTATACATCCAGCAGCACAAAGCACTTAGATATTTGCATCGGTTGTCATAATCCTTATAATTTTGACAGTGATTTGCACATGATTAGCAAATAAACTCCAAATGTAACTGCATGTTTTCCAATAACATTCACATTCTCATTTGAATTTACAGCAAAATTTCAAACAGTCAGCTAAGGGTACTTAGTAATTACAATGATGAGTGCCATCAGCTGTAGAGAACATGTTATCTTCTGTGGCCACTTAAAAATGGTGCTGGATATTCATGAGAAGAAATTAAATATGACAGTTAATAATTACCATAATACCACTGCATATTAACAAATAATCTATGATATGCCCCAGTTTTAGGAAAATATGCAACACTGGAGTATTTTATCCTTAATGATTCTTGCAATTTTCCCAGCTATTATGATAAAAATACAAATACTGTTTTAGTATATTTCATGGCTGCCAGAGAACCTCTTCTACAAAGCTGCAAGAAGAACACTGACTCAAGCAAGAAGCACTTCAGGTGATATCATCCAAAATGGCAGCAGCAGCCTGCACTTTGTCCAGCAGCAGGAGGTGTTTAATATTTCCATTCCTCAAGTGAACAAGTCTGGGCTGGGCATTTTCTGCTTTTCTTCAAGAGCAGTACTAATCCCCATGGTGTGGAAGGAGCTCCCAGGAAACAGTGCTATGGTTAACTTGAGCACTTCAGTGGTTCTCAGTATCAGTTTGTTCTTTGCATATTCCAGAAACAAACCCAGCACCCTTTTTCAGGAGGTAACTGGGCTAAAGTAAATCAGTTCTTCTAACAGAAGACTTGGGTTTACAAAACTGCTGACTGCCCTGGGCACATCTGATGCTTCTACCTGGAAGTTTTGTTGGACCTGCAACTTATTTACTGCAGAAAAATGAAGATCTGAATCTCACAGCGCTGCATTCATTTTACACTGCAGAATCTCACTGGTTTAGGCAGTGATGGCCTGGACTAAAGCTGATGTGAGAAGGTGCTGAGCAGTGTGATTTTATGCCCTCAAAAGATTCAGTTCCACATACAGCTATTCTACTCCGTATCTGAGAGCCACTGGTTCTGCCAACGGATACAAAATAGTCTTTGACCTAATTACTGATTTTAGAAACCAAATGAAGGAACTGAACTTCTTGTTAGGAAACACATTCTCTGCTTTTGATGATACATGAACATATTACAGACAACTGAAAAAGTGAAACAGCTGGGATTTAAGAGAAAGACAGCTCAGCTATAGTAAGAATACATACTGAATATATGTTGATAGTTTTCATATATATGAGAAAACAATAGCTCAATTTATTAATAAATACTCTCCATAAAATTTCCTTCTTATATACCCTTTCTACTAATTAGTACCATTAAAGTGGTTATGGTAAGCATAAATTTAACTGTCTAAATGGAAAAATAAGTGCCTGGAAGTAAATTTGCAACAAAAAGAAACATCACAGTGAAGCCTTCCTGCCCTGTTTGTAGTGGATAGGAAACTTCTTTTAAAGGTAACTGGGTAGCTTAACTCCTCAATGGCTGGCTCCAAGGAAACAGGTAAAGAAGGAGAAACTAGATTTAAATCCTGATTTTCTTACATCCATAACACCCACACTACCTTGAATTGAAATGTGAGGCTTCAGATAAAGCCTCTGGATCAGAGGTTCAGTTCCTGACAGTGTAAACTCTAAGAATCATACAAGCGTCATATTTCTCAGTTTGTCACTCATTGCTAACTTTCCTATTCCCACAAGTGTCTCTTTATTGGAAACACTGTGCTTTGATGCCTGCATCTCCTGTGGATTCATGGCACTGTGCTAACTACAGGTCTACAGCTGGTAGTTGGTCTCAACACCAAAGTTAGAATTTATAATCCTTTTGTACTGTGTTTATCAAATGAGAAAAGAGAAAAATATCATTATTTTGCCTCTATGCAGTGAAGTCTTCCTTTACTTACTTCAGCCTGAAAAACAATGGAGTGCAGCAGCTAAAACATATTTACCTCTGAGAACACTATTTTAAGGGTAAAATCAACAGCTAGAAAAAGAACCACCATAAAAAACCTCTTTTCAACCATTTTGATAAACATTCACTGGTTTTCTTTTGGAAAGTGATACTTCTCTGCACCCATATACTTAGTGTAGATATTGTAACATCAACAACACTTATTCACATGCATCCTCTATTATATTGTCCTCCTCTCTTAGCACTGAAAAGCAATTTTAATAATCAGGCAGGCTTTTCCCTTATCGAAACAGAAAGGACAGTATCTTCTATTTAAAAATACAACAAAAATGCAACCTCTTATTGGGAGGATGGCAAAGGGAGAGAAAAAACTGTCATTTTGAGGATGAGATGAGACATTATCTGCCAAGTTCAAATTGGAAGAGTACATTTTTAGTGTTGAGTTATAAACCAGTGAGAATGGGTTATAATGGAAATACTGGCATAGGCTGCACTACTGGAATACAACAGTACATCACTAAATCACAAGTAATGGGATAAAAAACCCAAACCTGCATGCTGAAGAGAGTGCTATAGAACGTGTATGTCCTTTACTTACAACTCAAGGGGAAAATTCTTCCTGCCCTGCTCCTGGGCAGAAACAGCTCTACACGTGGCAGAACTCTTTGTGCTACAGTGAGTGAACATCTTATCGGAGCTTTAAAAAAATCAGGGTTTGGAGGTTATGCTGATAGCCCTGGTGGAAATACACCCAGACTGGGAGACATGCCTTTGAATTAAAGAGGATGTCTTCTGCTGTTGGATATTTTCCTTTCCAACATCTTCCATTATCCTAAAAACTCAAGAGAAATCAACGTCCATCACGTACAGCTGCAGACAATTCTGGAATAACTGCACCATCACTTAATTTGGGAATTGAGAGCTGTTCATTATGCAAGATGCCAAGGATTCACTGCCAATCCCATCTCAGGCATCCAGCTTGCCTACCAAGGAGGCAAGAAGGTGTTTTCAAATGTTCTAGAAGTACCTAACTCCACAGGAGTAAAAGAGCACACTCAAATGGCTAAGTTGTCTGTATTCAAATTTGTATTCTTTTAAAAATTTATTGCAAAGTTGTTATCTGGTGACAGAAAGATCTACGGGGATTCCATCATTAAATAAAAAGACAAGTAGGTCTGGGCTGATAAAAATAACTTTTAAAAAAAGTGAAAGAAAATCAGCTTAAAATTAGTGGCTAAGAAAGACATATGAGTTCTTTTCTACTGAGGAAAAATACCATTTGTTAATGACTTACTTAATGACACACTGAGCTGTGACATATCTGAGACTGTAAAACAAAGTTGCATAAGATGGGTTGACACTTACTCCTGCTTTGCAGGGAACTGTAATTCATTAATGTGAGCTACTCTGATGAAGCTGCATCCATACAGCCAACAGGCTTGAAGTCACTTATGCTTTTACATTTTTTAAAAATGAACACCTGCTTTCCCAGAGAATCTTCTCACTGCATCAGCACAAGCAACAGATGATATTTAGAGATAATTGTATTTAAGTACCTCCTGACGAGCTTCAGTATCATGTCTGCTAGTCACGTACAAGCCTTGTTTTGGTCTGAAAACCCTTAGCTTTCAATATCAGAACTAAAATATTGGACATAGTCAAGGGCTGATAGAGCAACAAATAACATGTCCAGAAAAAAAAAAAAAATCTTATTACGAGAAGCAAAATTTTACTTCTTTCTTTCCTAGAAAGAAAGTTAAATCAGGGCCAGCAGAAGAGGTTTTCTGAAATGAGAAAGAAATATTGCTTATAGAGGTGTTTCTCCTTCAGAAGTCTGTGTGGACCTCCATGTTTCCTTCTGATCCCAATGCATCCTACATGAGTTCAATTGCATGTCCCTAATTAGTCTTCTCTTGCCCTGCACCTAATAATTAGCATAAGATCCTCCTAAAGTAACTCCCTTCTTTCTACCCCCAAATCCCTCTAGATCCATCCTTTGCAAATACCATAGCCCTGAGTTTATGCCCAGAAATGCTATCTTGCCATTATGTGTCCAGTTTTTGCACATCACAGCCCTGCATGGTTAATACACGCATTGAACACTGCAGCAGTCTCACGAGGAGTCAGTACACACATTCATGGCTGTCTACCAGCAGTATTTTTGTATGTTCACTACAGCATGAATTTCTGTTATTCACAGCAAGGAAAAGTTCTGACTGGGGATGTCTCCAAATGGAGGTGAGCTTTAATTTGGAGGGAGGGAAGGGAAGAAGAAGGATGTAAAGGGAGCTGAATGCATTGGCTCTGAAAGCAAACAGGCACAGAGTGCCAGAATTCAGAGCCCAGCCCCTGTCTTAAGCCATGGATTAATGAGCTTTATGGAGGGTATTGCTTCGACAGGGAGAGGCAACAGAAGCATCATTAGGACAGGTATCTGCTATCTAGGCTGTTTATACAGCTGATCTTAATGAGTGAGCCCTTGTCCTCTCCTGAGATCCTGGTTAGTTATGCCCATATTAACAAGCCTTTCTGAAGAAGAGGGACACATCTCCCAGGATGCATCCTTGAAATGACCACGCTTCTAACAAATAAGGGTGTTTGTTCTTTTTGCTCTTCTCCTGTGTTGATTAGAGAGATTTACTATGCAACTAACCTGTTTTTCCCAATAGCAGGACACAAACAATAAGCTGAGAAATACACAGACTGAAAAAATGCAATCAGTTTAACTCTTCTGTGCTCACTAAATGGATGGTGCATCTACCACACCTGTCAATAGTATTTTCTTATTAGCACAGGAGTACTATGCCACACTGGAGTATAATTACTTTCAACAGGGAAGATAAGAAAAGTGTGGGTCACAGACACAGGGTACAATTCAGCATGGGGTAATCCTGAAACCTGTACCATCCATCCAGAGTGCAGAGCTATTTAAGCTATAAAAACAAGCAGCTCTGCACAGTCCTATAACAAAGCAGCCAGATCTTTTTTCTGCTTCTTTTTTTTTTTCCTCTCTGCTGAGTCAACCCTCAAGACACAAGCTTGGGGCATGAAATTATCAATTGTCATTCGGCATAAAAGCACTACAG
This sequence comes from Corvus kubaryi, assembly GCF_017639235.1. Classification (NCBI taxonomy): domain Eukaryota; kingdom Metazoa; phylum Chordata; class Aves; order Passeriformes; family Corvidae; genus Corvus; species Corvus kubaryi. The sequence goes on from NW_024580672.1 coordinate 16,715,678, forward strand.
TTCTGTCATGGCACTTTGTACAGAGAAGAAAGTATCTTCTAGAAACAAGCATCATGAAGACATTACTGGCACTATGCTCCAGAGCTACAGAGATAACACCCAGCACAGACAGAAGAAAACCACAAGTTTTTTAGCTGAGAGACATTAAATAAAGTAAACCAAGCATCCCGTTGTGCCCATATATGCACTGGGAAAACACACACTAAGGGTTTTTTTACAGCATTCCCCTTAGCCCTCAACATTAATAAATTCTTGCTGGATTTGATGACTTAAACATGAGAAACAAGAAACAGAGAGCAACCGTAAAGCAGGGAAGTTTGTTTTCTGGACAGGAAAGAGAAAAAGGGATGGCGGGCCTCCTGAGATTATTTTCGTGGCTTCCTCCAGGAGGAAAGTGGTTGAAAAGAAGTCCTCACCCCAGAGCAGTCTAGAGGAATCCTCTGGGAGAGGGGCTGGAACAAACGTAGGTCCTTCTTCTGCTAAAGCCAGCTTCCAGCTCTTCAGCCACCAACAAGGGAGAACTGCCCCGTCCTTCCGGACGGGGCCAGGTGGGCTGGGAACAGCATCTCCTTCCCAGACCACAGAGTAACAACGTGAATCAAATCAGCTCTGGTCTAACAGACACTTGGGGCTCCTGACAGATGCAGATGGAAACACACATAGCAGCAGACATCACTTCAGAAATCTAAGAAACGGGCTGAAGAGCTGATAAAAGTCTGGTAGGGATAGAGGAAAAACTCCCTTCAACTTCTTCACTTTGTGAATTGTTAGAAAATTTGACTGAAGGGTAAGAACTGGAAGTAATCCTCCCAAAAGGAGCTGAAAAGAGTGTGGAAGGAAGGAAGGATGACCTATATGATATTAATTATTGCTGGACCATTCCCAGATCCTTATGTTAATAAACATAAGACCTCATTAAGCTCCATCTCTCACTGCACTTATATGGCTGGGATAACATAGCACAAAAATTGCCTAACAGCAATCTTAAAGATTTTATAAAAAACAGATCCTATCAGAAACACCAAACTGATCAAACAGCTTACAAGGACCAGACACAGAGATCTTCAAATATTTATTTCAAGCAATTAGTCTCCCAGTGAGCATAGCACAAAATATGACACTCAGCCAAGACAACTGAGCTGACTTACCTTTCATGGCAGTACAGTAACTTGCTAACAATTTTGTTTTCATCTTCAGTCATTCATTTAGCTGAGTAAAATGAATTTCTATAGTCCCAGATTCTTGCTTCCTATTTTTAGGGGATATTATGCAATTCTCCTAATATGGTCTTTTTATGGATTTGCCGCAAGCAAATATTTTTGCATTAAGAAGGGCAGAGAAGGAAACAGAATACTAAAAAGCAGAGACTGAATAAGTTTTATTAGGTTAATATCTCAACATCTCAGGCTGCCTAGGTTGTTGAGTTTTTTCTTTAGTTATAAAACTAAACATCCATGTAATCCAAAGTTGAGTTGTTTTGGATTTTATTATTAAAATGCATTTCCCTAGTGATTCACCACAGAGATCAACCCAGTGCCACGGACAGCAGGTACAGGTAGCATCTGGCTGCTGAGCAGCACCTGAAGAAAAGCAGCAGGAACACAAAGCCATTGCAGTCTCAGTTAAAAGACCTACTCAGCTTTTAATTTTTAAGAAAGGTAAGTAATTGAAGCACTAGAGATCCCACAACACTTCTCCATGCTGGTGTGAGTGGCCTCGCATGTCCAAATACACAAACGAAGTTGTTCAGCTTGGCAGCAGGTGAAGTTCCTGCCTCCAGGATTAGGCTGGGCTGTGGTGCGCTGGAGTGTGGTGGTGGGAACACTCCCGAGCAGCTGTGAGCCCCAGCTACTGCGGGACCACCTCAGCCTGCACGGTGCTAACGAGCCTTGGAAAGAGGCACCACATCCATGTGCCTGCAGGGCTTCTCCAGGGCAGCAACACCTCGAGGTGCTCCAGGACAGGCAGAATTCCCTGTGCCTGCTCCTCGCCGGAGAGTCCCCTCCACTGCAGTCACACACCAGCACACTGTGCAGCCAGGACCCTGCTAAGGGAGCCTCCACAGCCGAAAGCAGAGCTGCAGGAGGGCAACTCAGCAGGGATGCTCGGCCTCATGAGACTCCCAGCTCGGAGCTGGCGGAAGGTGGAAGGGATTAAGCAAACAAGGTCAGGCGCTGCCTCTGCCCGCCGGCAGCAGGACCAGGGGTGCTGGTCTGTGCTTCTGCAGCTGCAAGGGAAGATCAGGCAAGCTTGCTTGAACACCAGTCTGCATGGGGCCCCGAGCTCAGCACGACACGAAGCTTCCCTTCGTGCTATGCCAACCTTGAGCAACTGGGATTACTGCTGGTTTTCTGAGCACCGCGCTCGCTCATAAATTTTAAAAGAGAAGGCAAGGGGACGACCATGAACATCTGCTTTTTGTTAAGTGCCTAAAAACGTTAAGGACTTTCTATTAACAGTACGTGTATGGACGTGTGTATTGTGAGTACTGGCATGGTTACACAGAGAAAAATAACACGGAGAGCCTTAAAAGGGTGAAAACACTTCAGGTAAGAAGTGACTTTTGCTGCAATTACAGAGAGGCAAAGCAAAGGCTACAATAAAGTAACAATGAAGTAACCTTGAACACAAAGGTAAAAGAAGCCAGTTAGCTGAGCAGCCACCCCACAGCCGTGCCCTCCCTGCCTCTGTTTAGTTTGCACATTTCAAGCACAATGTATTTATTTCCACAGTGGCGTGGTGGTGTACCCAAGTCCCACTAAATCATGGCATGATTCACAGGCTAGTTCTTTTCTTTTAAAGTAATCCACTCTTGAACAGCTGTGATTTGGATTAATTAGTGAATTTTGCATTTTTGGCACAATCTGCTCTCCAGAAGTGCCACTGAAATAAAAAATTAAAGCATTCTCTCCCTTCTCTAATCCTGTAGCTGAATTTTGCAGGTGCACAGATGTATCCTCAGAACTGGCAGGGCTGCAATTGTAGTGAATGTGCTGCAGTACTTGTCTCAGTTCCTTTCTAGCACTGACAATACCATTTAGAATAAAAAATAAAACATTTTTTAAAATAGTGGAATTAAATCTAGCAAGGTGAGTATTTAAAAAAAACCCAACAGGTTATGGTAAATTGTGGCTTTGATAGGCAGCTATGCCTCAAGAATTCAGCAAGAACCATAACATGAAAATTTTCACCCAAATAATTAATGTTTTGGATTTTTTTAATATGAAATGCAAGACAACTTCAAGCATAGCTGCTAGCAATGTCCATGACAGACTATTTTTATTTTTATTAGAATAAAAGCCTTTAAAAGTGTGTAGGAAGGTGTTCAAATTCACTGCTAGCATTTCTTTTTAGTAAAATCTGATAGCCTTTTAATTTCTAAAAGTGAATGAATATCATACAATTTGGACTACTGCCATTTTATTTTCTAAGGCAAGCATATTTTTCAACATATTTAAGTTCATGACTGAAAAAGAAAATATCCAACTGGTCTCGTCCACAGATTTCCATTAGCTAAGCTAGACCTTGGTTTGTCCTGTCAGCTTCCTAAATGTTATTAAAAGGCCCTTGCAAAATGGGTCTTAAAACTCAATACTTGCGAGAGACTTTGAGGTAGCATCCAACATTCATTCTCCCCTTGCTGAAGTGAGTGACGGAGAGAAAAATCACCCCTTCTCAGAAATACTATCAGTGAAACCCTGACAGTAATTCTCTTTAATGGGCTATCCTACAGTGGACCATACTTTAATGGATGGTATTAGAGTGGCCTTCCTCATATCCCTGATTTACACATGAACGATGCTCTCACAAGCAGCCACACTGTAATTAATGAAGCTATTCAAAAAAGCAGAGAAACTCTTGTAGCAGATCTCTGCAGAATCATGGCATTATTAGAAAGGTGCCTTATTCTTTACTGTCCTGATCCCACCACACCAACAGGAATTTTTCCACTTGCCAGGCAGTACCAACTGAAAATCAGAAGTAATTTCCTAATATCATCTGCATACATGGCCTCAAATTTGAGAAGTAAGAAGTATGGAGGATTTTTTTCCATCACTGAAACAATTTGTTAGACACAGAAAGAATGTTAGATGTTTAACAATTATAACCCTGTTAAAACAAAACTGTGCCTATAATGACCAGATTATGCAAATAATTATCAGATTATGCAAAATTGTATTCACAGGATATAATCCTTTGTTTCATCCCACAAGTTCTTCACAGAAGGACAGAAGGCTTAAATTTATGTTTACATTTAATAAGCTGGAAAATAAAAACAGATGAATGCTAATAATGTCACTAACGCAGATCAACAACATCACTTTGGGTATATTTTGAAACATTTCCATACTAAACTGGAAGAAGCTTTAGAAGCTTAATTGTGACTAGTTTGCCTACTTTTTGAAGAATTATATTGTGGTAGACTGGATAGTTCAGGGGATTATTAATGGGACATACAGACTTAAATTCCAAGGTAGCTAGTTTAATCTAGCTCAGGTCAGTACTGAAAACTATTCTGTTATATTTTTGAAATGAGGAGGTGGTTCTGAAGCACTCCTTCTCTTAAGAGGACAGGTTCAATGCACAAAAGCGGCACTAATTTGCACCTCAGGCAGTGCACTTCATCAAAGAGACTGAGGAATTAATGGGGTATAGGTTTGTAAGGTCGGAAAGCATGCAGGATGTTTTCGCATGCCCTTCACTTCCCTTTCTGTGAGATGAGCTGTTGTGTTACAAAGGGGCAGTCCCACTCTGTCCTCAGATTTTTCTAAATCTACTGCACACCCTACAAGAAAATTCTTGAAGGTGCCCTCTGCCACCAAATTTTACTATCCTTTAATGGAACTCAAGAGAGAGATTAGAAGGTTTCACCTAGAAAAACATCTTAGGAGTGCTATCTGAAGAGAATCTTGATTGATGATGGTTGGCAGCAAATATTTCCCTGAGTGCATAATGGTTTTATTAATAGTTCTGGACTGAGCTGAAGCAAGTAGAAAACAGACCAAGTGAGGGGTGTTTTTTTATGATCTGCCTACTCAGATGCATCTAATCCTCACTAGCATCAGCTCTGTCTTCCTAGCAAGTTTCAGTGTCAATACATTGTCATCAAGTATCCAGAGAGGAAGCATTAAAAAAACACCCACAACTCCGTGTGTGCCAACCATAGCAGCAACATGGCTTCCTGTGTTACTCCTACCTACAGAGCAGAGGGTGGAAAGTCACAAGGATGACAGCACTGCTAGAAATGAGGGATGGTTGTGATGCAGACAGTGCCTACTGTGTATTAACATACGCTACTGTATATGGACACCAGCGCTGATACCGCACTACTGAACAGTCCCAGTCAGAAGTGAATTTAATGGGATTAAGAGATGCCTTGTTCACTGGCCAAGATGGCCTAAGCCTCTCTAGTGTTTGAGGACAGCATCCTTAAAAGGGATTTGGGATCTCACTGTGCTGCTCCCATTCAGTGACCGCTTGAACAGCACGAGACATCCCATTGCTGAGATGCTGTGCACAGATGAATGTAACTGCACTCCAGCAAGCTCTGCACAGAACAAAGGGCAGCAGATGATGAACGAGGACTTGCAGAGCACATATGAGCAGATGTGTCTCGCTGGCGTGGAGATTATGGGGAGCTGAAGCTTTGCCAGTTGCTCTGTTTAGATGTCCATGAAGCACCAGAGTCCAGCCCCCTGTTACAGGGACATAAGGCAGCACAACTTGCATTTCAGGGCCTGTCCCTGTGACATGGACCCAGTTCAGCTCCCAGAGAACAGAGCTCTCTCTTTTACTGAGGGCACTCACCAAAGAGCTACACTGATACTAAATATAACATGAGCCACCAGCCTGAAGGTGAAAAGCCTCTGCCTAATTAATTATTCCTAAGTATCCTCATTAAGCTGTTCTCTGGGTATAGACAGAGTGTGTTTTTTATCTAAACCTGCTTAGTTGTGCCTACGACAATCTGAATTTTTTCTCTGCATATAACCATGACTGAGTGCTTAGGAATAATCAGGAAATCTTAATCAAAATTAACAGGGGTTGGGCAAACTCTTGATGAGAGCAGGATTCTGCAAACATTTGCAAGAATTTCTCAAAGTTCAAAACCACTATGAAAAAAAGGGATAATTATTTCCTACTGAATTTGCATTTGGATTCTGAAACTGTATGCAAGCAGCTAGGTCCCTGAAGGAGCAGATCCCTAAATTGGCCCTGAGAACCAGACAAGTGCAGTGCATACACGACTGAGGCGTGCAGAACAGCACTCCAACACAGAAATCATTACAGACCAGCCAAGATGCATGCAGCTGGTAACTGACTACGTTTCCTGCAGAAGGTGAGCCATTGTAAAAGCCATATGGAACACTGTTCATCAGCAAAGTTCTGACCAAACCCCCTTTTATTGCATTTGTGCAGGCGCAAATTTAGGAATGGGTTTTCACGGATTCTTGTAACTGCTTTGCTCTCGTCTGTGCACACCTGATTTATATGGCCATTTATCCAACCCTCTGCACAGATTAGGTACTTAGGGCTGCAGGTAGCTATTTGGAGCCTACCTGGCACATGTCTTACCTGCCACACAGGTAACAAATTCAAATGCACACATTTCAAATCTGAGCATGAATTCAGTGCATCCAAACGTTTAGGGTCATGTGGTAATGCGTAACTTGCCTTGAATCAGAGGCTACTTGAGGCTTCTGAAAATGTCAATCTGGAAAACTACAGCACCATGTAATGCAGCATTTACTAAATTACTGCCTGAATACCTAATTCTGTTTTAAGAAAGACATGAGGGAGGATAATCCTATAATTCTTTAGGAAACATGCTGAGTGAACCTACGAAAAATATTCTATGTTACGCACATCAGTCTATTTACCTGTGACTCATAAAAAGAGCAAAGCACGCAGGAGGGCTTAACCTGAGGAGGGATTATTAGGCCAAGTTCACTGATTAGGAACAGGACTTGGTGTGAAATAGTTAGGCTCACCTCCAAAGCACAGACTAAAATAAACATTTTGAACTCCTATTGATTTTGACAGCAAGGAACTGAAATGGGTGACAGTGTCTCATGTTCTGGAACGCAACAGCAAATTGAAAAATGCTGTAGAGTAGATGGTTGGAGGCTACATAAAGATCTGTTATTTAGGTAAGACAGCTGATCAGGACTCATAAGGATAAAGATTAAATAGGAGATAAAGGGTGTGATTTATTCCAAGTATTTGATTACTAGTGTACAGTAAGTAGAGTTACAGACTAAGTAAAATGAGCAGACAGGGTAAGGGCAGAACAAAAATTTATGTTCAGCTGTTTTGTTATCATTAATGGTTTTTTTATTAAGAGTATAGATTAGCCAATTTGGTTAAAAGATTGTGTTTCATTTTCTGTCCTATAAACTTGGTTTGATTACTTGAAAAATTAATGAATGCTATGGAAAAGGTTCCAAATTTTAGCTCTTCAGCATTGTACTATTTGTGCAGCTATGCTGCCTCGTCAGCAATGTATGGGTTAGAATGATTACTTATTATTGCATTCTAATTTCCACTGGGCTTTTCTATATTTCATTTTCTGGTGGTAACACAGAATAAAGTACTCCTAAAACGTCTTCTTTATTACTCCTGAAATGATTTTGATCTTATCTGCCACATGGCAACTGAGAGTCTGGGTAGTTTATTTTTTAAGAATGTTAGTTTCTGGGTTGCACAGAAATATCAAAGAATGATGTGCTTGTATGTAAGGGGTAATGAATAATTACAATGTACACTTAAGGATAATTGCAATACATACAACTGTGGAGCTACTCCCTTTTTACAAGTGTATAAACAAAAGCAGACTTTGATTAGGTCGTGTGATTGCCTCCTTAAAATCAAATGAGTTTATATGCATAAACATACTTCAGGTACTTGGGTTTGCTGTTGGCAGAGGAAGGCAATGAATCCTCCTTAATCAAGGATAAGGAAGTAGGATTGATTCAGAGATTTTACCCAAATCAAAATGCAGACTTCAATCTCAACTGGACCCCAGTATGGCCACCACCCTCCTTTGCCTTTCCCTGCTGTGCCTTCTAGGGCAGCCCAGCCAGTGATGGCATGGAAAGTACTCCAGGACCATAAAGGCTCAACATCCCTCCAGCTCAGTGGTGCAGATTTTCATGGTTTTTCCCCCTTAATCTGCATTTAGCCATTAAATCATTGGAGGGAATACACAAAAATAATATAAATTAATTTCATAGCAGATTAAGCCTATGAGGCTGTTGAGTGTTCAAACATTACAGAATGGATCTGCAAGAAGAAAGGACAAAACAACCCAAACCAAAAGAAAAGAAAACAAACAAACAAACCACACAACATGGAAAAACAACAAAAACAAACCAAGCAAACAAAAACAGACAGGAAAAGGATCTAATGAACACTAACGGCTAACTGGAAGTGAGGTTTCAGAGATGGTGTAGATACGCCAGTGAGCATAAGACCATGAACTCTAATCAACACTCTTCTGTAGGATTAGACAAAATACAATCAAACATTTGTCCCAAAAAAGAGCACAGGTTTGCTGTGCTCTAAGAAATAGATAGCTCATCTATGGAAATAACCTGCTGATCATTAAGAAAGTGTCCAACAGTTCTGCAACAATCAGACTTCAAGAGCCATCAAGGGTGACAGTAAATGAGAAAATTATAGCACAATCTGAATGTAGTTCCCATCTGTGAGCTCTTCTCTACCCACTCATATACCAAGGACTCACAGAAATACCAGGGAACAACAATTTTGGGAAACGACTCTGGGGCAGGCAGCCCCACACCCCTACTCCAGGATCTAGGACCGTTTCTCCCACCTCTGAGGATTTCAGGGAACATAACTAGAGATGAGGCAAACCCCTTGATTCTGCATCAGGACTGTGCACCACTCATCAGGATCCCTCTCTGTTAGTGAGCCTTCTCCCCCAGGGAACGAGGAAATTGTACAACAAGTTGCTACCCTGCTCCCCTAAATTGTCACCCCCTCTACACCATCCCCCTCCAAGTGGGAGAAGGCAGGTAATTCATAGAACTGTATGCATCTGGGACTAAAATGCTTCACTATCCAGAATTTTTCAGCCTCCACACTGTCATTTGTCCTAAGCCGTCACGCTACAAAACAAAACCGTCAATACCACTTCAATAAAAGTGTTTAAAAGGACATTTCAATTATAGAAGTCTGGTGAAATCCTTCTGCTTGCCTAGGAAAGAACAATTCTTTGCAAAAATGGCAGAATTGATAAAGATTTTATTTGTTAAATTTTGATATATTCTGGCGACTGCTGAGCTATTTTTATACCTTAGCAAGAAACATCTCTTTATTGACAACTGTATTCATTATCTGATATAACACCAGTCTTTTACTTTGGTTTTCCTCATGAATCTCTGTGGATATATTTTTTTGAGGATAACCTAGTGCATTAACACAGTTTATAACAGTAAAATATTTATTGTTTCTAAAGCACAATGTGGTTTTCAGAAAAAATGAAGGCTATAAGGTGATAGCTGCACTAAAGTTAACAGCAATTCACTAGGTTTTTAAGGCCAAGAGTATCTTTTCATTATGAGTTTCTGGAATAACTAGTATGATGGGATTTTGGTGCATAATAAGGACTCCTTGAAAGCTATTCCTGTTTAAAAAAAAAAGTGTTCAAGATTTCAAGGCTTCTGCTCTTGATTTCAAGGCTTCTACTCTTGATTTCCTTTCCATTAGAAACCTAGTGGCACAATCCCTTTTGCCTACTTGCTTTGCAACAGGGTCAGCCTGCTGGCATAACCAGAGCCACTTTCACTCCAGCAAGTACAGATGGGAGCAGAGACATGACTAAAACCTAATATTTGCTAATAGCAAACAATATGTCTTAAACAAAGCGCTTTGTCAAGTCCCATAAAGGCACAATATATTCTGAACTCTGCTTCCAAAGACAATATGATTAAACATGTACCATCGCAATGCAATGACCCAGAATTTTTATTGGTAGTAGTTAGGCCTTAAAATTAATTTATAATACTGTACTCCTTTTTATGGCTGTTTTTTGCAGACTGTAGTGAGCTATCTGTTTTAAAAGGGAAATACATGATGGACTAGGTATTTGATTGAGAACTAGAGTTGGCTGACATTAGGAATACCTTTAATATGATGAAGAACCACATAAAGTAATAATAAGGGCTATGAACAGTTTGATTTGGCTTATCTGATGTGATCCAATTTTCTGATTCTGGTTTATTCTAGCACTTTTGCATTTTTGTGGTATTTTTATAAGAGGATGCTCATGTGAAACATAGAAACGACTGTGGCTTAGGGGAACACTGCAAATGCAAATCTGCTTTTAGTACCAATAATTTGCAAAATTTTTTCTGAGGATAGAAACTATAACCTGTCCATAGAAATTTCAATTTTCTGTAAAGGTGTGCAGTGCCTTTTCATAAAGCTATATTTTTGTAAGTCATTAAATTGGTTTTTAGTAACCTCATACTCATTTTCAATTGAACAATTATTAAACTATAAAACAAAATTGCACAATTCCTAAAACTGTAGTCTGGAGTTTTACAGTCTGCTATAAAGTGCTGCATTATTATAATACACCAAAGATGCTCAGACTATTACAACTTTTTTTTTTTTAAATGAACCATAAAAAATTTTATCATTGATGAAATAATTCTAAAGTATTGTGCTCTTCAACAGTATACAAGCACAATATTTTGGTCTCATGGAAAGCATGCTAATCAAAAAACCACAATTTAAACTGTAATTCTAACATGCAACATAAACCATGTCACTTTCTTTCAGTAATAGGAGTTTATTACACCCAACTTCAAACATTAAAAATCAGAGTATTGATCATTAAATATAAGGTCCAGTCTTACAGAGAGATCTTCATGCCAAAGAGACTGAGTGTTAAGCAGTGTAATAACTGGTGATAACATCAGAGATGTGATGACTTTCCTGTTGTGAAGTTTTAGCCTGTATTTCACTCCACAAATCACGACTGATCTTGTAAGGGGGCCTGATGTTCAACTCAGAAGTTCAACCAAGCCTGGTAAATGAGAACAATTTTCTCCTGACTACTGATGGCTGATGTGTCATAGCAACACTGACAGTGATATGATGCATCTGCACTATCGGGTTTGATCCTTGGCTACATCCTCACACTGTTCCTCGCTGTTCAAAAGAGAGGCAAAGGACTCCCTGTACTTAGAAATTAATCAGCTGTATGAATCATGTCTATAACTTCAGCAGGATTTCAACAAGCTTGAAAACAACCTGTCTTGTGTGGGGCTGAAATTCTTTGGCAAAGACGGTGAAGAGCCCAAGCGCATCCTTGCTCCAAGTGGGAACACCAACGCAACCATACCATGAATACACACACGTGTATGTGCACATTCCCTGCAAACCGGCCTGTGCCACTGGGATCTGCTGTTTGCACAGCAAAGCAGCTGGGTGGGGGCTACCTTCCTGCCTCAGAACACCAAGATTTCCGCACAGACTGAAAACCCCAACATGTCTCTCACTCGTGGTCCCGTCACCTTCCCTGGATCTTGCACACATGCAAGAGTTGTGCAGTAAATGACTGCAGTCTCAAGGAATTGTATGTCCATACTTTTTGAGGACCCACTCCAGCATGGTGGTGAAGAAAACAAGGATTAACCTCCTGAAACCAATGTCAATGAAATCAACAGTCAAAACAGTATCTGTTGTGGCAAAACAGAATTTCGTTTCGTGCTCCCCAAATTATAAGATTAAAGATGAAACTTTAAGTTAATCCTGGCCATGATATTTTAATCTGTACACACAAAGCACTCAAGACTTCTTTAGGTAAAAGGGAATTGCCACTAAGGCAAATTAAAAACATTGCTTTTTCAGGCAGAGAAGCTGCCAATAGGTGCTCTCTAAATCACTTGTACCAGCAGGCTGATCCCATTATGTCAGCTAATCCTGGAAATACAGGAGGTAGATTTAAATCTTTTCATACAAAACATTAAGTCTATTTTTTTTTCTTTTCTTTTGGTTCTGGCACAGCATTGAGAATTTTATATTGCTGTCCATCTTTTGCCCCAGGCTGTATCTTTCTGTGTAGTTGCAAGGCCCAGAGGAAGAGGTCCAAGCATGACTTTTCCAAGGGACAGAGCAGGCAGGGCATTGGAAAGAAAGTGCTTCTTTATCACAAACAGTAAAAGTTTACAGGCTGTGTGAAGGGATGGGGAAAAGAAGGTGCCAGGTGTATGGGTGAGTTAATATTGGTGCTCAGGGGATAAAACAAGTTCCCTTTGTCTCTACCCCAGAGCTCCTTCTCAGCAGTTGTGCCATTCCCTCACCTACACACTGCCTGTGCTTCCAGCTTATGTTCACCCACCGCCCAATTACCAGTCCATGGAGATCCATACCTGCTGTGTCCTGATCCTCAGAATGCTACACTGGAGCTTTTAACCCTCTCCAAACATCTACGTAATGCTTTAGAATAATGATATTTAGCACATGGAAAGCAACATTAAGCAGTTATAGAGGGTACTTAAACCACCAGATTAGCAGCTCCCTGCACAGTGCTGGAGGTCTGCACAGACAGATCTACATGGGAAAACAGATTCATTTTCAGCCGGAGTCACGTTTAAATCCTGCTCTCCTCAGAGTACTGTGAGCCCTCTCTCCTGGTTTTGTCCTAAGATTCACCATTATAAATATTTTTTTAAATCACAAGTATCATGTGTATTTTGTGGAAGAATGCAATATGACCGACATGTGCTATAAGCACTCACTAATCTTACATGCAAATAGAAAGAATTGACCTATTTAAGGATCTAGATTTCTCTATTCCCATGTTCCCCACAAAATGTTTGATACTTTCAATTTCTGTCTCACGGTTTTTAAATTCTGCTGCTGAGAGCACAACAAACTTTTACATACTGGACTTGTCTTTAGTCCAAAGGACCATGTAGCTCAATTACATGTGTCCACTGCTTCATTCTTCAAAAGCACAAAACCCCTAAATTCTCTTTGAACGCTGAAAATTCAAAGCAACAGCAAGACATAATAAATACAGGAAAACAAAGTATAGAGCTAGCTAACAAGATTTTGATGCATCCATTTACTTAAATGTCTTTAACCATCTTGACTTCTACGATTTTTGTCTTTTGCAAACCATCCTTTAAAATATTACAGAAAACCCAGTGTCAAACTCTTAGTTTTTTATTTATCTCTGCGATGACCCAGGAACAACTGGTCTAATCTAGTCTTATCCATCACTTGAGGTTCACTGCATTATCATCCTTCAGGTCTATCCATCCCTCCCAAATGCAAAAGCAGCCTTTTTTTTGAAGAATACATGGTGTGAGTACACATCCAAACTCATTCTTTCGTCCCTTTCAAATAATCCAACATGATGGTTCAGGCAGTGCGGGTAGAACATGAGACTGAAAGACCAGAACCCTTTTTTGACTGGCATACTGAATGCAAGTTATGACTGAAAATGAAAGATTAACATCTCTGTCAGTTAAATAGGAAACACTGGAGTGAAGCTACCAGGAAAAAAGGTACAGTTGGCAATCACTTAATAAAATCTGCCTGCATAAGGTACATGCTGTTGGCATTCATCTTCCCTTTGTTCACAATATTTGATGTTATTTTTAAGTGGTGCTGAGGATCCTTTGCAGGATGTCAAGCACCTCAAATATACTTAAATTTAACATTTTGTGTAAAACTAACTACTATTTACTCTCTGTGTTTAGCAAACTTTGTTAGCAGTCAGGTTTGTAAAAAGAGTTTAGAGGATTCTTGACAAAATTAAGCATCTTCCTGGCAAAGATGGAATGCTGATTTATTGAGGGACAGAAAAAAAGAGTATATTACACAATCAGTGCATATGTAAACATAAGGAAAACATGTATCAAAAATAAACATTTTGCTGTATCAATTTGAAATAAGAAAATACCCCATAATATGAGAAATGAAAATTCTCATAGCAATGGTAAGTTGAAGTGAAGAACAACTTCTAAACAAAATCACTACAACAAACATTATTTTAAAGTCCAAATCTTCAACAGGTTTTTGAGATAAATACTGAGCACACGTAAACAAAGAGTATCTCATATTTTCTTTAAGCATTCACCACCTTTCCAATTCCCAGCTTTGCTTGTGCAGAGGAATATGGCACAGCAACAAAACCATCAGTGCACTCTTGCTCTTATATGACCATTTTGAACAAGTCAGGAAGAGATGTATCAAAAATTGCTCAGTCAGTGACGCTCTTGGTGGATTAGTGCCCTGTATTTTACAGCCCCTGGAGGTTGGGGTTTGCTCATTTCTATGGCATATTATACTAATCAATCACTTCCTGCTCTTTCTTCCTGCATTGTATTTTTAAACCCACTAACTAGAATATGCAGCCCTGCTGCATCTCAATGACCATTTCCTTAGCCCCTCTCTGCCACTGTCTTTTTGTGCTGAGACTGATGCTTGTAATTTGACTTTTCACAGAGTTTACGTTATACTGCCTTTTACAAACCTTTCAGCTCAGCTGCTAAGCATATAAAAAAGCTTTTGGCTGCACTAGTTCATGTTTTGAAAATACTACAAAGGCATATTTTCATGGGAGGAGAGACTTGGAATGAATACCCTTCTCCAAGTGCAATATGAAAACCAGTTCTTTTATAAAATTTGCATTAGGGTTTAAGTGTCACATGCAAAGTGGCACCATACTGTCCAAAAAACATAGGTTTCTTTTTTAAAAATTGTGGGCTTGTTTTGGCTCTGTTCATAAACTACTTTTTGAAAAATGCTTTAAAATATTAGAGCTTTGTTCTTTGTGTTTCAGTTCTGAGAGAAGGAAGCAGTAAGCATAGAATATTGTACTTCAGAGGAATAAAACTGCTTGATTTACATAACTTCAGTGACCTTTTAGTGCAGACCTTATCTATAGTTTCTACCAAACAGCAGAGATCATTTATTTAAAGGAACCTCTTTTCCCTACAGACCTTTACTTCTTGTGCCAAGTACATCAGGAGGGTACACTTGAAGTCATAGCAGAGTTTTAAACCACAGCTGATAAACTCATGTGGGATGTGACTTCAAAATGCCAGAGTAACAGGAGCAAGGACAGAGAAGAATTTAAGTCATTTTCAAAATACAGGAACATCTATTCAGGCTTAAGGAGCATTTGGAAATTGAAGTGAATCCAATGGGATTTGTGGTCACTTGCCATTTCTTCAGTTCTCTATTTATTTTGTGTACTTTGGTAGCATCTGGAGGCCTTACTCTACAGCGGGCTGTACAAACACTGAAGGAAAATGTGATCTCTCCCATAATACAAGTTTTTAATATAACATGAAGTGACTCAATAATATCCCATCAAGGTCTTTTTCTAAATGCAAGAGATTCCAAGTTTCGTGTTAAAAAGGCTGCGTTTCTTTCAGCATATTCTATTTGGTTAAATGACTATTGCAAATAGCAATATATGCCTCCAACTGTCTCTCTTACCAGTAACTTACAAAGCTTAAATAATAGTGAATGCACAGGTATGAAAAACAGAATTAAAAAAAACCAGAAGGACCTAAACTCAGCACCATGTATCATTAACCCCCTATACTTTGTGACTTTGTAATGTCCCTAATGTTGATTCAGATACAATTTTCCAATGCAAAATAAATGCAGGAACTGGAAAAGGATGAAGGAGAGAGAGTAGTGCAGGAAAAATTAAGAAGCAAAACATATCTCTGAGAAATAAAAAGTTTCTAGTTCAGTGCACATGGAAACTTTGATACAGTTTAAGACAAAGAAAAAAAAAAGAATTTTTTTATAGGGAAGTAAAAAATCAATGCTTTAACAGTGGAAAGCCAGAAATCCAGAAAAATTTATCTTGGTATCAGCTGAGACCTTGAAGTTTGGACACTTACATTTGTGTCACATAGCAATTTTCCTTCTGTAAAGACAAAAATAAACAGGACAAGCTGATCTATCCCTGCCTGACCTAATTTTGCATTTAAACCACCAGGAATTTTTATAGCTTGATTCTAATCTGGCCTAAGGTTGTTTTCATTTTACATTTCCTGCTACCTCTTTCCTGCCTTGATTTTGCTCCTTGATTTTGCTCCTTGATTTGTTGTCTCCTGCCCAAGTCCTTCAATCTTTCAAAGAGCTGCAAAAACTGTCTTCAGCAAGTGATGTGCCTCTAAATCCAAAATCAATGATCCCCTATCAATAGCCTAATTTAAGTGTCAAAGAAAATCGCTACAGCCACTGGCCAAAATCACATCATGACCTTGACCCCAGTTCTAGAAAGTGCCTGATTCAAAATAGTTTTATCTTTGCCCAGCTTCTTCACCATGTAGTTTGTAGCACCACATGTTCTCTAATATCCAGACCTACTCAGCCAAAAAACCTTCTTGAGTTTAATGCCAGTAACGTAAGAAAGAAGGCAGCAGGACATGCTAGCTCACATTAAGGGTTCCCTCTGTATTTGGATTACTCAGGGGATTAAATTAATCTGACATATCCTGGCAGGATGTGGAGAGTGCCACATTCATATTCAAACCTGTGATAAGAAATTAAATACCATCCCCTGTTTCTGAGTCAGCAACTGGCAGTAAAGTCCACTTTGAGATAAGCAAATTTCTGATTTAAAATAAGAGTGTCTGATATCTCACGATATATGCAGCTTTTAACCATGGGAATAAACAGATATTCCAATTTAGGCAGGCATCTACTTAGGCAGTGGGAGACTACTCTACAGGTATCTATGAAAAACTTTCATTTTTGCACAACAACTACAAAACTCTCTTACCTGCAGGTTTGCACATGCTGGTGAATCATTGTGGGAGGGTATTTCATTGTTGGTGGTCTCTGACCCTGTGTTTTTGAGTCTGGAAGCTGTCGTAGTTGTGGCTGTAGTGGTCTGTACTGGTAAGATTGGCTGCCAGACATTCACATCAGTGCCATTGCCAAAGGCCTGAATTGCATTTTCTGTGAAAATAAATTACAGGCAATTTTCTATTTCTAAAAAAAAAAGGCAAAAAGCAGAACTGAGTTGTTTTTTATTACCATTATAATAATTATTACATTTAAAATATGTATTTACAGAAACTCAATTTTATGCTGAAAAATGTGTTTTATTTTTGAACTGATTAGAAACGTGAACTGAAAATCTGGGGTCACGTAATTCTTTGGTGCAGCCTCTTCTTTGTAACATTTCCAGTAATTCTTGACAGAAGCTTTAGGACTTACCATAATCATATTTGTTACCATCCAAAGGACTCAAAAATTTACTTTCAAGATTTAAAATACAGTTTGAATGTCACGTCCTAATTCAGGCAGGTAATGTTATATAGCAAACTAAAAACAGAGAACAGAATAAATATTTATTTCTACAGCTTGGTGTAATAAAACTAATATGCCTATAACTACAAAATAGTTTAACTGAGGCAATCTTTTCCTTACCATTTTCAATCAAAATCTGCATAATTGGGTGAGGGAAACATGGTTAAACTAAAACTTTAGAATATAAAAGTTAAAAAGCTTATCACAGTTTCACAGGATTAAAGAGTGTGTTTACAGCAAGAGTAAATTGGTTGGAGTTTTTTATAAACAAATAGAAAAACAGTTCTTAATCAGGTCTTTGGGGATTCACAAGGATTTGGGGATTTCTTATTTCAAATTCTTTGTACAAGAAATCAAACAATTTCACTGGGGACTAACATGTGGAAGTTATTAACACTTCTTCTCAGTGGCATTCCTTCCCTTATAAAATAATTTACATGTAATTTTCTTCTGAAAAAGATGTATTTTCTTCTGATATTAGTTCTTAGAACTCCAGCATGCAAAGAGAAGAACTTGTAAAAAGCACTAGAATGAGCTGCATTAATGGAGACAAAGGGGGAAGACGGATATGATAAGTTTTCTTGTGTTTCCCTGAATAAGGCAATATAAAAAGCAGTTATTTCCTAAATTCACAGTAACTCTTTGTTTCCACTGTTGCAAGAAGGGTCACAGAAATACCTGCAATCCTTCCAGTTTTCAAAGCAACAACTGGCCTTTGAAATTAGTCTTCTTCAATTATTTCATACAATCACACTCGATGATCTTTATGAGTCTCTTCCAACTTGAGATATTCTATGACAGAATCACAGAATTGTTTGGGTTGAAGGGACCTTTCAAGGTCCTCTCGTCCAACTGCCCTGTAATGAGCAACTTCAACTTGACCATTATTGTAAATGCCCCAAATAACAGGTTCATTTTCCTTTTTGTAGGGGAAATATACTTCAGTAAAACAGACCAGCAAGAAATTCCTAGTTTCTTCCCATAATAGAAAAAGAAGTTTTTGTGTTGTTTAAAAGAAGTGGGAAGGATTTTAATGACATTTTCTCCAGGCAGTGGAAGGCCCACTAATGAAAATAAAATTTTCTAAAAATTGCCCTTCTATGTGAAAGACAAAGCTTCATATAAAATCCAGAAACAACTTTAATTTCTTCCTGAAGAAGACATATCTTGCAGCTTGGATGACATAATTTGTCTCACAGTAACCTCCAATGTCTTTGATTTGTCTTCATTAATGCTTTTGTACTGATGGCAAAAGAAAGGACAAGGAATCGCTCTGTCTTTATGTTCTAGAAGGAACCTGTAACACTCTAGAAATGATTACATTCACAAATGAATAAAATCTGAGGTATTGCAATAGATATAAATGGCAACCACCATTAGGCTTGAAGAAGGTCTGATGGCATATTGTTAAATTTTACCCCTTGTAGTTTTGAACTCTTTTCTCTTTTTCTTTTGTTAAATGATCTTGCGTAATTGATTTGTTCTTCCAAAGCTTAATAAATAGTGTATCACAGAGCAACTCAGGTTTTTGTGCACAAAACTCCCTGTGTCTTCACTACAATGCTGCCTCTTGAGAATCTACCAATGGGGATTTTCAGAATCTCTACTAAAATACTGAACACTGTATTAGCATCAGCTCAAGTTTGTAGGGCTGGATGGGCCAGTCTGGATCACTGAGTTAATTTACTGTTTTTGAGAAAAGCAGTGATGTCTGCTTCTTTGCATAAGCTGATGAAATATGACTTTTAAAACCACTTTTACCCTCAAAACTCCTGCTGGAAGCCTATTTCTTAACTTTAGTCTGATGGTTAAAAATTTTTCAATTTTGAGCCTAAATATGTATGGTCAATATCTGCATTTTTGATCTTATGCCAATGCTGTCCTGCAGGTGAAGCAATCCCTTCCCCTCCCTGGGCTTGCCCCTCTAATGCAATTTCAGAGAACAATCACGTATCCTTTCAACTTCTGTTCTGCTAGACTAGGGAAGCCAAGCTCTTTCGGTCTCCTCATCTATCTGAAATTAAAACTCTGATGCACACTCCACATCATCCAATTATGCTGCTCCAGGCAGACAGGAAATTTGAAGAGAACCTGCCAAAATTGACTCCACTGAGCCATTCTGAAATTTATAATAGTCCCTAATTTGGAAGTGAGTCCGACAGGAAAAAAAAAATCAATAATTTAACAAAATCTTTACAATAGTTACTATCCAAGCTTGTGTTAAAACCAGGCATCTGAGATCAAATATCCTAAAAAAAAGGAAGTTGGCTGTAAATTGCAAGCACAATCAAATTTATACTTACTTATGGCAAATCCTTCATATCCTAAACTACATGTCTTTTTTATATAAAGTTCTTAAATTATACCGAAACCCCTCAGGTGTTGCAATTCCGTGATAAAGATGCTGCCTGACTGTTAGGGTCCAAATATGACCTGTGATGTAAACGTATTTCAGTACCAAACAACTTTGGATTTTGATTTTTTTTCCGAGAGCTTCTCATGTTTGCCATCTTGGCCATAAACCACAGTATCAGGCACACTTGCTCGTTCTTTTAATTTTTACACCTACA
This sequence comes from Corvus kubaryi, assembly GCF_017639235.1. Lineage (NCBI taxonomy): Eukaryota > Metazoa > Chordata > Aves > Passeriformes > Corvidae > Corvus > Corvus kubaryi. The sequence goes on from NW_024580672.1 coordinate 16,735,573, forward strand.
ACAGAACCACGCTCAACAAAGTGCAAAGTGATGGCCTTGATGTATCATAACACACTTAAGCAGTAAAGGAATTATAGAAAACATCCTGAAACACATTAAAAGACATCTAATTTTCTACTCACTAAGGCATATGTTGTCCTTGAAGAAATTCAGAAATTTCCGGCATTCTTCTATGTTGTTGCCGCTGTTGCTGCAGTCGCACCACGGGGCCACGCTGAGGCTGCTGGAGTCGATGTAGTTTGGTGTCATCACGGTGCCTGTCAACAGAGTGAAGCACAGCACTGTGAGCCACCTTTGCACTGGAACATTCCTTCCACCCTAAGATGGCACACAGCCCTTGTTAAGTCATGTATTCGGGGCTGGATTCACAACACAGACCCACAGCAGGGCTCTGACCTCCAGATTTAACAGTTCCTGGCTGCTCTCACCCTCTGACACCCAGCCCTGTGCCATATTTCACACCCTCTGTGGTCTGAATGCAATCACTTTAGGGACTGTAACATGAATCACACATTAAAGACACGTTTCTTCCCTCCAAAAAGGATTCCCACAGAGAGCTGCATCAGCAGAACTGACAGGTAGAAAGCCGTGGCAGAAGGGAGGGAGGGGTTGGGAGAGGGTGAGCACCTCTTTAAAGGGCTTTGCTGCCAGATCAAACACACGTGGACTGTATCCTTAAAGCTGCACTTAAAACTCGGATTTTCCTTCCTCGCTTGTGTTTTTTCTGGTTTTAATTCTAGCTGAAAATAAATGGCAGAGACCAGGTACCCAGACCTGTGCTTCCTCCTCAAGTCTGCAGCCAGACTGAAAAACCATTTCTGAAATGCATGATCGAGGAGAATGCTGGTCATGCTGAGGGGAGCCCTACTATGTCTTGGAGCATGGTTAACCCCAGGGTGCTCATGAGGGACCTGCCAGCAGTCTGGGTTATGGTGATGAACAGAACAAAAACCAGCAAGCATGAAAAGGTACAGCAGATTCTCTGCAGGTAATAAATTACTATTAATCCTGATATCTCACTACTTCTTCAGTACAGTGATTATTTCCTAAACATTGTCAACAGCTTTCCAACCACAGGGTGATTTTAACTGCTACAAATTCTTGGGTAAATATTCTCCCATTTATATGTCAACTCAAGGCAACCAAGAATGAAATTAAACCAAAGAAGGCATTTTGTGTCCTAAAAGATGTACAGCAACTGTGCATTTCTCATCTGGATCAGGAAACTGTTGTATGATGAGCATTTGCTCAAGACAGCAATCTCACTGAAGGCATCACCCCAGCAGGTCAGATATTTCAAACTTTCCACAGGATTGAGAAGTTTGAAACTTTATTTTATTTGTCTGACCAAAAGGGAAAAATTAAATAAAAACGGGAAGATATTCCAGACCTGAACAGCTGCCAGCTGCTTCAGGGAACATGTTCCTCACTTGATAATCTGCAATTCTAGGACAGGTCATATATCTTGAGGAAATGTGATCACATCTCCTCAAAACTGACATCAAAGTAGTCATTAAGAAGATGGAAGAGATGAAGGACAAATGTTAGAGACCCAAAGTGTACACTAGGAGAGAAAATTTGGCGCCTAGGTCTGGGGTCCAAGAATCTGCAATAACAGACGGGAAGGGGCTATCAAACTCCAAGCTAAAAAAAGAAACATTAGAAATAACACAAATCACAGAGTGACGTCTAATAGCCTTTCTGTCACCAGGCAGTGCTGGGAAATGAACAAATCAACATGCAAACTGCTTCATATGTGACGTGGGAGACAAAGGAGAATAGGCACTACGGCTGGCCTGAGACAGAAATGGATGTGAAAATGAATGTGGTCCCATTGTGAAATTCCCAAAAAGCTTCTTTTGTCTTGTTTTGGGGTGTTCTTAAATTTTACTATAATCCCATACTTTTGTCTACTTGCAGCATTTAACAGATAGTTGGACTAATACTTGCTCAAATTCTACATGAGATTAGTACATGAGTAAACAGCATGGTTCAAATTTCATTAAATGGAGGTACAGAATTTAGTAAAATAGGGAAATATAATTTGCATTATTAATGAAAACTGGGCAGTAGATAAATAAGAAGAGGAATGATATTAAATTAAAATAAAACACATTAAATGTCTCTCCCTCATCCATTTGATGGTTCAGAACACTATTTTAGCCTTGCAACATGATCTGAAAAGAAGTGAAAGAAAGTGAGAATCAAGAGGATTTTGCAAATGGAAACAGTAGGCTGAAAAAAACTTCTAATTAGAAAATGCTTAGTGAAGGGTTAAAAAACAAAAAGGTATTAAGGAAATTAAAAAGGTCACTGAGGTAAGACTGTCTTATCACAAAGAGGTAATAAGGTAATTAAAATGGGTTAAGACAGGGGTTAAAAGTGTAACAGATACCAAGGTACAATTAGGGTTGATGAATACAGGAAAGACAGGACAAGGAAAGTGTGTACACAGCACACAAACTGTGCATCCAGCAAAAACAGAGTGGCTGAAAGAGCAGCTAGTAGAAAATCAGTCTGTCATTTAAACCTGGGGGCAGATGTGAACCCAAGCGGATTATATGCTTGCTTTCCTGGGGTGGATGTTCTTTTTTCCCTGCAATTGTGTGTGCTCTTCCCTTCCTCCCTCCCCACTGGCTGGCATCTTGGAAATTCTGCTGATGGACACTAAGGGATCAGAGAAACCATGGTGGCTGGCAGGAAAATAGGACATGTTTGGTTTTCTGAACTCTAGGTATCAAACAGCTCTGTGATGGTCTCAAAAGTCAGCAGTCAGACCTCCACATTTTAGACAAAAGTAGAGCTGGCCTAAACACAGCCAAGAGGTTGCTCAAATTAGGGTGAATTAATAAGGAGATGGATGGGGCATCTAAGAGAAGGGGCAAATGGCCAAAGTTTCTTCGGCCCAAAGCAACTCCAGCTTATACACACAAACTCTCATGGAATTCCTGGGAATTCCAGGGGACTTGGATGGATTTTGCTCAAGACAAGGGAAAATGTGCCAGACAGTGAATGCTAAAGCAGATCTTGAAGTCAGCAGTTAGAGCAAACCTTAATTGATGTGGAAGTGCAGAAGGTCCAGATGCTGTAGTGAGGCTGTAACCAAAGCACTGACTCAAACATGGCTACCCACAGTCTCCTTTTACATTTAATAATTTTTTATATTTTTCTGTTAATTAAAAATATGTATTCATTTATCCCTATACTACAAGGAGCCTAAAGCAATGAATTGAAGTTTTCAAAATTCCTGTGAAGTGTACATATCTTTGATGCAAACATTAAAGCAGCCCCTACAGATCATTCTCCATTTAATTGATAAAGCATCTTGTATGAAAACTGTGCCCAGCTCTATTTCCATTGAAGATTTTAGGTGGGATTCCACTAACTTCAGTGAAGTTAACTCTCATTTACATGCCTGTATATGAGGAGAGACTCACATTCACTATACCTTCCATAGAGAAGCCTCAATTTCCTGAACAAACTCTGTGGAGGTGCAATTTTTGCTACATTTAATGAAATGGCTGAACAAGATAATATTTTATTTTAATGATCAATATTTTATCTTAATTAAAAGGAGATCCTGAAGGTGCGATGGATGAATGGATCTGTAGCAGCTTCTTACCCACAATCTAACTCTTCTTCTTGTGTTTTATATCTACTAAGCAGACATTTGAAAGATTATACCTCTGATTTCTGCCTTACTCCACTTTCGTATCAGATTGGTATCAGAAGCAGGAATTTACTGCTTCAGCACAAGAAACATTTTGGTAATCTCTTGGTTTAAAAGAATTAATACAAAGAAGTAAAACTCTTGTAACACCAGTCAGCTCCTCTTTTGCATGTCTCTAGGGGCTAGCAGGAAGGAAGAAAAATGTATACTTCTCCCTTTGAAAACTAGATCTCCTTTTGATTTGAACTCCTTAGGCACCCGTTCCACATTTCTGATGTGTGACAGCAGGATGGTCATCCCCACTAACACAAAAACTCCTCACAAGAGGAACTGGGTCATCTTTGGGGTTAAATTGAAAAATGAAACCGACAAAACTGCCAGCAAAATTCACCAGGTCCAGCAAGAACTTCTTGGCAGCTCTTACCCAGAAGTATCTGTTAGTAACAGTTACTCCTTGCCAGCAGCCAGACTTCTTAATCTCATTGACAAGATCAGATTTCAAGGCTATTCAATTCTCTGTTTCAGAGTCAAATGACAGTCTGTCATAACTGTTCAGATGTTATACCCTTCCCATACTGTCTTAATCTCTTCAGTGGTAGAAGAATATCCTTTGAAGCCATCACATCTCATTTTACCCATTGCCACATGGATTTACCTCACTTGTTAGCTGCTAGAGTAATAAGAATGGTAACAATAAGCCACTGAGTATAGCTTTCAGTCATTTTTCAGCAAACCCAACCTATTTTAGAAATATTTTCATTTCAATATCATCTCCAGAGACATTTATTTAACAGCAGGATCAGCTTCAGGGCCTGAGCTGGCACCTTCATGCCCAACAGAAGGGGATATTACTGCACTGTGGCAGGTGCAGGCTGTAAGCTTAAAAACATCTTATCTGGTGGCCTTTCAAATTTGTTTGTTTCAGAGTTTTGACATTCACTTATTATTTATGGCCCAACTATGATATTTCTACAACACGTTCAGCTTCTTGACATGTTATTTCTCTTTCAGGAATCAAATACTGAGCGTGGCATGTGGAATCTGGCTTCCATAAAGGCATCCTTGTGCCTGTTGACACTCAGGAAAGTGACAACAAACAAAAACAACTACGTTGGGGAGGGAAGAGGATTTCAGATTTGGTCTCAGTTCATCTCATTGACAGGCACTTCTGAAAACACTGTGGACAAGAGTGGACAGAGGGATATCAGGGAAAAAATAGCAGGTGGAATTGATAAAAGGCTGGATTGTTCTATTGTTACATACCTCAAATTCAGGTATCTTTCTCTGAAGGTGTTCATCCCAACCTGTGATGACAGCTGCAAAATCAACCAAGCTGCACTTCCACTTGTTAACTTCCTACTCCTCTGTCCTACATTCAACCATCTTAATAAGCTTTACTTTTTTTAAGCTTGAATTTACTTCAAATTCAAGCACCTTTCTCTCCTTATCTTCCATCCTTAATTTTCTTGTAATGTACAAACTTACCCCAAGAATCTCTGTAAGGCTAAACAGGGCCAGTACATGTAGGTGGAGAAACTGGCCTAGTATCATATCATACAGTATTATATTCCAGTTTTTATTTCACATGGGCCTTCAAAATGCAGTTTGGGATTTTTTTCTCATGAGCAAGCCTCCACCCTTCCCTGACCTCTTACCAATAAGCCCCGAGTAAGCGAGAAGGCAGTCAGCATAGTTCTCCTTCAGACAACTACTAACAGAGCGTGACTCAGGCTGGCAGTTTGTGAAGAAATCTGCAAGGCGAGATCTGCAACAGGAAGAAAAATGTGTATCTTTAAAAATCAAGCCTGAAGGCATTCTTACCTTTTACACTCTCTATTTTTGGACAAGGCTTAATATTCTTTAACTTAAATGCATATTGGACACATCTCAGCCATTGAGAGTCTCTTTCTAACATGCATCTCTTTCCAGAATCTATTTTTGAAGTCAGAACAAAAAAGTGTAAGCAAACAGTAAAAAAGGAACAGAACAACAGGGAAATGCCTGCCCTTTAGTAAAAGAAATGTTCTGCATTTTCATGCCAGGAAAAAAAGACAAAGAGTTATTTTATCATATGAGGAGTCATTTTGCCTGGATCTGAACTCTAACTGGAGTCTTTTACCCAGAACACAGTGTCTGCTGTTTTACTGATTACACAAAACTGTATGTTTGTGCTCACAGAGTAAGCAAGACTCATTGCAAGACTTGAAGCAGGACCTGCTTTGGTGCTGCCCTGAGTTTCCAGAGAGTGGGATCACCCCTGCTCTGGACTGGCGTGCAGGAGCAGCTGGCTGAAGTGGGGCAGCAGGCAGGACCAGCTGGCATGGTCTCCTTGGCCCCCCAGAGCCATGGCACTGAGAATCTATTTGTTCTCATAAAATGTACATTCATCCAAAGTCCAGAGTACTGACTCCAGGGCTGAGAGGAAAGGAAAGTGTGCTCTGCATTGAGTGCTGCTGCTGAGTGGCCACGTTATCTTCACTTACCTCATTCTGCCCATGACCAAGGAGGGGAGAGCACTGATTACATACAGGAGGCGCTTTAAGACCAGAGTGAAGCTGTATTGTGATCAACTGAATACTACTATGTTGGAAAATAAAAGGACTAATACACACGGTCTCTTCTGGTTATTTGTGACTTAAAGGCCACGTAATGCTCCCATTCAGGTCTGTAATATTTGCGAGGCATTGATGAGGTGAGGCAAGGTCCCACATCCTACAGGCGCTCCCATGCTCAGCTTAGCCTTATAATCTTGGAGTAGCGACTTTTGTTTATTTACAAAGTGTTATTTAGACCTTTACCTGCATGGAAAAAAAAAAAAAATCACCTCCCTACTTCAATCTTCTCTTCTGTGAAATAGGTATAAAAATGTTCCTTTTCATCTGACAACCCACAGTAATGTCTCAGGATCAGATGCTTAATCTTTGCAAAGCCCTCCCAAAATCAGAATAGTACAATCTATGAATTTTCATCACTGCTCCAGCATTATGCAGGTTTGCAATATAAATGCACTTTTTCAGTTTTGCAACAGCCCCACAAAAGTTAGCAGAAACAAGTGATTTGCAAGTGATTTACTTTATTTGTTTACATGCTCCAGAGACTCATTATCTTTGTTTGCTTTATTGTTTTACCTACCCCGGAATGGGACTGGATACACATCATTAATTGACCTGAAAGTAACGATGGGCAAACATCAAAAGGTTCAGAGGCTTAGTTTGAGAAAGCATCCTATAAATAAACTCCATGCAACCTATACCTGAATTTATGGGAGCTGTTCTGATGGCCTTATTTCAGTTCCATCTCTCGCTAACTGTACTGACACCAGCAAATCCATGGTTGCCTTCAAGTCACAGTCAACTCTAAGCTTCTCATTCCCTCTCTTGCCTTATTTAACCACTTAACCTTGAGATGAAAATCTGTACCCACTTGCCTTTAATAGCTTTAAAAAGTCAATCTCTCTACCGAGCCTTCAGGATTCCCTACTGCCCTATGTGTATGTGTACATAAACTTCTAAATTTACATAAACCCCCTACTTAGCTGGTGAATATAGACTGTACCTACCAGGAGACAGGCTGAGAAGAAATGGGTCTCAAGGTATGGGAAGAGATAAATAGCAGCACCATGAAGAAAGTCTGGGAAAGGAAACCCTCTGTCACTGCAGTGATTCCTCTCTTTGTCAGTAATTAAGATAGTGGCTCAAATCCAGCTTTTGGATCAATTGGGAACAAAGACAGTTGACAGTTTCAAAGGATTTTTCTAATTCTACTAATACCTGGATGAAGTCAGGTTCAGAACAGAATAGAGCCTATTACACCTATCTAGTATGAAAAACCTCTGCCATGTATAAACAGAAGGGCAAGCCTTCTGTATATACAGTATTCTTGCATTTCTAAAACAAAGTAGCTCCTCAGATCTAAATTTCATTACTTATGTGACCACAAATAAATCTTTTTGGCAGTGGAATTATACAATCAGCGTCTCGATAATCATGAAAACACTTCTTGCAATCATTTCATTCTTCTTAAATGTCCAGCTCTCCCTTAGGTTATTAGATGCATTGGTCCAGAGATCATTTAATACACTCCTCTTCTGTAAATGTTTTTAAGGACTGATAACTATGGAATAACACCAGTCATTTACTACCCAGCCTGCTTAAAGAACTTATTTGTTGTTCCTAAAGGAGGTTAAAAATAGCTCTGCTGATCTCTTTTGCATACAGCTTGATTTCCATGTGAATTTCTGAAGAATTTTTTGCGGTCATAAAAAGTAATGATGTGACAACACTGCACATTTCAGTTTTTGTAAGTCAAATATAGTTCAGATAGCTCTGGTCTGAGCATTACTGGACATTATCACACACTCCTTCCCTAGCAAGTCATCCAAACTTCACACAATCCAAGCTCTCACCCTCTCCTGAGCTGTTAACTACACCTGATACTCATGTGGATTCATTTGTACAGGAGATAAATTTAAGGCCAGAAAATAAAACCAGAGACCTCCATCTGCCATAAAATACTCCAATACTTTCAGTGCAGATCTGCTGATTAACACCCACTGAAGATGTAGCCCGAAACATTTCCAGTCGACTGGCAGTGAGGAAAGTGTGCTCATCAGTGAACACCAAAACAGCGGTACTGCTATTTATCTAGAGAGAAAGACAAATTAGCCTAATGAGAACCATTAATCCTAAAGTATTGCACATGAATATTAAGAACTGTTTGGGTAAAAGAGACAATGCTTTTAGGGATGTGGAATCAGAGCAACCTGATAATAGCAGCCCTATAAAAAATAGGCACACGGTGTTAACTCAGTGCTCCTTCAGCAGGAGGCAACTTGGTAGGCACTTCAGTAGGTGGCAAGTTGGGAGTTTCTAAGCCATGACTGAGCAGTTTTGTTATCTAGAGAACAAACAGAGCTTGCCACATGCACCTTCAGGTGTGCACAGTTTTACATCTGCAATGTACACAGACATATCTCACTGCTGGAGAGAGAAAGACAGGCAGTTTTATATTGTTCATACCACGTACCAGGACCACATTTAAAAGGAACTATTAATTTCTTTTTCTGTCACAAAATCCTCATTGTGCACAGCAGCATTTATGATTTCTTCCCTTTTCCTTGCATAAATAAGGGGTACTACCCAGAAATCTTTCTCCCAGGAAGAGTTAGAAAGAAAAAAAAAAAAAAAAAAAATCTCTTTGTAGGGCAGAAACTGCACAAATTAAATTAGTCCTATCTTAGCCCTGGAAAACCTGCAGATGTTCTGAAGAGCTTACTTTAAATATTTTGTATACCACTAGCTGGAAAAATAAGAATAATCCCATAATCCCATAGGCAAATTCAAAGAAAATCTGCTCAAACAACAAACAGCCTTTCTGAAAAGAAAAAATCCCAAACCTGCTATTCTCTAATGCTTTGTATTAGTACCAGTAAAATAATTTGTAATAGTTAAAAATACAAAGGAAGCAAAGTTAATTTGCTTTCCTTATGATAGTGTCTCTTCAAACACTCAGCTGGATAAATCAAAACTTTCATATTTTGCTTACAAATAAGCTTTGTTAACAGCAGTATTGTATTTAATCTGCATATAATTTTTGAGGCAATTTAATTTTATATTAGCACAGCCCGTTGCATAGGTAACATTGATTAGATTTTCACTACTTTTTATTCTCAAGGTTTTGTGAAAGTTCTTTGATGTCCTGAAGTTATCTTTGATATTTATCAGTGCTCCCTCTTTAAGGCTGGTCAATTCAGCTTTAGCAATGGTGCAATACTTAAAAGTATGATATAAATTGTGAAGTTGCAGAAAACTTTAAGACTTTTTAGTTTGGATTGGGTGCAAATCATGGCCTATCAGAAAGCAACTCTCTGAGTCAGAATCCTCCCCAAGAAGTACCCACATTGCTGGGATGGCAGGTGTTGATTGCTCTGCTTTTTTTCTCTCTGACTGTACTGTTGGTACACAAGGGCTGAGCCCCTGAGGAGAGAAATGTCTCCACCTTGCCTTGGCACTGGTGATGTTCAGACCAAGCAAGACACTGAACCCAGGTCTCCTGCTGGCTGCACACATATTAAGTTGTGATGTCCAAGAGAGTGGTTACAACCACTCACCCTGGTGGGAATGCAGAGAGCAACAGCTGTCCTGTGCCACACCTCAGGGATGTCAGGTGAAGTCTGGGCATGCTCACTGCCACCTCTCCTTACATTGCTGCTTGTGTTTAGGCATCTATTTATAGCAGTAACTTAAAGAGTACGTAAATGCCAGAGCTGAGAGACTTGGGGTGACTACGCTAATTAGTCAGAGCTGCTCCAGCGTCTAGACACCATTTGGCAGTGCAGTCACGTAAGGGAAGTGCTGCATCAATATTCAAAACAGAAAAGAAGTATAAATCCAGCACTGAAAAAAGCAAGACTAAGTCAATGAATGTGTGTCATAGTGATAAACGGCACCATTACAGAAAAAACAACAAGTCAAAACACTTGTTCCTCTTTTGTGGGGGTCTACTGCAGTGTCCTACTCTGGCTGCAAATAGCACCCATACAGCTGGGGTGGTGCTGCTTCTGCTGGGATGCAAGAATGGCAGGAGGGGTTGGTGTGTGGCCAAACTGATGGCTTCATTGTTGGAGAAGCATTTCATTTTCCCTTTCATAAACAGTGAGAAAATGAGGCAAAGGCCACATAAGTAACTCTTTCAACCAGTGGGACAAAAAAAGCCTCAGAAGAGCTCCGTAACAAGAGACGACTCTCCCTGCATAAAGTAGCTTTGATCCATCTTTTTTTTCATTAAAGGACACTAGAGCTGTGTAATATTAATAAATCTCACACCTCCTTAGCTGTCTACACACACTATTGAGCACCTGTGAGCAACTACAAATTTTGACATTTTTATCTAAGAGGTCACTTTCCCATGTGTTTATTATAGAGCAACCCCGCTAAATTTTTCCAACAAAAAGGTTGGTTTCTGTTTGGTTGCTACCCTCCTTCTCAAACAATGACAGTGTCCAGGCTCTGAGGGCACTTATGATCCTGCCAACCCCTGGGGCTTCCCTCACCCAGTCTGTGACCCAGGACCCCCATTCAGCCCCTGCCCCAGTGGTCCTGTAGGACCTCAGTCTCTATTCCCCCCCCCCCCCCCCCAGTCCTGCCCTGCCTACTCAGCCATGGTCCCTAATGAGCCAGGTCTGCTACAGGGGATGTCCCAGTCTGTCCCCAGGGAGATTCCCCATGCCTGGGACTGCCCTGCTCCCGAGCCTGAAAGGTTCTGTCCTGCCCATCCCTGGAGTCCCCATGAGCCCCAGGAAGCCCCCACCCCATGCTGCACCCTGACACCTAGCTCAGCATTTGTACCTTTTGGGGAGTGGGAAGGGTAAAAAGTAGATTTCTGATGGCAAACCATTTGCCTCCCAAGACCTGAATATTGAAGGCAGTTTCTCTCACATGAGCTAATCCAAATCTTTTCCAACACTGGCAGAAACCATTACAAGATTTTAGACCCAAATACCATCTACTAAGTGAAAGAATCTGGTTTTTATCAGGTTTTGCTGCTGTTTTATTATTTTAAATGACTGGAAGCCTAAACCCAAGAAAATATTTGATTCTGGATTCAATTATCTCTAAAAACTGTGTTGTTCATCTGGTATCAAAATATGGACAATCCCCAGTTACACAGAGGCAGCCTATTTGGATTGTGGGATAACTAGACACAGGATCAAACAGCAGGGACCACACAAGATTCATTGAGATGCCTTCTAGCAGCACGAGGGCTTGCTCAGAGCATCAGGCCCAGGCACAAAGCCCACCAAGGCTGGTCCCTCCAGAGCACCCACACTCAACCCAGCTCGCTGTCTGTGCCATGTCCCCACACACTTGCCAGCAATTAGTTACTGCTCAGGCTTCTTGTTTACCAGGGGCCTCCTGGACATCTAATACTGCATAAAATGGAGATCTAACTCTTTGGAATTCAATCACGCAAAATGAAAAGCATTTCCACCTATGCATATCTGTATTTTAAAATTAAAAGTACAAACATTGTGTTCTTTCTATTTTTCTATTAACAAATTAGTACCTTACACCCAGTTCTTCTACTGAACATAGTGCAAAGCAAAATAAAGTAAGTTCTATTCATATTATCTGTAAGTTCTGTTATTATCCTTTCCCCTTTGCTCGTGTCATCTGCTGGAGACCAGTTAGATCTTTTTACACAGTACCTGCTATAGAAAATCAAAAGAACTTAACAAAACACTAATGTCATAGTTTATCAATGGTAATTAAATCCTCTAAGCAACTCAAGACCATGCATGAGAATAATTTTAATTTAATATATTAGATCTCCTTTGGGTTTAAGGGAAACTACTAAGCTCAAAAGTGATTCTAAACAAGTATGATTTGTTTGAAATTGGGTTATATAAATATTTATATACTACTGACCTTTTGTATAATAAAGCCAATTTTGAGAAATATGGTGAAAATCCTGAGCACAAGGTAATGCAATAAAGAATTAGAACAGTGATTTTTCAGATGCTGTGACACAAAACAGAATTTTCTCTTTCTGTTCGCAGAAAAAAAATTACCTCACATCATTTTTTAGAGGCCTGTTTGAGAGAACATCTGGAAAACATTCTACAGGAAACCAAACCTATATTAAGCATGTTTTGCAGGGCTCTGCTTCCTTGCATCGACCTTAAGCATTCATAACGTGTTTCTGTCTTCTCAGCTGCAAAGAAAACACTTCTGTCAGAGTCCTCTACAGAATGACAGGCTGAATTGTCAGCCTGTGATTTTATCAGGGGATGCTGGTAAGATTTCTATTTAGTCTACCTGTCTCTGTACCAAAGCTCTCCAACAACATGAACAAATCCACCAACTGCTTTCCAGCTACCATGAGTTTGTATATTTTCATTTTGTTTAATTTCCTTTATGCTGTTTAATTTGAAGCTTCTAAATAAAAATGACTGGCATTTTTTAAAGATGCCCAAGCCTCAGCATCTCCTGACAGGATGCTACTCAGAGAAGAACTACTGCATTATGGGTAGAGAGTAGAGTTGTTCTCACTTCATCAGCTGAGCAAAGAGAACGGTCTTTGAATTACAGGCTGGTAACCTAAGAAAATCACTGTCACTCTCAAAAAGCAAGCCAAGGAAAAGTAGTGCCACTGCAAGTCCTTGAGTGTGCCACTGGACGCTTCAGCGTTTATTAACAACTATATTGTGGGTGCACACTGAAAGGATGTGGTTCCAAGTACCTGAGAAAGACATCCATGGCAATAATATTGCCTGTAACCACTTGAATAAACTATAATAGACTACTACTAGCTCAAGCATGAAACTGATGGGAGTTTGGAGATGGAAAATAATCTAAAAAGTCCAATACAAGTTCTCTCTTTACCAGAAAAGTTTTTGTTGGTAGATGAACTGGAACATCAGGTTTCTTGAGGTTATACAGTGATGCTCTTTGCATAAGAAAATATCTCAATGGTATGTGTGGTGACATTCCTGAAGGAAACAACTCCATGTCCCCTCGTCAGAGAGGTGGCTCAAGGAAAGAAAAGGTGTCCAGTGTGTGCTTGTACTCAACTGAGCAGGGTCTGTAGGCAGCCAACATGGCTGAAATCCATCCTGGAGCTACTCCAAATACTGCTCCGACCTCGGAGTAAGACAATAAATACAAAACCAGAAATATAGAAGATAAAAGCAGAGTAGAGTCTCTTTCGTGTGAACCCATTTTTTTTCATGCACAGAACAGCCCCACCAAACAGCAAGACGAGAAGTTCTGGCAGCAGCAAACTAAGAGAGCATTGATCTTATTCAGCATGTTTTACTTACTTTTAGAAGTAATATGGATATATAATGATAGTACAGAAAGCACTGATTTGTAGTGTGAAATTGGAAAACAAACCATTTTTACCAGTTAAGGATGATGTGCTGTCTTAAGAGCTTTGTGTTTTGACTCCACTCTCAAAAAATCGTGAACACACGAGGCGGAGAAAAAAAATGTGAGGCCGAGAGCTGACAGCCTGTGATACACACAGACATTTACAGAGGTTGTTCTCAAATGAACTGTCCATTCTGAAAAATATTTTGCAATGCTGCATGATGGGCAGTTACTGAGATGTATCTCCACCATTTCATAATGACTAATTGGCAAAGGGAACATCGTAACTGAGAGGACAACAACTGTGATTTATGCTTGAAATGGAACAAAAGAAAGTGAATTAACATTCAAATAATACAGTTTGAATTTAACAGAGTTCTTAGTCGTTTGTGCTTTGCAACAGAAAAGCTTCCTTTAATGGTTTATAGAATGTGCTTGAAAAAATATAATGTAAGCACAAATGTGTGCACGTAAGGTCATCTATTAATAATCTTAGACAAGGGTCACAGCTAGCTCACATAGAAAATCTATCATCAACAGTAAACACACACCAGAAAACCCTTTCTGTGTCACTTGTTTTAAAGCCAGCAGGTCATTAAAGCAGAGGAAACAACCACCACCTCTGCTGAGAACTCTTTGCAGACACTGGTACATTTACATCTGGCTTCCACTTAACAGGAGTTACTCCAGTAACATGGTAGTTTTTATTAATATAATGAAATCAATGCAATTTCTATTCAGTAAACATTAGAATGCTAAAATTTGAAAATATGCATGTGGCTGTCACTTGCTCTGTTGAGAAACAGAGTTTTATTTTTAGCTCCAGTGCTTACATTTTCTTGCAGCTATTTTAATAGATGGACTGCCACCAGAAATATTCTCTCACTGGGCCCTGATGTAGAATGATATAAATAACCTTTACAAAGTCCAGCATAATGGAATGGTAAAATCAGTTGACATTATCCTAATTAGCATTGCCTGAAGATTTACCTACACAGAACAGGAAGAGCCAAATATTCCCCTGGAATAAATCCACTGAAGTAACTGATGTCAGAGGAAGTACACTGGGAATGGACTTGATAGAATAGATCTGTTACATTAAACACAGAGCAGCTTCTTGCCTGTAGCATAAACATGGCGTGAGGTAAACACAAAAACCATTTTGATTTATTAAAGAAAATGCATGCAAAAAGGTGTGATATATACACCCATTCTTTGTCCCAGGAACAGCAAGTTGGCCAAATGTGACTGGGTGTACATAACACATCTTCTCTTCACCACATCTAATAGATCAGGGGGTGGAAACCACTCATGCAAACCAGTGGATGCTAAACTCTTCTCTACAGAAATCTCTCAACTAACAATTCAAAAGATCAGCAGTAGCAGTACTCTTAGTGGAACCCCATCCAGCAAAGCAATTAAGTGCTTGCTAAACGGTAAGGACATGAGTAGCTTCAAATTAAGATCTCTATTAAAGTTTAATGCCAAATTTAACTGTCCTGTATTTCAATATTTTTGACTAAACATGTGTGAAACTGCTTAATTAACATTTGTAGTTTAATCTCTCCCCCCGATAAATCAACAAAACAAAATGGGTCACATTAGCCCTGCTGTAACCCCCTCCCTGGCTCATGTTCCCAGTCTGCAGTCTTCTTATTTCTTAAATTATACAGGCAGCTTTTCTTTTCCACTTAAGTTAACGAAATAAGGCTTTTCAAACAAAATGAACATTCAGGGGAGACCTTATTGCTCTCTACCTGAAAAGAGCTTGTAGCAAGGTGGGTCTCTTCTTCCAAGTAACAAGATGAGAGGAAATGGCCTCAGGTTGTGCCTGGAAGGCAGGGAAGGTTTAGATTGGATACTAGGAAAATTTTCTTCATGGAATGAGTTTTCAAGCACTGCAACAGGCTGCCCAGGGAAGTGGTGGAGTCACCACCCCAGGAAGTAGTTAACAGACCTGTAGATGTGGCACTTGGGGACATGGTTTAGTGGTGCGCTTGGCAGTGTTTGGTTTATGGCTTGACCTGTTGATCTTTAAGGTTTTTTCCAACCTAAACAGCTCTCTGAAGGACCACATTTAGATAATACAAATGCCCCCAGGTTCTTAGAGCTGAAATGCAGTGGTCACAAGTACCTCAGTCAGCTCACTGAGTCGTTTTGACAAGAAAGAGACTGCCATGGAAGCAGGGTATCTAAATACAGCCTATAAAACCTGAACCACTGGTATCCAAATTTATTTTGTGATTGTTGTATGTTCACACATGCACACTTTATTCCCACTTTCACTTCTTCAACCCTGTAGGCAGGTAATCTGGAATATTCAGCACCACAGGTTATTTTTAACCTGATCAGCAGAGGATCCACCTGACTGGAGGGATGCTGCCTGGAGAGTTTTGAGCTTGCCTGACAAGGGACCTCAGCATGAAGACACTCTCTAGTTACTGCTTCTTGGAGCATGAACACTCTTCATTGGTACAGCACAAAGCCAAGGGAAAGTTGGGTGCAGGACTAAAGCAGAGCCCTTTTTCTAATTACTGTATCCTTGTGTCTCTCCCGCTTTCAGAGAAACGTCAACCACCCAGCAAGCTTTTAATCTTCAAGCCCCTCTTAAGCTGAACAGAGAGAGTATAAAAGAGGGCCAGCCAAGCAGATCTTGGCACTTGCAGAATGAGATCCATCCACATTTCAACAGGGACAAAGCAGTCTTATTTTGCTGGATGTTTGGATTTTTTTTTACTCCAAAGGGATTTATGGATATCTTATAAGGAGGAACTTCTTGATTCGTTTTGAGTTTTACTCACATGGAAAAAATTTTAAATTACCTTTGTTTCTGTGGGGGAGGGGAGAGCAATATTATGTCTATTTACTCTGTTAACAGAAGACATCAAAGTAATGAATCATGTAAGGGACTGAAAGGGAAGAAAATAATACAATATTGCAGCATTTTCTATCTTTACTTTGCCTTTCTTGAAAGATTTTTGCTTATTTTGCAGAGACTGCATTAATATTTTTTTCCAGGCTAGCAATTCCCCACACACATATTCTTCTACACCATCAAGTTTCCTCTGCAGAGTACAGCAGCTTCTTTCCCACCTCCCCTCAGACCCCATTTTTTGAATTTTCTGGACTGTCACCATGCCTCACTATTAGTTCATTAAAATGAATGAATACCTGGTTGGTTGGGTTTTTTTGGTTTTTTTTTTTCACTTAAATAAATAAACCTCTAGCAATATATACATATATGCATACATTTACATGCTTGTATATACATATATGCATAAAAATCACTCTTCAAATTCAGGCTATTGTGAGGTGAGCTTGTGGGCATGGGCCAAAAGGTAGATTTCCAATTTTTTCTGTCCCGCTTGGTATTCTAGAGACACAGGAACTCTCCTGAGTGCAGGTGCAGAGAGCTCAGGCTCACCCTACTACACTGCAAGCATCCTACACCTACTGCAGGGTGAGTCAGGCACGAGAGGTTTTGCACCCACTCCCTGACTCAGTCTCCAAACACAGAATGCAGGCACACCTGGCACTTCTCTAGAAATCAAGTGTCCTTTTCTTAATGTCCTTAACAGCATTACAAAAACTGTGCTGTTGTCCTGGTTTTGCATAACCACAGCAAACCAATCATCTCAAGGAGCTGCCGGAGTGCTCCAAGCGCCAAATTGATATAAATGCCCTGGAGGGACTCAAACCCAGCTCTGTTATCCATAACTGTATAATGCTACTGAGTCCTTCATGAAAATACCCACCAAGTGTGCTTTTAACATGCAAAACTAGAGTCAGGCTGAGAGTGAGCTCTCAGGCTTTTATCTGACCAACTGAATTGTCACCAATATCAGCTACAAGGCTCAGAAAGGGAGGCAGCACCTCTGTTTTCCCTCTCATTTGCTGAATTACAGATGATCACTGGACCGTGGCAGGATGTGGAGGGAGGAAAAGCACAACATGCAGAGAAGCAGGTGAGGAGGCACCGTAAGTGGCTGTAATAGAATTCAACCATGTCAGAGAGGCGCTGAAAGTCAGATAATTGCAGGAAGATCAGGAAAGAAGAGATGAAAGGAGACTAAGCGAGGGGAAGAGGCAGGAGGAAAAGAAAAGTAAGGGGAAAAAAGTGAGAAAAATGGAAGAGAAGTGTAAGGAATAGAAAAGTTGAAGAAAAGGGCTTCTTCTTCCCCTCTTCCATCTCCTCCCACACATCCCTCCAGTGCACTGCTCCCTGTTAATGCTGTAACTGAGGATGGCTCCCTCCTAACACAAGATGCTGGGCTCCCCCCATCCTGGAGCAGGACAAAATTGGTTGCCTGCACATTTATAACATCTCACCACAGACTTGTCTCTAGTGCTGAACCACGAGGGTGCAGGGTTTGCAGTCAGCAGTGGCACTTGCTGCAGGAACAGTCCACAAGCCTCACACAGAAGCCACTTTTACCAACAGGTTACAGGGGTAAAGCACCTGCAGGTTTTCACGTGCCTTATGGAAAAGGAGCACAGACACAGTGACCCCCTTTCCAAGGTAAATGATCATTAAAAGTGTTCAACAGAATATCATGAAGGAAAATTATTTCCTTGGCAAGTTTCTGATGTTTTCAGGAAATGCAGCAAGCAGCTGAGCTTCTGTTCTAACGTTTCCAGTGGATGAACTCTTCTCTGCACTGACAATGTTTGCATATCTTCACACAGTGTTCTGATACCTGCAGAAGCAGATATCTTTCATACAGACGTGCATGGGTAGTTGCAACTAAATTAAGATTGGATAGGACAGGTGACCAGAAACTGGTCAAGAGGTAAGAACACACCAAGGAAAGCGCATTTGTAAAGATTTGGCTTTCTGAACACACAGCGCTGAAAACATTTTTCAATGTATTTTCGAGGAGATGACCCATGTACTGGAACCTAATTGGATATTTCATTATTATCCTTCAGCTATCCCACAAGAAGAAGTTATTTAAATATGTTATGCAACAATTTTGGGGTTTTTTTGTGTCAAACAGCTGCAGAGAGCAACATGTACTTTTTGCAGAACTAAAGGCAAAAAATTAAGAAGACAACTGTCTTCTGAAGTTAGTTAAGAACTTCTTTCCGGCTATTTGAGCTTCAAAAATGAGCCTCAATGATTTGACCAGTCATTTTGAGTATAATTATTGTGGAGGACAAGAAGCATGCTCTTACTAGTTTCTTTTATCAGCAAAAAATGCTGCCGTTCTTTTCTGATCTTTGCACCACATGAATGGATTGATAGCACTATTTCAATAAATGATGTGTCTGTATCATTATCATTCTGGACAGTGCCTTCTCAATATATCCAGGAAAAAAACCCCCAGTATGCAAATTCAAAACACAGATTATTAAAAAGACCAAACTAATGACTCACACTTTTATTACTAAGCAAAATAGTATTTGCAGTACTGTCAAATGTGATAGTGGCAAATATGAAGCACCCTGTCCTGCATTTACAACAGGATGATATTCTTAAAACATGCCAGTCACCTTTCTCAAGTTTCTAATTGTTGGCTGAAGTGATCAGATCAAGAAGTTCCTCAGAGGTTTGTGCTATTCTAGGACATCACTGGTGAAAGTTTTCTATGGTACATTGACTTTTCTTAGATTTGTTTATGCTCACAACAAAAAAGAACTCTAATGGCTTCTTCTTGGATTTTTTTGCTCTTCTTCTCACTGAGCATTGACAGCCATGCCTGAGAGACTACAATTGTTTCAGAGCTGGATGTGGACTGGGATATAAGTAGAGGCAGCAGACAAATGATAATGAAAGTGAACCATTCAGCATTCTGATGAAGTTGAAAATTAGGATTGTTTACATAAGTCAGAACATATTTGCATTTCCTGACATTTCAGGTCTCTTCTTCCCCTTGATCGAGAATTTGTTATATAACAGACAGATTAATGAATAAAAAAAATAATAAAAAAGCAAAGCATCCTGCCATCTCTGTTAGTGGTACCTACAGTTTGGCCAGATTGCTTCCCTGCTCTTAGCTCTGTTTCAAGAACAGATTTGGTGATACATACACCAAGATAAAGCTTTTCAAGAGCATTCAAAACTGAATGTTTAAATACTTTACACAGGCCCAGTTGATATCTTATACAGAGTACAGGCAGACTCACATCTTGTATTTCTGAGTAAGAAGCATTCATAAACCATTTTATGAACATATTTTCAGGAAACCTTTGGAACTTTTACCCCTTGTCTAAACTAGCATTATGAAAAGGCTTTAATAGGTGTAATAGGCATGCAAATAACAGTTTCTAAATTATCTGGCTTCACAGTAGGCAGAACATATTTTCAAATTATTCTGCCATTTAGATACTCTTTCTGATTGCAAAATGAAATAGAAGTTATCACAGTAAGAATTACACACCTACTGATTACTGTTTTAATTATTCTAAATGTATCTGGAATTACTATAAGGACTGATATTTATCAGTGCCAGTAGTTTCAACAGCAAGGAGGAGATCTCCCATTTCATTCCTGCCCTGCCCAAGTCCCTGTTTTCCTGCAGGACCAGGAGAACAAATCTCACCAATTTCCTTTAAATGCACAACAAGTCACAGAGAGAAGATGTCTTTCACTGCCTTATAGGCTGGGATAGCTTTGGTGCCAATTCCTCCTCTTCATGACAGCAGTGAGGGAAGGTATTAAACCACCAGCAGTTTAGAGAGCCCAGGAGGTTGTAACACCAACGTGAGGTGACTCTCAGCAACACATCCAGCTTGCTTGACGTCCACAGGACCTAAGAGCTGCACACACTGAGTCTGTCCCAGACCCTGCAGGCATCTGCCCACCCATTTCCTTGTACCAGTGTTCCCCCTCACCCTCATAGCCAGGTCTCACTGAGCCTTGGAAGAGCCAAAACTTTTTAATTTTGACATTCTAAAGCAAAAGAAGCCACCGTTTATTTACAAATAAATCCATTTTCATCCCAGTGCTGGCTGCAACTTCAGGGAGAGATTTTACCAAGCTTTCCTCTGCAACATTGCAATGGAGAAAGCACAACACCAGACTCACGAAGTTAAATTAAACAAAATACCATTAAAAACTTAACTGCTGGGACACCATTAGATCAAAACTGACCAAAGAAAAACACAGTCATGAGAGAAGTAATGGCATTAATTTAACAAGTTAATTCCAGAACACTACAACCCAAATAACAGGGAGAAGTCTCTATATAAAACCCTCTCTCCAATTTCACACTGACAGTTTGGCAGAAAACACACGAAAGATACTGTAACTCTACTAATTAACAAGACCTGTGTATAGGCAAGGCAATACATACAAGCAAAAATACTAATGGGACAACATGGAAATAGAAAATGGGTTGTTCCGAGCCTACACATACCCAGCTTTCATAAACTGCAGCAGCATCAGCAGTGAAGGTGCTGAATGCAAGTCAGACTGCTCTGATTTAAATCTGCTCCTGTTATGGTCAGTAGGAAACGTGTCTCCAGATTCCCCAAAGCCATGGAGCGAAGGGCACTGCTCACCTCCTCACCTCTGAACAACACTTGAGCACATCTGAAGTGCTACTGCAAAAAGCTTAAGACCAGCAGTGGAAATCTCATAAACAAACTTCAAAGTAAATATTTTACCAGGCATAAGTAAGTACTTATTAAGATTTAGATCATATCTTCAGTGTCCTTGACATTTTACAATAGTGTTTATCTCCCTTGTTTGCTAATTCACAGAATTGGATAATCTACAAGAAATTTACACATTAGAAATGAGCAGGATTCTCAGGCACGACTACATAAATATGAAATTAGCACAACAATGCTCTAATATAAACATACACAATGCTAAGTGGGAGCAAAGCATTTCCTGAGGGCAGAGGATGCCCTGTATGCCACTGGATAAGCGCTGTGTGACAACCTGCAGGGACCCCACGAGGGGAAAGGACCCAGTTTGTCCTGAGAAGCAGGGCTGTGCACTGCCAGAACACACAGGGACAGAGGCTGGGAATTAGGCCAGTGAATCAATGACCCCCCAGCTGCATCAGCCCAGCACTCTTCTCAGGGGAGGGGAGATAAAACAATTTCAAGGCTAGACCAGCTCTATGAAGATAGTGGGATTCTGTCTACAATGTGGATTCCTTTTTTTTCCAATGAATTAAAAACACATGAGTACACTGTGTACTGTGACTATTTATAAAGTACAACGTGAAGCTTGTATGCCCAATTATTAATACTCACATGTACAGTGAAATTAAATCCCATTACAATGAAAAATTCTATTTTTACCCAGTCACTAATGGGACATAAAAATCAGAATGAGACATCATTTTGTAGAGACACCCAGTGTTTCCAACAAAAATCTGTAAAAATTAAGCTGGGGCTTTAAAGACTCCTCCATAATGCGAGGGAGTAGCTGTGAACAGTTTTAGAGAAGGCACACACTGTAAGCAAATGAGGGCTCTTGTTACTCTGTTAAGGATGTCAGAGGCATTTGATTTTTTCCAACTCATCCTCTTCCTTAGTGGGTATTCTGACCCTTAGTCCTGGCAAATCCATCAGCACCAAAAAGTTCTATCTAGTACCTCATTAATCACTCCCCTGCCGTGTGCTATCTTACCTGCAGATGTAATTCTTCTTGCAGGACTCTTGTAAATTCAGGCAGTTTGGTTTCTCCCTGTCCTCATATGAACACACAGGAACAATAGTCTGCCGTCTCCTTTCTGTACAGGCTACGTCTCGACAGGAGCAGAAGAGCATCCCGTAGCTGTGCTTTGGGGGGACCTTGTCAAAAAATAGCCGGAGGGCCTTATGACATTTCCGCTTGTTACAGATTTCATTAGACGTGCTGCTGGTGCAGGGGGTTATGTAAGCAGATCTGAACCTCTTGCAGGTATCATTTAGGTTACAAGCTTTGGCTGCATCCAAGCAATTGTTCCCCTTTGAAAGTACTGGCTCCACTAGAAAAAACAACATAACAGCAGTGAGAAACGAGTCACATTTACACCGTGCTTTGTGGTTATTTCACTGTTAACGAGATCCTGAATACATATATTTGTTACATACAAAACTTTCGGTGCCAGATGCTGGGACCAGTCCTTCTGTTTCTTGGAATAATGGTTTAACAAGTGAACAAGAGCACAGGCATGCGGTGAGGGCAGAATGCTGGCAAGCAAATGACACTCTGGACAGGCTGTACTTCATCTTCTTTGTAGCAGACATGCAGGGCGAATATTGGGTAAGACTTGGTCTCACTAAACAGCTCTTAAAATCCTTGGTAAATTGGAAAGCCTATGTCTGGCACAAGAACACAGCGAGAACATGGGCTCCTAACTCTGGTTTTGTAAAGCTCTGACATTTCCCATTTTTTTTTTCCTTGAACAAGTTAAATGACATGCCGTGTCAAGCCCAGGTGACAACATTTAAAAGTAATCTGTGTACTGTGCAGAAAGTAAAATAGACATACCCATTACTACATTTTTTGCAGTCTGAGAACAGCCCACCCAGCTAGGAGGGAAATCAGGTGCAGCCCCACGACCAGGAGCTTTCTAAGGCCACCCACAAGGCCTGCAAGCTCCATGCTTAGGTAAAACACTGCTACAATATCTACAGATGCCGCCTGAACCCTGGAAAATTTATGAACTTTACAAGCTTTGAAGAAGCTGACATAAAATTAAAAGGTGACTGTGAAAGAAACATTTTAAAACAAAGAATATATCCCCTTCTCACACATACACATGTACACACTACAAGAAATTACAGGAAAAATTAAACTCAGATATAAGTTAAGGCTATAATTACATATTTAATTTTGCAATACATTATCCAGATATTAAAACCCAATAGATGCTTTGCTTGAAAACTAAGGCAACTGGCGAAATTCAATTAAGAATAATCATAACGCTACTTTGGATATTAGGAATGCCAACATCACAGATCCAAGAAAATACATTAATTTCTCACAGCTACAGAATCTGCAAGCTGAACAAAACACTTTACAAATATCTAAAATCTGCTGCAACCTCTTGCAGGGGGCTGGCCAAAGAGAAAATGCTTCAAACGATCCAAAGCTCTAAGTTACTCCTAAGAAAAGGTTTTTTTCCCTAGATCTTTCACCTTTACCCAGAAACTCAGTCCAAGGTCCTTCTATAACTCAATGCCACTCATCTCCATTCTTCTATCACTCTGCCTCCCACTCCCAGATCAGGACATCAACCTTTTCTCCTTTTCCACGGCAGGAAAACACGAAGCAGCTTGGCTGAGATGCTGCACTGAGGTGCTGTATTTGTTGGAACACACTGTGCCCAAGATGGGCCTTGGCTGCTTGCACACACTTCCCATTATTCAAATAGACCACCTTCAACTGTCCCATGCATCTTATGTACCCCAAAACAACACAGAGCTAAGGAGCACTACATTTGTGTTTCCCTCTAGCAGCACGCTTAACTATGTTCAGTGGGTTTGTGCATTTAACCTTTATAATGCAACAATCATGCTCCAAGTCCTTCCCAATCTCAGCTGCTTGCACAATAAAATGGCAACTTTTTGCATCTTATCTTCATAAATTACAAACTTGTAAACATGCAACATTTGACTATAAATTAAGAGCCAAGCATTTCTTATAATAGCATGCTACAACAGATTAAGCAACACCAGATGCAGAAGAGATGAGATGCCCAAAATACAACCCCCTCATAAAATGGTAACATTTTTATATAAAATGTTATACTACATTAGCATACAACTGTAATATTAACTATGAACTCTCAAGGTTTTTTTTACATAGTATATAGAATTATATGTTTAGTACAAATATAATTACTATGTAATCTGCAGGGCATATAATTATGCAATATATGAATAGTATATGCTAATTACTATGTGATTGCAGAGTAATTACATGGTTATTTTTGCCTGGGAGTCAACTGCTGAATTCCACTCTTTAAAACAAAATTCTGTGGAACAGCTTCGAATGGGGTATTGCAATATGAACAAACTTCAGCTTACTTATTGGTATATGCTGCTGCAGAATTGAAAAGCACTGTGAATACCAGCACCTCAAAAATCAAAAGGGACAGGTTAATCAATCTTGTTTAAAAGGCAGAACATAAGCCAAGTCACTGACAGTGCAAAGAGCAGCCAAAGTTATCTTGGGTGAGAGTTGAATTAGGTGCAAAGTGCTCACAAACGAGAGTTATGCATATTCGTATCTGTCATTCAATTTATATCTGCCCAAGACTCACATATCTCTACATGTCAACTCTGAATACAGACTGCTTTTGGGGGGTTTTGTTTTTTAAACCTGCCCTGGCTGTAAAGTGCCCCTTGACTTTTCTGTTTTGATAAATATATCTCTAGCTATTGTTTCTGGCATACTTGTTATAACATTATACAAATTATTTTTACCTTTTAAAACCAAGATTAAATGTAAAAGAGATGCATCAACTTCATCTGAATTAAACCAGACTGTCTAAATCAATTCTTCTCATTAATACCAACTTCTCTTAAGCTTTTAAATCATATTCTAATGCAAAATTGACAATCTGCAACACATTTAATGCTTTGTTTTTATTGCAAAAATGCAACATCATTATTCCTAAGTCCTGTGGTAACTACAAATTAACAATACAGGGAGTGTTCCTGAGGATTACTTATGCAGCAGTAATTTATAAGGTCAAAATTCCACCCAGCTTCTGTTCCGCAACGCTTAAATTATCAAGACAGTCAGAAGTTTGGCTCTTACCAGGTACTGACTACTTTAAAAGCAAATGGATCTAATCCAGAGCTACTCTTTATGAGAGAATCCTTTGGGAAAGGTTTGTGTAAGGAGAAACTTTTTCGGTTTTCCCCTCTCTTGGGGCATTAGGATACGGATTGGGGGCAGTCAGGACAGGAGGAGCCTGGGACAAGTAATGATTTCTTTGCACCACCATTTCCCAACCCAGAGCTTCCTCTCTCCCAAATCTGCTTTCCCTGAGCCCATTCTGGAATTCTCTGCCAAACCACACAGCTCTCCACTCTTGCCAAATCACCACCGCCTCCGTGGAAGTCACTTCCAGGCAGGTGACAGGTGACGCCTCATGGCTGTGAGCAAGGCCCTGGGTCCCGTCTGCAGCACGGGGCCCAGGAGAGCTGAGCTGGGACCACAACGATGCTGCTGCCTCCCAGCAGGAGCCTCCATCCAGCAGCTGAGGATGTTGCTCTGATGGGGTGCAGGCAGAGCCCAGGCAGAGCCCAGGCAGAGCCAGGAGCTCTCCCTTGGTGGGAAAGCAGCAGCTCCAGATGCCTGAACCCACCCTCGCACCAGGCAGCTGCTGCACAGCACACACACAGACTCTGGGGCAGAACCCCTGGGTACTGACACTGACTTGCCTTTACCTGCACCCCCAGCTCTTCTACTGCACATGTGACACGTTTTCTGATTATTTTTACTGGTGAAAAAGCAGACCTTGTACTACGTAAGGTCCGACCACTTCAAAGTTTGTTACCTCCTGCATCTCACCCCACCCTGGCCCAACACTTCTACAGCTGCAGCAGTCCTCGACTCAACCTCCCACAGACCACAGAAAGAAGACAGCCAAAAGCTCCAGTCTTTTATTCAGAGGTGCTCCTAAAGTTTTAATAGGGCTTCCTCTACCTTGTTTGATCTTCCTCATGCTTTACCCTCTTTCACAGTCTCTCCACCTTAATCTTCAATTTCCTTGCACCTCCATTTCTATTTCATTTCTGCACCTACTGTGTCTCCTCAACTCCTGTTAACCCATCCCATGGTGCTCAAGAAGGGATTCTCAATGGATACTGGGAGCTTTTTATTTGTGCTCCCACCAGACAGAAGGAGAACAAGGAATATTAATTGTTCTATAAGATTCTTATTAAGCAGCAAAATGGACACTTAGTTTTCAATTTTCTTACAGCACATAAAAAGCAATTTACTGAGGTTGTCGTTAAAATTACCATTACTATTTGCAAGTAATTAGCATTAGTAGGTTTTCAAGTGGATATAGTGAAGGGAATGCTGTAAAGAGAGCAATAAATGTTAATGTGATGGAAGGCAAAATTACAAAGTGATAGAGGTGACCACATGGGTATGGGCCTTCTCCAACACAGGTGCAGAATATGGCATATAGGAACCAAAAACTGACCAAAATTGAGAAGAGATCCATGATCCCACTTTAACAAAAGTGCTGCTATGGGGTTCAGCAAAGTACTTTTGCTTTGTAAGAAGAGCAGATTAAAAAATAAGGAAAGCATAGCAAATATTGTCATCTGCATTTTAATGGATTAAAATAAACTACCATTTTCCTGGAGAAATTATTTCTAATCCCAAAGGGTAGCCAAAAGCTGAGTCATCCCCAAAAAAATCCTGAGACTGATATAAAGTGTTATTCTGAAGTTCTCTTCTGCTCAGCATTTAGAGCACAGCTGGCCTGTTTCAAACCTCTTCCATGATCTTAATAAGCAGGTGACTTAAAAGCTCATACATTATCAGCTATGACCAGGGCTTTCGGAGTACTACCACATACAGCAAGATGCATGTTGAAATTACAGTTGATGGCCCCAGATCTGAGATGAGGTGAGACTGAGATGAGACTGATTCCTGTGTGCCTGTGAAAGGTACAACCAAAGCTACAGCAACAGAAAGACACAAAAATGCCTAAAATGAGAATTCAGCTTCCTAAGACCAACGCTGAAACATTTTATATTCCTGGTTAGTCATTAAGTCTTTGATCACAAAAATTGCCTCCGTCTCTAGAATTGTTTTCTGAATACCCCCATAAATCCGCTTGAGGAGGTAAATACTATCTCCTGTGCAAGCCATTTAGAGATTGGGAACAATCATGTTGCTTAGTATGAACCAAAAAGCATGATTTGGAAGTGTTCATCTACCATGTTATGTTTGGAAGTGTTCAGCTACTGTGTTATGTACAACTGCTGTGTCTGAAGTCTTTCCCAACACTCCCTGGCCTTTGTTTTTATGAGACTCCAGTGGTGAATCGTCAGCTGGGATCTTGCAGACTTTGGTTCAATGCCTTCCATGACATGAGAGTCTCAGAAACACTGCTCTCATTTCCCAGAAGGGCTCTCAAACCATCTCACTGTGGAGGGTTCTCAACAAGGAAATGGTGCCTATTGCAAAACAAAGAGGGAGCAAGGTGGTTCAGCCCAAGAAGGAGAGCTCTCCCTGGCAGGCAGATTGCTGGGTCCTGGCTTGCACCCAGGAAAGAGAGTTATTTCTCTTATAAGAGCAATGACTGGAAACCATCCCTGAAGAAGCCTCTATAAGCCTGCAAAGGCACGATCCCACTTGTGCTCCCTACTTCTAATCCCTTCCAAAAATACATAACCCTTTCTTATACCACATCTCCTTCCCTTCCTTCTAGACCAAGCTACTGCCAAACCCACGAGGTACCCTCCCAGGCTTTCTGAAATCCCACAGAGATAAGCAGAGACCAAAGACACCCCACGTGCTAAGGACTGTTCTGATCACTACCTTAGTGACTGAAGCACCACAACATCTTGCGCGGGGTGCCCGTTAAAAGAGTGGCTGTCTACCCCCAGGAGCACACACTGACTACTGCATGGACAGATGCACCTGCCTGAGGCTGGGAGTCTGGCTCCTCAGGTCCAAAGTCTTGCAACAAAGCTCAGTTTCTGTATTTCTGTACACCTTTCACTAGACCAGGTTGCTCAAACCCCATTCAACCTGGCCTTGTACACTTCCAGGGATGCGGCATCTGGTATTTCTCTGGGCAACCTGTGCCAGTCCCTCACTATCCCCTTAGTCAAGAGTTTCTTGTTTCTTTTTTATTTGTTTGCTTGTTGTTAAAGCAGTTTTCTCTGTGTACTTTATAAAGATTCGGAGCATCTTGCTAAGGTTTTTAGATATCACCTGGAAGCAGAGGCTTCTGACTTTCAGGTGGATGGATGTATCTCTTGGTCTGTTCCTGGGAGTTTAATTCTATGAATGGGGCCACATTCTCTAAATGCTGTGGGGTTTTTTGTCCAAGATCACCACTGGATCTGGGCTCTAATACTCAACAGGGCTCTTGCCTATATTTAGACTTAGATCCTGCTTCAGTTGACCAGTACCTGGTGCATTTCATTGACAGTGCAAATAAAGGTTGCAGTGAAATTGCAACTCCTGTGCTGAATATGTATTGATTAAAAAGGGGGGAAATTATACCTTACCATTTCTTTAATACTTTAATTCTTTACTGGGGAGGAATGGGGAAAGGCTGAGCAGGGAACTCTGAGGGGGCAGAGCCCTGGGGATTGATTGAGGGACATCTGCTTGACTTACAGGTTATGTAAGAGGAAAGTCTTATAAACCTACAGTGATCTGGACTAAATTTTAGTTTCAAAAGGGTAGAGAGGGAAAGGAAACCCTACTCCCCAGTGTTAACAACACTGTGCTGTACACTGCTGAAATTCTGTCTTCACTCACAAATACCCTAATCTATCACCTTTCATTTCTGTTACAAATCTAATGACAGGTTATGCCGGGGTCCCTAAGTTTCCACACGGCACTGGGGACAGCAGTTGTACTTTATATTCATGCCAGCACAGTTAAATCTATTTTGTTCACTGCAGCTATTCTGAATTTTCAATAGTTGAAGTTATGAATTTGGCTCTTTAAAGCTACTGTTACTTCTGTCCAAAGTATCTCACTTAGGAGGCAGAAAAGCATCAATAAAGTCAGAGGCTGCTAAACAAAGAAACTACAGTTGTTGCAAACTGATCCAGCCACTGTTTCTCACATTACTGCACCAATGATTTCTGTTCTACCCTCAAGAGTTTCAGGGTGTAAAGATCATTTTAACCTATCTACACTGCACTAACACCAGGGATGGATTACGCATGACTGAGGCCATGTACAGCATACATTTCTTTCTGAGGGATTCAGTCATTCCACATACAATTCAAACTCTGTACTGAGTGAGAGGCTGGGTTTGTGATGTGGAAGGCTATCACCAGAGTTTCAGCTGAGTTCTTCTAATTAATTTCCCCTTAAAAATAGTCAGAGTGCAAATGTGTTACTGCATATCTCTTGTTTTATACAGTTCAGTATTTTACTATTAGCTAAATACTAACTCAACAGAATTAGGAAAGAACCAGCAGACACAGAAATAAAGAATAAATCTGTGAAAACATTCAAACCTACACGGTTGCCATGAGAAGTGATTTACTGCACACTAGTTCTCAAGACACAGGGAGGGACTGTTTTGCCAAAGTCATGCCAATTTACAGGGCAACTTTCAGCATTTCTTTTTATTACTACAGAATTGAATTCACAACTTGTTTCCTCTTTTCCTCAGACTTGATTAATTACCATGTTAACATAACTACTATTCTCCTGCTTATAATGGGCTCCCTCTAAAGTGCTGCCCCAGCAAAATAAACCAGGAGAAAGCTTCTAGCTCTTTGCTCTAGCATTGCAATCCTTTCTAATCTCACTATTTTTCAAATTTATGTCCCATTCCAATAAGGCTTGTGTGAATATTACAGCAAATCAGATAATACAAGGTTATGACCCTTGTAATTGATCCTTCAAGGTTCTCTTTTCCTTTTTTTTCCAGCTGACGTGGTAAAAATCACATTTAGCTGTGCTTGTTGACACTTGAGAATTCACTTTGTTGGCTGTATACACTGTTTCAGAGAGATCACATTACATAATGATGTATTTCTAGTGCTTCATTTCTTCTATACCTACAACCCCATTAAACTGTAAGCAAACCTCCCGTGGGGCTGTAAGACTGCAAGTATCAAGGCGGCAATGCTCCCATCCTGTTCAGAGGGAGCATGGTTGGAGTAGTGTATTATGTGAGGATACAGGGTTAAACATTAGCTACTACTTAAATAGTTTCAAATAAATAATAGCAGCTTAAAATAAAAAGTTAAATTTCCATTTGTAGAAAAATACACATTTAAATGAACACAGACCATGTATCCCAGCACTAGGAATCATTTTTCTGGAGCAATGGTTTCTGTATCACACAACCACTGGAATAAAGTGATTAATTGGACTGTCTCAGTAAATGCGATCATTACACTTTTAATTAACCTTTTCAACCTCTAACACCTTTTCGTTTTGTTATGCATTAGATTTTTACAGTTTTCCAGTTATTATGCTTGACTACACTTAAAACAATGTGGAGTTCTGTTAGAAAGATAAGAAAAACAATTGAAACAGCTCCTACTGTTCTAAAAGGAAAATACCACTGATACTGTCATCATCAGGGTAGTTATAAATCAGGTGGAGGACAGACATTTGGAACTCTGTGGCTATGTTCCCACCTAATTTTTGTTTTGGCAGCACACTGTTATTTAATGGCTCTGGCTACCAGGAAACTAGCTTTTGAAAATTCTTTCTCAACCTAGTTATAATTACTCCATATAAATCATACAATGATCAATTATAATAATCTTAGCTTCATCTATTATTTAAACTTAGCATTTGAATCTACACAGCAGGAGTGCAGGAAATTCCAAAGTCCCTTCTCTGCTCACTCACAACTGCTTTATTCCTGAAGCCATGCCAGCTACAGAAAAGAAGGGGCCAGATACGCTCTTAGCTATGACATCGAAACCCGAACTAACCACAGATTTCAGACAAGCAGTGGCTTCTGGCTTGGTTTTTGGCTGCTTTTTTTCTAACCACACTATCTTACAGTTGGGGAAACTAAATTCAACATGAGATTTTGCATTCTTTACTTTGGTGGACCAGAATCAGAGGAATTCTGCAATTATATACACTGACAGCACAGAATATTCTTACTTTACAATGGCCTAGGTTTTCCTCACATAGATGCATATAGACACATTTGAATACACACATATATATGTACTAGAATGTTTCAGTACTATGTGCCTTCATTTCTCATCTCACAAGATAGCTACTGTACATTTATTAATCAGCATGAGGAAAAAAATAAAAATGTTTTTGTCTAACTTAAGGTTGATCCTAAGATACTTGAGCTCAGTGTGATACCAACACTAAGTCTGATGGAACAAGGAAAGAAGCTTAAATGAACTTTCACAAAGGCTCAAGCAAAACATCCAAACCTTTTTCAGAAAAACTTCAGAACTATAACTGGATTTTGAAATAGTAACAAGGATTTTTAGAGCTATTTAATAAACTGACTATATATTTTTGATTATGCAAAATATTTAGCTAATTATTATTACTTTTTTGCATCTTGTCCTATTTCAGTCAGCCATAATACTTGCTATCCAATGTAAAGACAGTGTCCATTTTGAGGTTTAATATTTTTAAATTTCCAACACATATTTTAGTGTTTCAACTACATGCCTAGAATTGCTTTGTCAATAATGCTATGTTTTTCTGTGCTTCTCAGCTAAGTCTGCCCAAAGCCCCTCAGATTTTGCAGCATTTAGGCTGAAGCAGAGAAAGGAGATGACAAGGAAGGAGACCTTGTCAGGGCAGGAAGGAAATTCTAGAAATAAAAGGTCTTGTATGTGATAAAGCAAGTATTCATATCTGATCTCAGAATCACAAGGTTTTTCAGTAAATCCACAGCCTCTCCAAACAGCTATCCAGTATTCCCAATGCATCCCTTTAAAATTTTTTCATTGTATGTTATCTAGCACTTTCTGCAACATAATTCCCCTGCTTTCTTCCTAAATTTACTCCTTTCCTCTTAACAGTGGCTTTTTAATTTCTTGACGACCCTCCTTCTCCCATCACTCTACTCATCTTCAAGTTAGTCTCCCTGATATTCTTTCTTCACAACTTAAATCACATTTTCTTGATATCAAAAGTTCTGGTATTTACTCTCAGATTGGGGGGGGGGGGGGGGGATGAAGAGGGGGGAAAAAGAGGTTATTAAAAAAACCCCAAATCATTGCCCAAGAGTTTCTGTATGAGTTGTACTCAGGAGATTGCTACAGACAGACAAAACCTGCTAATGCAAGAGTTGCTGAAGCATGGCTTACTCCAGCCTCAAGCAGTATTGGTGTAGGTAGGGATGGTTTACACGCATTGACTGTCTACTGCAGGAGTATATATTAGCTTATCTTTGACAGCAGCTTGCTCCTGATGGCTATAACCTGAAAAAAAAAAAGGTCAAAGTATATAAAACCTTAGTAGAAAAATTATCCTGCTTATTCTGTGGTATTACTCTTTCAGAAGGAAACCAAGAGAGGACAGTGGGCTGCAGAAGTGATTGTGAATCCAGTCTGACAAGAGCAGCTGATGGGATAACTCAGGAAACAGTTAAAAGCAGAGAAAGGGGAAAGATCCTCTCCAAAATAACAAGAGGAAAGTTCCATCCTTCCTAGATGGGAGATTCACAGATGTCTCAATGGTCATGACAAAAGCCCATCAGCACAAATGAAAGAAGAGGCTAAAACCACAGTGAGAGCAGGGGTGACAGACAAGGGGCAGATGCTCAATTAGTGACAGCAGCAGCAGGGGTGGGGCAGAGGGTGCCATCCTGGCACTGGAGACAGCAATAGAGACAGAGAATAGCAAAACCCACAGCAGCTGGGGAGGCACCAAATCACTCCCCCCGCCAGCCCCCCACCCCTTCTCTGCTACCAGTGAAAACCATTCGGGGCAATTATCTGGCCTATCGACCAAACAATACGAGCCTCATTCCATTAATCCACCACCAGCTGCTCTTCTTTTCTCTATCACTTGGTCCCAACGAAATACTGTTGAATATAAATAAATTCACCACAGTGTGAAGAGGGCAGAAATGGTAACTCTTGTCTGTTCACGGATTTGGTTATGTGAGCTTCAGTCACTGTGCTGCTGCTGACTTCATCTAAAGTCTCATTGCTGAGCCCAAGAGCCAGTGACAAGGAGATGTGGGCACTGAGGCAGGTGTACTTAATGGATCAAGGGAAACAAGATACTTTGGAAATAAGTAACTTCAATGGTACTGCCCTGGAGATTTAATAATGATTGTGACGGTCCCCATCCTACTGTGTGCCCAGAAGATAAAGCAGTACAAAATGAAGGTGAGGCAGCTGTGTATGATACATGTCACTTACCAACAGTGCAGCTGGGGGTTTGTTAACTTGAGATCTCTATGATATTTAATAGATTACAGCACACTAACAATTAGACCACTGACTACTGTCTAATCTAAATTACCTTTCACTTTCATTTATGCCATGTACAACATGTGGCAATAGACAGAAAGCTTCTTTCTGTTTTGTCTTTGGTGTTCTTGGCTTTCCCCTGTTCTGCACAGATCCCTCTCCTGATATAGTCTGGTTACCTTTCCTTAGCTCTTATAAATGGCCAATATATCTTTTTTTTTGCAAACATAAAAATACGGTTCTTTCGGAAAAAAGGCAAAGAGAAAATAAAATTATTTTGACTTGTTAACTACACTGCATTTGTGTCTCCTTTTCGAGGTGCTGCCCCTATGCTTCTGCTGTCATTTAGTGCCCAGTTTGAAGCTCACTGAACATAGTATTTTGACTTCCTTTTGCTTCAAAAACCTCTGAATCCAGGTTTTACACCCAAATTTATCTTGTCTTTTAAACCCATTTAGATCAACTGAACATTTGATTAAGTGCTATAGGCAACTGGACATCAGCTCATACATCAGCTTATACTCTCCATGGCTCCATTTTTAACTCTAAAATACATATAGAATATACTGGGTTTTATTTTGCACACATGTTTGCAAATACGGGAATGCACAGGTATACAGGACAAAAGTAAACACAGCTGAAAGAGAAAAGCAGTGTTATAACAAAATTAATTATTTTGGTGTTCAAATACTTAAGTCAAATGAATGTCTTCCTAATTAGCGAGGAGTGAGCCTCACTAAGTAAAATGACAACACTATTTACATTTAAATAGTCTATTTTATTCAGAGTCACTTCACACACATGCACACTACTGAACTGCAGCCAATTCTGCAGTGGAGAATAATAACTATACAGCAGCAGTAGCCCTGTCCAAGAGGCACTGGAGAGACATGGAGAAGAGATGAATCAAGAGTGTATAATGCTCCTGTAATCAAAATTATAACATTTACCCAAATACCTTTTTTTTCATTCTCTTTTCAACATTCATATTCCTGACACTGATCAGGTAAAAAGTGTTACTGCTGCCAGGAATTCCTA
This sequence comes from Corvus kubaryi, assembly GCF_017639235.1. Classification (NCBI taxonomy): domain Eukaryota; kingdom Metazoa; phylum Chordata; class Aves; order Passeriformes; family Corvidae; genus Corvus; species Corvus kubaryi. The sequence continues at coordinate 16,770,184 of NW_024580672.1, forward strand.
TCTTGAGACTGACATCCCAGTTCACATCCTGTTAGGATGCTTGTGCAGTATTGACTTAAATGGATGGGTCTGAAATAGTAATTGACTAGTGATGTATGGCTTCCAAACAGGCAAATTATGTTTAACATGTCTCAGTAAGTGAAGAACCCATTTCAAGACACCATTATTATTCAACACTATTAATGTATTAACACATTCCCTTCCTGAGGGTGCAGCCAGTGCAGGGCTGCAGAGGGAGCAGCAGTGCAGCTCCCAGGAGCTGTACAGTGTCACTCCTCTGGCCCACAACACTGCCCACTGGTCACTCCATGACGTGGGGACATGGAGACTACAGCTCCTGACCCTCCTTTCGTAAACGCAGCTCTGGCTCATGACTGTAGCTCTGAGTCACTGAGGCCATGGCTGCAGAACCTTTGTATTGTTAATTTCTGCCTGCAAACCTTGATGCTTAATCAAACTGAGCTGAAAACGTTGGTGACCTTCAGCTTCCCAGTCTTTTTCTACTCTTTCTCTTGAAGAATTGATTCAGTAACGCTGCTAGGAAAATGCTGAGAGATGGTTAAAGTACTTAGAGCCAGTGTCCCCCACAAAAAGGCTGATGAGGAGTTTCTTCTCAGCCCTGTTGGAGACAGATCAACACAATCCCACATATATTTGCTCTTTGTTTTTATTTACTCGTTCCTTCATCCCCATCAAAACCACAAGAGTTTGTTTATATACCTGATTAGTGTCAACAGCATTATTTTACTTTTGAATACACTTAAAAATGCATACATTCAGTTAAAAATAGTACTCATATTACAGCCTGAGAGCTAAACTAAACCATCTTGAAGCTAGTGATGTTCTAACATTATTGCCATGTGTTAGAGAGACGTAAAACAACAGAGCCCCAATCCCAGAAAAAGCACTACACATGGAAGCCCTGAGCAGAGAACAGAATCTCAAAATTCATTACACGTTGGATACACACACATTTCTCAATCAGCAGCAGCTCCTGCTCTCCAAGGCCCTCCTACCACTGGGAAAACTTTCACATGTCCAGCTAAGTGCACGTCCAATACAACAGCACAGTTCCCTCTGAAATTCAAGAGCATAAGAAAGAATGATTAAGAATGCTATTGAAATCAACACCAAAACTTCAAATAAAATGAATCATGATTAGCTGTTGAAACTAGAATGATGCAGAAAGGCGAAATATCCACAATACAGCAGTGCACCAGTAAATAAATAAAGTACCAAAGTCCCACATATTTGACATTTGAAGAACAAAACTATCCATCAATGTCTTGGCACGGATCGATCAAACAGAATGCTGCTGACGAAAATCTAATAGTATGATGGTAATAATGTAGCCATAAAGCCTCTACTCTGTAATTGACTGCTTCCACTTCAAGCTAACATGTCTAAAAGAGTGACTAATGTTCACCTAAAGATTTCACTTGCATTGAATGACAATCAGCTACACCTCATGCTATTCTCCATAGATTGCTTGCGCTGGGTAATTGCTGAGGGAGAGGAGCCAGAGGGGAAATATTCTTCTTAACTAAGGAAATTTATGTGAAGAATGGTATCATAATCTCAAAGGAAAATATAGTTTTCCATCTGATTTCAAAACACAACACAATAATCCAGCCATAACATTCCTTTCCTAAAGCAGAAGCATCAGTGGTGACTCCATAAACAGGGCAGAGTAGGTTTTATATTTAAAATAGGTATTTAAACTTTCAACAAGATTTTAAAAATACACTGTATGCTTCCCAAAATTACAGCCCAAATTCTTTGAATAAAGAACATATTTCTCAGAGGCTACAGATAGATTGTATGCTTTGGTCAGAATTTCCATTTCACCGAAAGTCAATAGAGTTAATTAGCATTATAAACTGAACAGAACCATACCCTTCAATGACATGTCTTTATAACTTACTTTTGTGATCTTACAGAGCAGACTATTTTACAAATAGTGTGAATTAATACACAGTTCATGCAGATCCAGTTCAAGAGACTAAGATGAATTTAGGCTCATTTTTGTACTTTGCTAAACAAACCCTGAAAATTTAAAGAAACAGTTTGGTAGGGTTTTAAAATTTTTTCAGGCCAGAATGAGAAATTTAAATCTCCTTTGTAAGTTTCACTGAATATAAACATATATTTATAATTAAAATGTTTGGAACTCTTTAAAGGACCATGACTGTTACTCAAATTGCTCTGTTGCCTTTGATATATACTTAAAGGTAATTGGCTAGTCTTAGTGATGTATTTTTAAAGAGCTACCTATTGATTAATAATGTTTCAGTATTAATATAACCACTTTGTATGGATCAAGAAACATCAATAGCAGAAGCCCATATTTATCCACAAATTAACTGGATATAGATCTGTTGCTTTAAGCAAAATGGGGTGCATTCACTCATTATTTTACAAGAGTAATAAGATACCCGTAAGAGTGAGAATTAAACCAAAATTTGGGTTTATATTTCAGCTGCATACATTAGATAAAGTTCATTTTTTCTGCTCTTGCAGAATGCATGAAAAAAGGACATAAAAGCAAAACTCCCAACTGCAGGAATATGTGATACTGTAGTTTTGTACTTTTGGGCCTTCAGGTCAAATGCTGGACAAAATGAAATGTACAGTACTAACAGACGTGGCTTTTTTTTTCTTTAATCCAGTTAAAATGGATTAAACCAGTAAATGATCTTGTAATTGAACCATATAACCAGGCCCCTTACAGCCCCACTCTTCCCACTGTCACCAAACAGGTTCCATAAGGACACAGAGGTTTGCTGATTTATAAAGACATTTGAAAAGAATGTCCTGGCCTGTGATGAAGAGCCAACACAGAATTATAAAAACTGCATCAATTGATTTGCATAAGAAATGGCAGAAAAAGGGAGTGTTGTGCCTTCCTACCACAAACATGAATAAATAAATTAGGGAATGCCTCCTTTCAGGTAGCTGACCAAGCAGTTCAAAACTTGTGCATTGAAATTTCAGGAAGATCAGACAAATTCAAGGCTGACAACTGTAATGGTTATCTAGTTCATCCTATTGTAGCAAGCCAAAATAAGTCCATCCTTTGCAAATGATCTGTCCCAGTCTCCCTGTGGTGGGGATGCTACAGCCTCCACAGTATTCCATACAGTGCCTATTTATCTCTAAAGTTAGATTTCTTATCTCTAATATCTAACCTAAACACCACATACCACAATTCAGAACAATTGACAATTACTCTGTCACAAAGGATATTACACTGCTTTGACATTTGTTCTTAATGAATCCACACTGACCCTCCTTATCACCTCACATCCCCTAGACACTTTTAAATCATTTTTTTTTAATACCCTATTCTATCATGCTTCCAAGCACTGTGTTTGGGAACTGGTTGATAATTCCCTGGGCTTTTTTTCTAGGTCTATTTTCTTGATGGGGGGGCGGGTGTGTGTGTGTATAGATATATATATATATATATATTTTTTTTTTTCCTTAATAAAGTAGCTTCTATGTTAGTTTTCCAGCAGCCCCCTTGGGCCTTCTTTTTCTTCCATGAATTCTCAAATTGCTAATGGTTTAGTGACAGCTTCAGTTTATTAAGTACACTAAAAATAATTTAATTAGGCCATTGGAAGGAAAAGAATCTAACATCTCTTGAGTACTTGTCTTCTATTCAAGACACAATTTAACTTGAAATTAAAAAAGAATTTTTTTTTAATGTCACATCATCTGATGACATACTGCATGTTACAGGTCAAATAGCTTAAAACTGCCTTCCTAAATTGCTTGCTGAGCTATGTTGAACAGTTTTAGATAGTCTTCTATCAATAAAGAAAGTAGTTCTCAAAGTCAAAAATCTGTCTTTTTACCTCCAATACACACAGGTCACCACGGGAAACACAGAGCCAGGAGTGAGGCCTAGAGGGATTGGCAGACTCTGTCTGCACTGGTTTTGCTGTTCTAGAGAAGGAAGAAAACCTTTCAACCCAACTGAGAAGTTAAACCAGATTTCTGATGGCTTTGTCTCACCACAGTGGCCTGGAGAAGTAGAAGCACTCTGATAAATTCAGGCCTTTATTATCATAAAGTTGGCCAAAACTTTATTGCTGTTGTTTCCTTTATGAATAAACACATAGATGGAGAGCCTCTCTACTTACATCAACAATACCCTTCTACAGCAAACCCAGGATCTTCAAATGTGCACTCACACCTTCAGAGCCTGAAAGCCCCAAACTATGAGCAAAGGGTCCTTACCGAAAAGAGATCACAAAACCACCATTTTAGGACAATCCATCCACCCCCAGTGTTGTGATCACCCTCTTAAATGTGTACAGGACCACCAGGAACAATACAATAAGGAATTCCTAAATCTGAAATGCATGAAACTGCTTGCCTTCTCTCCTATTGTCCTGAGCAGGAAGATGGAATCTCTCTTAATCTCTCTCCTGGTCAACACATCTGAGCTGGGGCAGCAGTGGCTAAGGCTCCTGCTCTAAAGAACGTGATGCAGCTAAAGAAACACAGCAAATCCAGGTGGAAACAAAACAGCAGGAAGCAAAACAGCACAAAGCAGACCCCTCACTGCCCACAGCAAAGAGGGTGCCTGAGTCAGGATCCCCAGTGCTACATGGCTGCGGATCCAGCAAGGCAAGGACTTCCAAAATGCATATTTGACAGTCAGATCAGCAAGGGGCTTTGTCTCAGCATCAGCAATGAGAGTTTGTTGAGCCTTACAAATACGGGCTCTTTTATCTGTTCAGGAAAGCAGTGAAGACGGACTAGAGGAGCTGGTCAGCTCCCCAAAGCCCTATCCCCACAGAGCTGTCAGTCAGCCGGAGCCTGGGGAGCTCCAAACCCACTCTCCTAGCATTTCCCATTCATCTATAAAATCGCAGGAAGCCAGTGAAGGGACAGTGCCAGGAGCATCAGGTTCCATTTCTGAAGGGCTCCTGGAAGAAGTGTCAGTCTGCTCAGCCTTCAGCCCCTGAGCTGCAGGGAGCTGAAGAGAGATGGGGCCAGGCAATACTGCACCAAATGTAACCTACGGCCTTCGGGTGAGGGCCACAGCCATCACACGATCCCCCACAGTGTGAAACTCTGCAAAGCCTGGCTAGACTCAGGAGATCTAGTTCCTGGATGAAGCACTTTGTCCTTCCCTAATCAGTAATTCTTTTCAAGGCAAATTAATGTAGAATAGAGCTACTAGAATGCTAGAATGGCTCTTAGAAGAGCTTCCTCCTCTAAGTTTGCAGAAGCTTAGGATAAGCTCAAGACCAGAGTATCCACTCCATATCTGCCATTCTCATTTCACATCTGGATCCCTCAGGCTTCTGAAGCAGCAGAAGTAGGAATGGGACAGCAAAGGAAGCACAATTTATCACAAGCAACAACTTACTGTGGATCTGAGCATCCTAAAATTGCAGCTACTGCAGAAACAACACAAGGATTAGCTGCTTCAACAAACATACACATTGCATAAAAATTCCCATTATTATTTCTTTCCTAAGAATAATTCTAAGGTAATTTCTTTCCTTTCTTAAATTTTAAATAATCAACTTTTCTAGTTTGTCTTTATCCAAACAGTTCTCTAAAATTCATTAATGATTGCACCACTTCTGAAAAAGTTCAATTTGTATGTAAAGCTTGGTGCTAAGTAAGTTGTGAAGAAGTAACATGGCACTCTAATGAAATTTGACATTTTCCTACTTTCTTTTAACCAATCTCACATGGTGCTTTAAATTTTGTTGTGGTGTTTGCATGCAATGCAGAATCCCAAGTAACAATGACCTACCCAAATTCCCAACGAGTTAAGCAGATACATAAGAAGCCATTCAGAAACAAGCAGTAACGCTAAGGAAAAAAGCCATTAAACATGAAGAGAAAGCTTTTACCAGGGCATAGGAGTAGGTCAAGTTGTGCAAAAAGGAAATATAAGGAGCACTTTAATGGTCTTAAATGCATCTATAATTTTACAGCATTTGCTTTTTATTTATTTTTTCACAGTGAAAGGATGTACTCAGTACCTAAAAGCTACTATATTTAACTGGAAAAATGAGTGACCATTGTTTACTACTACAAAATCCATGTACTAGGTCCACGACAAAAAAAATCTGTATTTACTTCTAATCAACCAGCTAAAAGGCTTTCCTATATTTCAAATACATATTTTTCTGAAATTTCATCCAAGATTCCTCGCTGTCATTTTTGAGAAATTAACAATGAAGTCATTACTCTTTTTATTCCTGTAAATTCCATGAGATCATGAAACAGAAGCACAATAAAAAATCTTTCATAACAGTTGATTAGAAAATATGGCCTGTAGAAATCTAGCTCTCTTTTGCACTTTGCACATTAAGAATCCAAATACATTACCAAAGCTGGGATTTTAACCCCCCACAGCTTCAGCACGAAGAAGCACATTAATAAGTTACACTTTAGATTTGCATTTTTTAATAAGCAAGGGGATCAAAGAAAATATGAATGCTGAAGGGATGCTAAATCATGTGCAAATTCAAACATCAAGGTATACTACAGAATGAAGACACATTTGCACTAAAGTGAGTGTAGTAAGGCTTTCCAAAAGTTGTGGCAAACAAAATGAACTCGTTTTGAACTGTTTGCAGCCACCCAGTGAGTCTAGGAGAGCAGCAGATGCACTGAAGTTTCACCAAATATTTTGTATATTTGATTCTGAATATGTTAATGGTTGATGGAAAATTAGCTGGGATGGTGGAGGACCAGCAATGAAAGGATTCATCTTTTTAATAACCAGTACTGTTCTCATTAAAGACCCTGAGCTGTTTCTACATAAATGTACAAGTATCTCAACAGACAAGTATTTCCATGCAGAGAGGAGGATGGCCCCCCTCACCGAGGCGGCCACACCGCTGTAATTTACTGTGTGTAACCACAGTCAGGTCACACAGATCAGTCTGGGCAGCCCAAGCACCAGGGGCTGGTACAAAGCTCTGCTGAGGCCCTGCCATTAAAAAGGGCTCTGTCTGCACATCCTCACACCCCACGAGGTGGCTGAGATATCTCCCAGCCAGCAGAATGGAAACCAGCACCAACATTTCAGCTGCTCCTACACACCCAGGGCAGTGACAGGTACATAAAGGGACATACAGTTGTTGAAAAGGGCACCAAGAAAACAAGGGGGAAACAGCCTTGACAGGCTAATGACAAACATTCTTTTCTGTAAAACTGTTTTACATTTTTTGAAGAATTGAGTTCATAAGCTTTAGCTGCCTCCAGGCGTGACCAGCATTTACTCATCAGATCTCCACAGGCCTCAATGACCTTGGCAGTCTTACAAGGATCATATTTTTACATGGATGAACTGTTCCTGAACAATTTTCCCAAACAGGATTTCTATCAATGTCAGGCACACTTCTCTTTTCATTCTACTTCCCTTTCCCTGATTAAATATATCTATAGTGGACATTAAAGCAAACAAAATGAGTGTTCACCAACATGCAGATTCAGTAAAATTACATCAATCAATCAATCAATCACAGAACTAAAACAGTATCTGCATTTATCACACTCCTCACTGTTGCATGCTTTGTCCCTCTGCCATCCTGGTGATTTACTTTTTAAGTTCATCAGGACAGGGTTTGTCTTGCAGTTGTGTTTGTGCACAGCCTGGCAGAATGGTGCCTTGTTCCCAAATGGCTCTTGAGCGTTATGTAATAGACATGATTCACATGTAGATCATCTCCATCACTCTCACAAAGAGGGGCAGAAGATAATACCTTCTGAAGGGATCACTTTCAACACTTCAGTGTCAGCATGCAGCAGTGGTCTGTGCTTATTTTACACTTCCAGCCCAGGAGTTTCCCATGAATTTAGAGGTAAACTGCTTGATTTAATTGGTGTATACAATGAACTATATTCTCTGCTTGCAATTAGACTCAAAAAAATTCAGAGAAACTTTTTTGTTCAAAGAGATGACAAATTCTGTCTCATTTCGTAGACTTTTCCTATCTTCAGAAAAGACCAGCATAGAACAAGGAATCTAATTTACAGCTCCTGAAGCATCACACTGATGAGGATGGTATTTATTCTTTGTCAGTATAAGCAATGCATAACAGAAATCTATATATTAAATGGAAGAAGAAGTCTGTTCTAGTGCCCATGGAGAAGCCTCTACTTAAACACAAATACTGAATTTATAAGCAGAATTTAAGATTTAGTTCTTAATTAGCATTGTCTACACTGTACTAACAGCAAATTAATTTGATAGCATGTCACATACACACCCATCTTGCTCCAGTGACTTCTATGGAGAGGAAGAAGGTAAAAAATGTCCTGGAAAGCAGCTTTTATTGGTTGTTGTCAGACAGGAATAGATGGACAACCACTCTGATTCACTACAGAAATCTTTCTATTCTTAATTACTAACACATGCATAAATCATAAGAGGCTGAACAGAGAGATTACTCTATAGCTGAACAGGTTTTTGTTCTTTTTAGTGGAAAATAAACTTGGACAAAAACATCACCAGAAAAACTTGTAAAAACTTGCCCTAATGATTGCTATTTCCAATAATATATTTATTAGGTCATGTTTTCATTCATAAAAATACAGTAACAAATGGACAGATCTGCCACCTTGAAAGCAATAAATGAGTTCAATTTCTCAATTCAACAATAAGTCAGCTGGTGCCCTGTGAAAATTTTAAAGCTTGGCTGCCTGACTGTAAGATGTCACAGGTATCTCATCTCTGGTATCACATGGCACAACAACCATCTGAATACAAACCTGTACCACTCACTGGGTCAGACCTATCAAGCTTTATGGACTTGGTAAAAACAAATGGCTATAAAAATCAACTTGGATTTATGAACCTGGCCGTCAGAAAGTAAGAAATAAACATTTATGAAAATCAGTGTCCAGTACAATAGCTGAAAATGAGCAACAGACAATTTTAAAAAATGGTGCTTGATCTAGTACTATTTGATATATTTTAAATATTTGTAATATGCATTGTTATATGTCTTCTTCAAGAGGGATCCATTTAGCTGTTGAAACAATACAATATATTCACACCAGATCTTAACAAAAGCTGGTTTAGCTCAGCCAAAGGAGAAAACAAAAAAACCCCATAAAATTCTAATTTTTTGTAAAGCACTATCACTAGATACAGAGCATGAATACTGAATTGTAAACTAACTAGAATAACAGAAGCACCCTTATAATGAATGTAATTCATCATGACAATGTCAATGTGATTCATGTAATGGGGCCACATGTCAGAAAAAAGGAAATTACAGGTCATTAGGGTAGGTTAAAATTATGTAATGGATTTGAATGATTTTCTTCATTTTGCTAAGAATTTCTCAATTTTTTCTTTTAATATCTTAAGTTTTCCTTTAGAATCTCACACCATCCTTCTAGACTCCAACTAGTTTTAGCTTGGAAAATGATAAGCATGAGTTGTAAGGCTTTGTCTGATTAAATAACATCTGTATCAATTAGAAAAGGAATGAAAAGCCTTCATGAATCTACTACAAAAAATCCCCTTCTTTTTGTTAATATAACTGTACACACAAGTCCCTTTTTTTACCATGGATTTTTAGTAAACATACAGCTGGGCAAATTTTGTGCCTTGGAGATACAAACAAAAAAGACAAGCAAGACAAGGCACAAGAGTTTAGAGGACAAAAATGAAGATTTTGTAGGCAGAGAAGGCAGCTTAGGGATAGTACAGTATAAAAGAACAAAATCAGAACACCATACAAAAATGTGATTTATCCTAAGGTCTTAGTTAACATTGCAAATAAACAGACCTAGGCAATGTCCCAAGCCTTAAAAGAATGTCCCAAATATTAGAAGAATGATTTTTTTGTGGATCCCGAAATCCAAATTCTAAGAAAGCTCTTAATGTAACTTTATGCATTGTTAAGAAAACACTTTTATGCATTCTAGAGGAGAAATTTCAACCAGTCTTGAATGATGTCCGGAGTTTGAAACTTGTATTTCATCCAGTTAGTAATTCATCAGTCAAAGCCATGTCCCCGGTCTGACAGAGCTCCCAGTAACATTTACAGAGGAAGACAAGGTTAATTTTTTTCAAATGTGGACAGTTCAAATGAACTCTTAACCCATTTAACTCTTTTCTTCTTAAAATGGTCATGACAGTTTTTTGAGGAAACAAATTTGAAAAGGCTGAACACTTTGCTTGCTGGTGGTGAAACAATGATCCATAAACCATAAACTAATATACAACTTTATACAGCATGACAAAGATTACTTTTAAGCCTACTCTGCTGTAAGAGTTATAATGCTAAATGGGTTATAAATCAATGACCATTGTGCAGTTTTTAAAAAAGTACATATACTCTCTTTAAGCCACCATACATTTAGAAATTTCAGAGTGGTATGGACCACTAGGCATTCAGCCATACACAGATTTATGATACTCTTACGCCTACTATTTTTAATTAGTTACTACTTTAACATATTCTCTTTGAAAGCAGAAAGGCATGTGTCAATAGCAACCATGAATGATTAATTCTGTTGCAGGATCTTAATTTACTAAGCAGGTAACATGAATTTGTCTAAGTTGAGTCCTAAGGATATTATGAATGTTAATAGATGGCCAGGTCACTGTCTGCTTTAATTTGATAAACATGGTGATGTTTTTCATTATTAAAATGTGGTTCCCTGAAGTACAGATTTAAAAAGATGAAAGACTAAAGCAAAGAGAGATTGATGAGATTCAGCTTTGTCTTGCATTGCCTAGAAGTAATCTCAATGGCATGCAATCCAGGACTGTTTCAGAAAAAACAGATGAAATATTTGAGTAGAACAAGCCTCCAATAAGGTGACCTCTTTCCAGGTGTGCATTGTAGTGAGAGAACTCCAGGGAGGAAGGAGTCGGGTGCAGGACATCTGCAGGCAAGGGGTGTGAAGACAAATTGCAGCAACAGGTTAATCACAGAGACAGGCAGTGCCCTGCCAAGAGGTCTGGTGGCATCAGGTCTGCTCTGTGGGTCTTTAATTATTAGCTCCAGCACCTAGGGAGCAGTCAGTGCCCCAATCAACCAGAGACAGAGAGTACTGAGTGCATGCTAAGTGAAACATGGCCTCAATAGAACAAAGATATATAAAATTAATTGGCATTTGGGAAAATTATTTCAGTGTCTTTGGATCCTGTAACAATTCTTAGGAAACAAATCAGATTCCTATTTGTCATTAATATTCTTCTATGGCAATACTATTTAAAAACTCTCTTTGCATGCTCTTCAGTATTCCAGCTTGGAATGATATGTTGCTTTCAAGAACAGTCTTTCAAACAAACCTACTCTGAAAAGTAAGGCAAACCACTTTGTGGCTGAGATATGATGTAAGATATTCCCATCCATGATCAAAACTCATGGCTACAGAGCTGCCTTTTCTAAGATTGTTCAGTTAAGCCGTACTTGGGCTTGGAATGAAAAAACAAACAAACAAACAACCCCTAAAGCTCTACTGACCATGTTTTTACCAAAATGACACTTAACAGATCGTGTTCTTGTTACGCATAAATACATCAACATATGGAGACATCCACACAGACACACGCTAGGTATCCAGCAGAATGTGAAACTCATCACTCTGCTGTCCAGTAACATTTTATAACCAGGATTAAGTGCAGTGAGACTTCACATTGCTCAGCTGCTACAGCAAGTGAGCTGATAACGCTGTTCCTCCACTCCCTCATGAGAATATAAGTACCAAAGCACAGCAGTCTCTGCTGTAACATGGAGTACAGAGGGAGACTGAGAGACAGTTGGAGGAAGAGTGTGAAAAATGGCAGAGGGCACTTAGTAATGAATAAAGAAAAAACCCCAACGCTGCTAATTTCCCAAGGGGTGGGTATATTTAACTGTCACATCTGGAGCCCATGTTTAAGTATCATTAAGGGAGTTGGTTTTCAAAGAAGGTTATAAACTGAAGTGTTCTGAAATCACTCTGCAACAGTGTTTACACAGTAGAGTGGCTGCAGGTTTTACAGCTGTGAGTCGGATACCGACAGCCACAGGAACCAGTAACCCCACAGGGATGCTCACACTGATGTTCTCCCCGCCACAAAAAGGGATGCTCACAAAAGCAAAGCAGCTTAACACCAGCCAATGAGTTTGAAAGTCTCAGACACAGTTCTAGAGCTATTAGTACAAGTCTCTCCTGGGCCAAAATAAAACCACTTCAAAGTACTACTTTACAGATTCTCATCATGATAACTACACTTCAGGCAAGGGAGTGGGTGAAAGAGCCACAAAAGACAACAGTAGGAGTTGTAGTGGTGTGGCATTTGAAACTCACTTCACATACAAAACAGTCTTTGTTTTCAGAGGTATACCAAAATGTAGGTCTCAGTTTACTCAAGAAAATTTTTACTCCAAAAAACATCTTCTAAAGGCATTCAAGGTTACTGGGGACTCTGTATTGGTAAAAGGCTTCAAGGTTCAACCTTTATTCATCTGTGCCTATGCGCACTTCACATTGAAATCAAAAGCCCCAAAACAAACAAACAAGCAAACCTCAGTTTTTGTTGGGTTTTTTTTTTTTGAAAGGTCAAAAGCTCTTTAATTACAGATTGGTGAAGAGCTCTGGACTGCTAGTGTAAACACCTTTAGCATTGTGGTAAAAATGAAAAGATAGAGAGCAGCAGACAAGGTACAAACAAAGACACTGAATTTCTTTTGCAAATGCATATGTAAGTTCTGCATGTGCCAGTTTGCTCCGAGCTATGTTAGGTCACGCTGTGTGACACACATTTGATTTGATATAGGATTTAGAAGGACACACCTATCAAAGTACGTTTATAAACTGCCTGCAGAATTAGTCAACTGAATTTTGCCTATATTTGAAGTAGATGTGGGATGTTTATTTGTAGACCCAAAGGCTAACCTAAGTCAATGAATGTTGCTGGATTCACTGTTTTTGTAGGAGAAACAACTGGTGTTCATTATATTGCCACCATATTTATCACTATTTTGTCTGAAAATGGAACTTGGATATTTAAGACTATTAGCATAATACAGTGCAACATATTTGTTTAATTATTGCTTTTAAATTGTAACATGTCAGAGAAAACAAGAAGAATTAAAGCCCACAATGAATTGATCTGTTTATATGTGTACACAGGAACACTGGAACGAATGACATTGCCATTATAAAACAACATTTACGCTTGAGTAAATGAGGTGTTGCACTCTATTGGAAGAATAACTGTATCTTGGAGAGCACTGTTTAAAAGAGCTGCACACATTGTTTGTGTTTATAGAAATTCATACTTTCATGTCCATCTAGTAATGCATGGTTCTGGACCAGCCAGTTTTTACCTGATGAAAAGGTGTTCCCAATAACACCACCTGTGGGCTTTCATCTGTTTAGAGATTTATTTTGCGTCAACGTCCTCAGAAAGGGGACAAACAACAACAAAAAATTGATTGGAAGGGATTACTCCTATAGAAGGGTAGTTTAACATACACTCCCATCTTCCTTTGTGTGGTGTCCTAGTTTGGATTGTGTCCATGCAGTCAAGGACCCACAAACCCCTTTCCTTGTGGTATTTCTAGAATGAGGTACCACACACAGCCATGTTGGAGCTGAACTTCTCAGGCTGCAAGAAGAAAACATGCTCTGCAGGTGACATCTGATGGATGAGGGTAATCTGTCCAATTTTAATTTAGTTGACATATCAGGTTAGATTTTTAATTCTGTGTTTATCTGCAGACAAAAGACTACATTCTTAAAAACAAGCCTGAACTGTTCAAGAGAAACAGAGATCAAAATGCTAATTGAGTCTTCTCCCAGAAAGGTTTTGCTTAGATCTGTGAAGTACAAAAGGCCAGTTAATCGAAATATATGCAGTAAATTTTGTTTATTCAGTTCAAATCATATAGACAGGTTAATTAAAAATTCACAAAGGATTTGTTTTCTCTGTATCAAGCCTAAGGGTTCTTAGTGTTGTTTTAAACAGGTGCATATAAGAGCAATGAGTATGATATGATATGCATCCTGAAAGAGGAATTTTAAAAGAAAATCAATATCCCAGGCAAGAGAATAAATGGAATTTGTCACTTGTGCATGCAAATTAGAGGGTAGCTGGGATAAGAGCTAATGCAAATTTCTTATTCCTTTTGTAGTCCAGTCCATTCCGAGATTTCAAATTTCAGCAGCTATAATGAGCTGATAAAGATCTGTATCATGATGTGCTGGGTTTGGCTCCAGAACACAGGAGCAGCATGTGAGAAGTAGTGCATCCCTCCCACAGTGCACAGAGGCCACCTTGCCAGGGGGCAGGAGGCTAAGGGCCAAATAGGGCTAGACTCTACCCCAATCAAGCCCAGAGAACAATTTATGCACTACCAAGGAACAGGTAAGTTAGGTCAAATTCCTTCTGGAATTCATCTGGGATAACAGAACAGCCCAGTTTGGAAGTGACCTTGAAGGATCATCTGGTCTAACCTTACTTAAGCATATGCAGGACTGGAGTGAGTGTCAAGAAGGGACTGTACCTACCAGAGGTACTACAGGTCTGACACTGAGACCAGCTCCAGTGGAACCTGGTCTTTCCACACCCTGAAAACACCTTTTAAATGCAAATAAATATTCTTATTTGAGATGTATAGCTATAAGTAATTACCTATTCTTTTGTCCAGATCTGAAGCATGTACGCTCCCAAGATGATGAAAACTTTGGGGCTGGAACAGCAGCTCAAGAGCACAGGTACCTTTTGATTTCAAATCACACCATTTTTTCTCCCCTTTTTCACAAGTAAAAAATTTTACTACATACCACCCATTTTTTACCATTTCTCTGGACACTGTAACAATATTAAAAAAAGAAGTAGGAACAATTAATATCCCAGCAAGCACAGACAGTTCTGCTACTACAGGCTGAGCTGGAAGCTCTCTTTTGCAAGAGCAGAATTGCAACCATTAATTCTTTCAGAATATAAACTTTTATGAAAATAAAAAGCACATTGAGAGGGAAATGGTACACCAAGTTACCTCATGTCATACTTCCCAATAGAAGCAATGTTTTCTTGTAGAGATATTCAAGAAGCCAAGCTCATCTTGAGTTAGTGGTAGCTGGGGAAATATGGCAACTCTGAAAATCACTGTGTTCTGAGTACCTCAAGAGGAACTGAAATGCATATCTTCATAAGCACAGGCTTGACAATTTTGTCCACTCTTTCCCAGCCCTTATAGTTACAAAGATAACCTCCCAAATGCTAAGTGCAGGTAAAGCAAATGCAGAATTTCCTTGCTGAAGCTGGGGTGGAAGTGTTTGACACAAATCAAAACCCCAACAAAAAAAATAACACAAGTGGAAAGAACACAACCACCTCTCAGCTGCTGCTTACAGCTTTTAACGTGGAAAAAAAACCCTAAAATTGACAACACTTCTGTCACAATACGTTTGCTATTAAGAACTATGCAGGGATGCTGCAAAGCTTTCAAAAGTCATGCCATTTTCATGCAGCTGTAAACTGGGGGATCTGGGAACTGAAGCACAGGTTAGCACCAACTTCACTTTTTAAAGAAAAAAAACCAGTAGAATTGGAACCAGAGGACTCTGCAGTGGCTGGGACCCCTCCTTTCCAACTCCACAAAATAAAGCAAGATTGAACATTAAATATAGAGGGGTTATGATCTTTACCCAGTCCAGAAGGATTGAGGAAAAGGTAGAAGTGTGAAGGCAGAGAGAAATAATCTGAGAAGGACACTTCACTTTCCATTTCAGGGGTGGATACGCAAATCTGAGAATACAGACAGAAGAAAGTGCAAAGATGCAAAAGAGCTGCCAAAAGAGGTGCAATATTTTAGAGATTAACACTTAAAAGTTTGTGTCAAATGTAGGCTTAGAGGGAGCTGGTAAACAAAGGTGGCAAAAGTTACAAATGCGAAGAAGGAAGATTACATCCCCTCTGAGGCGCTGTCAGGTCAAACTTTTGGGCATTGGTTTCTTAACTTTAAATGAAGTTCTCTCCTAGTAGTCACCTAGAATCAGTCTTTCAGCAATCTTTCAAAGATATCTGTGCTGGCTTTTAGCTGGAAACTAAGCACTTAATCCAGAATTACTGAATTCCAGACCCCCGCTCAGCTGCTGCTAAAGAGACACACAAAGTCCATAAGCACTTTATTTACAGGTCCAAAGTTTTCCAGTGTTTGAGGTTAGACCTTGGGCTTTTTGTCATGGCCCGACTGCCTCTCCCATGTTGCTAAACTGCATTCCAAGTTCAGTCTCTGCACTTGTCCATAACCTCACTGCTAATGGGCAAAGCAGCTTTCCATTTAGTTGATAACAATGTCCCTCAAGATCCACAAAGGAAATGTTCTCTCTCTCTCTTAGGCCTAAGAACCTTAAAGTCTACTGGAATTTATTTGAACTTGCTTAATAAACTGTGTGCTGTTAAAATGTGGTCATTTTAACACGGCACCGGGACAGAAAATGAGATAGTGGCAGTCATCCGATTCAATTATTTCTGTTAAATGCAAAAGCAATCCTTGGAGCAGAACTGGAACTGTACTCCACTTCCCCAGGAGAAGGCTGAACACTAGGTTAGAGAATCATTATCACTCTTACATCCTCTCATCTTCTTTTTGTCACAGGATGTAAGTCCTTATGTGGATGTACAGCCTAATTAATTTTGCTACCCTGACATAATGTAAGTGTCCAAATACATTTATGCAGCTTCCAAGTAGGGGGAAAAAAATTTTAAAAAATTAAGAAAGGAGGATACTTGAACCTAGCAAAACTACCCTCCCCCTCAAGTTCTTGAACTGTATCCATCATGGCACTGTCTCAACACTTGAGGGCACAGGAAAATCCTGATTAAATGGACAGGGCTTGGAAGAAATCCAAAACATCAAACCTCAAGCTTAGTTTAAAAGTACCTACTATTGTGCAGGACTTATTCTCAGTCCTATGCAGATCTTAACTAAAATAAAGACAGAATTGTAAGCTGCTTGCTCAAAAGAAAAAACCTTATTTTTTGGGTACAAATTGTATGTGACTTTAATGGTATGAATTCTGTCAAGTTGTCCATAGAATAAATTTGCACACAGTTCAACATAACATGTGCACATTAAATAGGATTTGGCATTAAAAGACCCAACATTGAATGGAAATCGAAAATAAATGCCCACATTCTCCCCAGAAGACTATTCACCCCAAGGCCTTAGGCATTAATTTAAGTGAATGAGGAAGCCACTAGGGCAGCTGTCGGTAGCTTATTTGATTTGTGAATAAACAATGGCTTCATTTTAAATGCTATTTACTCCTACTACATACTAATGTCGGAATCAAAAACACAAAGAAGAACAGACTATTCAAAACCACACATTTTTAAGAAATCTTTTATACTGCAAAGTTCTTCATTTCAACATGGCAGAAAAATAAAATTATAAGAATTTCTGCTGCATTACTAATTTTAACTGCTGCTAATGTTAAGAAGGCCTGAGATTGTATCTTATACTTAATTGATATTGTGCATTTCGCTGTATATTAATGAGAACTTAGGGTATCATAGGTCATTCCAATAAAATCTTTGGGCTTGTCAGCTTGAATTATGTATCTTTACATCTGCAGAAAACAGTGGCAACATGATAATTACAGTAGTTGATATGTGTTGTTATAACTTGCTAGTACAATCAGGTACATCATGTCCAAAGTGCAGATGCCAATCCAGTCTGGCACTAATAATCCATCAAACAGATTATTAATTAAGAACAGTTTCTATGCAAAGAGGAGCATTTAGCTGCACAATGAATTTTCAGATTGGAACACAGCAATTTCTCCTTGATATTATGAAGACTTAATTACAACACAAAACCATCTCCCTGGCACTCCAAGATGAAAATGGAGACCTTTACCCTATACATCCATAAACACAATGCTGAACTTTACGTGTAGGTGTGCCTGTGGGTTTTCAGATAATTACACACAGAACCTCATTCAACTATTTAGGTTTCATCTGAAACATTCTCATAATACCAGGATTCATATTTATTTGTAGGTTTTATGCTGGGCAGGGTTCAGAAAGAAACTGCCTTGAAAGATGCAGTTCTGTAAAGCCTTTCTCTAGCAGAACATCCACACTAAACACTTTTGGGTTTCCATCTAACTTTGTAACTTAAAAGACAATGAAGCCCAGCTCCCTTTCCTACTATCAATTTCTGTTTCACATATAGACATCTTGTCCGGTGATCAGACTCTTGCCTGACATGTAATAGAGGTATGGGAGTCTAAGAAAAGACAAAGAATTTACATAAAAGGAAAGGAACTGTTCCAAACAATAAGCAAATTGTATCTGCTCATGAATGCAAAATCTGACTATAAAGCAAACCGAGTGCACAAGTTAATTATGCCTTTGTGCAACTGGCACTTAAAACAGCTGATAACCGAGGACAAAACTGAAAACTGAAAGCATTGCACAGTCAGTCTATGGATAAATTGTTCTTGAACAATTTCTCCAATATACATTAAGCACTAAAAGGCTCATTTTTAACACATACACCATTCAAGTTCAGCCTTCTTGGTTTTCTTGGTAAATATGAATATTCGGGCTTGCAAAGAAAAAGGAAAAAGAAGTCCCACTGAGCAGTTCCCATGCTGATCTCTGCTTCTAAGAGGCAAACCTCCAAAAATTGCACTGAGATCCAAAAGCTGCTGTGAATTTACAATCTGTAGTAGCAGAATCCAGCCCTGTATATCCAAGGCCATTGCCTCCAAAGGCCTCAGCCCCTAGGCATACAACATAGGAACAAATATTTTTATGTTATTCATTTAAATTCACTCAGGCTGTCCAGCACAAAATATCAGGGTCTAGAGAAAGAAAATCCCCATGAAGACAAATTGCAGGTACTCGTGTCCATGTGCTATGAACCAGCCAGCAGCTCAGGGTATTTCCATGCACAAGTCAGCTGTGCAGCACATGTGGAGGGAGGGAATCCAGCCCTTCCCAGTGTCTGCTGTGCATGGTTATACCAGATCTCATGTGCACACCAGTTCCAGCTGGGCTGCCAGATGTCTGAGATTAATGGACATATGGCAGTCCACACAGTAGCCTCTAAACTTTTAGGACTTCCACAAAACCCAGACTAATCTGTTAAACTCTTGAAATCTATATGAACAGTACCTCTGTGTGCAAAAGGGAGTATGTCCAGGAGCATGCAGATGACTGGTGCCTGACGTAGATTAATGGCCCAAACTATCTGCAGTCTCATATCCACTGAAAAGTCATGAACTCCTCCATTTTTTCTTTCTGAGTTATGAAGCAGAGCTCACCAGGCTGTAAAATGTTGTATTTGATATATTAAAAGTGTATTGGCTGTAAGCACACTTTCTTCCTCAGGTATTGCTCAAGTGGTTCCACGTTACCTCCTACATTGGCTGATATTTAGCAAAGGAGGTGCAAAGGAGCCCCACTGGAGCAGAGCTGGTGTATTATGGAAAATAAGTTGTTGCATCTACAATAAAAGATGAAGACAAGAAAAGAAGGTGGAGTAGGTTGCTTGAAAAATTTCTCTTTCATCTATGGCCTCAGACCTACCCTTGTGTTCACACTACACAGCGTTTCAGCACATTATTTCTGGTGAGCCCCAGTGGGGCACCCTCTGGGGAGCAGCATCAGGCAGGGCAAATTACATCTGTCCTTAACTTCTGAACCACAGCTTTCTGGGCCAGGCTGCAGAGAAACACAGATCACAGCTGGGGGAGGAGTTCCTGGCCACTAATAGGACTTACCAGAATGATGCTTCTAAAGCATCTGTGTTTTGATTTCCTATTTTGGTTCAAGTGTTTAAGAAAAAGAACTCTGCCTCTGGGTTCTTGGATTCCAAAAATTAAGCACTGAGTCTGTATTTGAGTACCTAAACAGAGCTGCCCTGTTTCTCAATATCATCAAAGCTGTACACTTTCAACAAGTGCTTTTCAAGTTCAACTGTTCTTTCCCAGTCTTCAAAAATTATTCATCATTTTCCTTGCATAAAGAATGCTCAGATTAATAAGACAAAGAAGAAATGCCCTTGTAAAAGAAAAAAGAGGTTCGAACATACAGACACCACACTCACTCAGACCCCAACAACAGACCTTTTCATTAATTATCTTCCTAATGATGCATTCTCGAACAATACTGTAAAATTTCCTTCAAGAATTGAGCTACTCGCCTGGAAAGAGTATATTTTATCTTGTTCCCTCAAGAACTCTGAAGCCATCTTCCTCATATTTATATTCTAATCTTTCTATGCTCACTTGTAAAAGCTGATAATTAGGAAAGCCTCTTTGATGGCCAGAAGCTGCACACTGTTTCCGTGTGCACGGTAACAGCATGAATCACTGGCTGCACTAATCCTGTAAGAGCGTTAAAGGTCCCATGTGACACTTACCCTGAATGCTAAACCTGTCCTATATTATGCTATTTCCCACTAATCCTGAGAAAATTAATGTTAATTTATCATGAAAAAAAGGTTAATTATACATTTACTTCTGATTTAGCCACATTACACCAGACTCACAAATAATACTGGGGGCTTTTGGTTTTTGTTCTTTTTTTTTCTTTCTTTCTTTTTAATGGAAGTTTTCTCTTACAGCTTGCAATCAGGGACTATATCCCAAAATGATACCAGGTTGGGAGGCAGTGTTGCAGAAGCAGGACAATGTCAAGACCCACTGGTAATTCTAATGATCCCTCTGATTTGGTTTGTAGAAACTTTAGCTTTTGTTCTTTAAGCAAAACTTGCACACAGTGTCTGATTCATTGTTTCTGCTGGTTGTTTTCAAGTATACATTGAATGCCAGCTCTGGTTCAGAAAACAGATTCAAGATATTTAATTGCCAATTCATTGCTTATTGAAGTAATAACTTATAGAATAAAATTTGCTCCTTTAAGAAATACTTTACTGTAATTAAACCACAGCATTTACTTGAAAATCAAAAAACCCAACAATGACATCCTACATTTTGAATGATTTATTAATATGAGTACGCTCTAATCCCTAAATACAATCCTGGCATTTTACCCAAAGTCCTGCAATAGCTGCATTACACACTATAGAAACCAACTTTGAGAGATTGCCAGGAGACAGTACCAGCGGCTACGCCACTGCTTCCAGACAGAAACCCACAAGAAAAGCAATAGTGTACATCACTAACATTTCTGTTACGGAAGTTAAAACTGAATTGATCATTAATGGGAGAAGTCAAACAGACATAAAGTATAGAATTTACATATATCTCAGAGTTTTCTATGGTAAACCTTAACTTCTCCTACGTTACTATTCATAATTAAATGCATACTTTTACCAACAGGATGTGGATGGGGTCGAACCAATATTACTAAAATACCATTTACATTTTTCCTTATTTTTGTATTAGCTATGCCATCATAGGGGGTCATGAAAAACCATTTCAAATTCAGCTGCTTTTCAGAAAATTTGTAACAACCAATTATTAAAGATGGGGTCTGTCCTGTTTCCTGGATCTTCCAATAGACTTTTGAAACCATTTCTCTGCTTAATATCCTATAAATTTTTCTTAGAAACATTCTTCAGTGTCTGTGATAGGAAAACTGTGCAGAAAATCAATTATCGCCATACTTCTTTGCCTGCAATACCTTATATATCAAAATCCTGTTTAAAAGAAGTCTAAAATGAGCTAAAACAGATTCAATTTTAAGATTCAGAATTCAAACTAATAGGTTTTAATATAAGAAGATATCTGACACTGTGAATAGGCAAACAAATGGATTAGATTGTCTGGTTTTATTCCTTAGGCCGTAAGTGTTAATCTCCCAACAGAACCAACATAACACATCACTATAGATTATCAAAAGTGACTACTTGCTTCCATGAATTATTCATTTGAAAAGTTATGCACCAGTGACAATATGCATAATATGAAAAATATTCATATAACATTTTAATAAGCTTTAAAAATTATTTATTTCCCAATGTTTAAACTAAAAATAATATTTAGGACCTCAGAAGGAATTATGGACTTACTGGATGTGTTCAGAAGTCCTGCCATAAGGTTTCTAAGACTTAGGGGGAACTGATCATGTAAATGCTCTTTAAGATGTACTTGCTCCATAAATTAGAGGTAATACATGTACATTTCTCTCAAAGGCCTCTAAACAAAGTAACTCCATGCATGTAAAGAGCTGGTCCTGTTAAAATGTATTTACAAGATACTCTAAAATTGAGATCAGTAAGGTTTCCATTTCTGTGTTTGATTTGTGGCTGAGCAAGGCAACACCTCCACTTTCCTACCTTAGTTGTCCACTGTAGGAGTCAACACATCAATGTTTTCTTTTCCTTCCTTTTGCTTTCACTGATCTCCAGTGGAAAATCTCAGCCAGTCCTCCTCCTCCTTACTCCTTTCTCAGCAGGTTCACCTGCCCTCAGCTTCCAGCACCATTTTGACACTGATGAATCACCGATCTTCACTCGCATCTTTCATTTCCCCTACGTTGCAGGCTATCTCCCTTTTCTGCCTGCTTCTCAAACACACAATTTTGATGTCAAAGCCAGCCTCCTGAAAATTGAACTTCTTATCTTTTCTTCCAGTTCCCCCCTCCTTGCCACTGCTGCTGACAAGATCACTATCTTTCTCGATTCTTGAGATTTCAAATTTCATGGCCCATTCAACTCTCTTCTCCATCCCTTGATCACAGCTCGAACTGTCACTGTACTTCTCTGTGATGTCTCCAATATGCACCCTGTCCTCTCCAATCCTTCCACTAAAATACTTCTGCAGGGTTTCGCATCACTTCTATCAGTTACAGCAAATTCCTGTTTAAGGTCTTATTCCCAACGCTCCAATACAGCTAAAATAGAGCTGCTAAAACAATTACCCTCCTTACCTGCATTGACCACTGTAATTGGCCATTGACCATGACTTTTAATGGTCATCCATGAAAAGAAAAGTTACATAAAGTTAACCATTACTTTCTTCATTAAGCTCAAGGTTCTGACTCTTCCAAGGTTTAGTTCATCTCCCTCTTAATTAATTTTTCTACACTTTCCTTTTCTTCTCCTGCTTCCTACAAATGCACTTCAGCTTCCTTCTTGCTTTTCCCATTTCCTCATACATGCCACCACAACACTGAATATACAAAATATTTCTTCCCTCCCCGAACACAAGTCTCTTTTATGCTTTCCCAGGTATCTCTTCTAAAAATGCTTCCTTCAACCTCAAGTTAACCACTGGAACATAATCCTTGACTTTATTTTGAAAAAGGAAGTAAGCATCCTAATTGAGCCACTTCTTATTCTGTCCAGAAGAGTTTTGCCTGGAGTTTTTTCCTTTACACAAATATAAGCAAATCATTCCATGAGAGTGACACCTTCAAAGATTTTTAAAAAAAAACCCACAACCAAACACAAAAAAACCTCAAAACCTTCCCCGCTTAAACAGAAATAATCAGTTTAATTCACTGTGTATCTCATTGAAAAATCAATGCTTACTAACAACTAGAAATCAATATTTCTTTAGATAAATCATGAGATGGTAACATGCAAAGCAAAATTTAAATCAATTATTCAAACTGAGGCTACTTTAAAGCCATGATTTAAATCAAGATTGATTAATTAAATTAATCCACTCCGTCCCAATATACTACCATAGCAGGTTACTTCACTTACATAGCACTGCACGCATTCAAAGTCCTTTTTATGAAGTTGCACAC
The DNA here is from genome assembly GCF_017639235.1 of Corvus kubaryi. Lineage (NCBI taxonomy): Eukaryota > Metazoa > Chordata > Aves > Passeriformes > Corvidae > Corvus > Corvus kubaryi. The sequence continues at coordinate 16,793,861 of NW_024580672.1, forward strand.
ACAATTTGTCATGAAGGAAAGCTGAATAGGTTTTATTGCCATCAAACAGATTGATAAACTGAGACAGAGAGATCAGTCAGTGAATCAGTAGCACGTCTAAAGCTTTGAACTCAGGTCTGCTGCCTTCCCTGAAGAACAAGGCTGATGGTCACCAGCTGAGCCCCTGTGTCTTTGGTCTGCACTTTTGGACATTGCTACTGAGCCAAAAATTAAACTTGTGAAACCTGAACAAAGACTACAGTAACAGGCTAACTTCCCTATCATATAGCCATACATTTCAGATCAGTTATCTGAGCATGGATATACAATATACAGAAACAGAGTTCTGTGCAAAACATTCTCAAAAATGAGATGCCTCCCCCCAAAAAATTCAACTCCAGGATTTTGCAAGATGGCAAAAAATACATAAAAATAAATTTCAGTACAGTGGTCAAATCTCTTTTTACACCGCAAATGCAAGTAAAGCAATAAAACCTGAAGTGTACTGCCCTGCAATTAAGTCTTTTACTATTTCATTATTTCAGAGGTACAACCCCAAATTTTAATACCACAAACATTTAATTCTAAGGTTTTTCTGGCTATGAGAACTCTATTGGGCACTAAAGCAAAGGGAAAAACAGATCTAAACTAAAAGTGCAATGAAGTGATTATGATGGTTATGAATCAGCCTTCCATTATTGAGCCACTTTAGCAGCATGTAATAGATTCTGATTAAGCTCTTTAAGCTGAATTACAATGTACTATTAGAAGACTACTCAATTAGTATTTTTCAAGGCCTAGAAGCTAATTTTTCCAGCATCACTAATTTTTACCAAGGTCTGATCAGACCTTACCACAGTGTCCTCAGCAGGAGCCATGAGCCAACTCCAGCTTTACCAGACCTGCTAATAAAAAACCTCAGGCTGACCTCAAACCTCAGAGCTCTGTCACTGTGGGGAAGTTCCACCCCATGTCACAGGTGGGAATTCCAAGATTCCCCATGGGAATACAGACATCACATGCTTGTAAGAGACTGGAGTTTGCCATTTCAGAAGCCCAGTACTACTGTAAGGCTATTAAATGCCAACACAAACATTGAGAAGCGGAGACAAGAGCAACTCAAACAAGTTTTCTAAGCAGTTTATAGGTGCTCCTGGCAATGGAAAGCGTAATCACAGCATACTGCTGCTCCTTGACTGCACAATAGATTTCGAAACACTGTAATCATTCATGTTCCTGTTGCAAGATACAGTATTATCTCCTGTTTTCACCATATAAGCAGGCCTATTCACATCTACTAAAAATGGCAAAAAAACCAAAATGAAACAAACAAAAAAAAACAAAAAAAGAAAAAAACAAACTCACAAAACCAAAACAACAACAAACCAAAAACAAAAGCAAAAACAAACAAAAACCAAAAGCAAACAAACAAAAAACCAACCAAACAAACAAAAACCAAACCAAACCAAAACAAACAACCAAAAAGAAAAAAACTACAACGGCACTGCAGCAGCTCCATCTACAGAAATCCTGGGTAGGAAATGATTGTGTCTGCCTTAGAGACAGCCAACAGCTCGCTCTGACCTATGGGTCATATTAACATCTGGGAGGAAAAAGGGTTTCTTTTATGAAACTCCTGAGAAGATATCTTACTTTAACATTGTAGCTTAATTTTACCTGACAGTTTTCATCCCAGTAAACATTAAGAATTCTTAGTGTAGGTATTTCATTAATAAAAACAAGTGCATTTCCCCCAGAATGCTTCAAAATGCTACTTTTTGTATTGAGAGTCATGTAGCAAAGACAGCACAAGTTTAGCATTCAACAAAGGTTTTTGCTCCAAGTTCCCAGATGTACTTTTGCAGTCTGGAGTATTTACAAGCCAGTGAGGTTCCATGGCTCCAAAATCCAAATTTAATTCAAATGTTTGCACACTGAATGCAACGTAGACATAGGCAATCTAAACCAAGATGCCTCTCAGATAAATGTACGAAGCAGTGCACAGTCATACACCGATTCATGTGAGACAGATCATAAAATCCCTTAGCCTTGTAATAAAAGGGGCTCCTCAAGGAGGTCTGTCTACATAGATTACCCATAACCATCTCTGAAAATGTACTGAGAAGAGTTTACTTTTCCATTCTACTCAACCATCATCTATTTCTGATAGTACTGTAGTTATTGTTTATGACTTCTACTAAGTAGAGCCTTTGAAGCCAGGCTCTTCAGTTGGGTGGTTTAACTTTGCTGCTATCTTTTTTCATCTTGCCTCTGAAAAAGTTCATTTTAGCTTCTAAGTAATTATCAGTAATTGATAAAATATGTTTCAGCATCTCCTTTGGTTTACAGCATTTTCTTTTCTGGGCTTTTGTTTCACATGGAGCAATAAGTAACAGGTGCATTTTCTCACAGTCCATAAATATTTATGCATTGTGAATAACAAAGTGCACTGTTTTTAAAAAATCCTCTGTCATATTTTACATACAACAGGAGGAAAAGGAAATTTCCCCTCCAGAGCCCATGTGTGGGAGTGAATGTCTTGGCACTGTGTGTCAAGGAACCACCTGAGACCAAGGGTTGATTATGTCCATACTCTTACAGCCATCCAATTATTCATTTATATAGGTATGCATGTAGGTCCATGACATCATGCACCTTTAATACATTTCCTATTAATTCAGGCAGCTGGTCTTTGAATCAAGTTAAGAAAACCCACCAGCCTGGAGACAACAGGAATTTGGAGTAGATGAGCATGCTGTCCTGGGAATTTCTCAAGTCCTACACTATTATTTCAGTACTTTAAATTTCCATTAAAAAAGAATTGGGAATAGTTCGTTTACATAATAAAACCATATTTTAGCGCTGGTTTAGTGCCAGCTAAAATTTGTAGAGTCCCCAGATATTCACAGCTAAACAGTGGCTGGAATACACCTCAGGTGATCTGCACTCATGTAGCACTGTCCGAGGCTGTCTCTCAAGGAGAGCTTTCTAAACTTGTATCATCAACTGTGGGGTAAACCAGTGAAAAGGGAGACAAAGCTGCCTTTGGAAAGTAGTGCCATCTACTCCCTGAAGGTGTTACCAGTAAGTAATGTGAAGTTACCCCTAAGCAACGTGCACACTTGCACTAAGGACTATCTGTGAGCTTCCAAACAGCCTTTGGAGTTACCTCAGTACACCTGGGTGCCCTGCAGTACCAAAATGCAGCATTCATATGGGTATAAAGGAACTGTTTCACAGAGAAATGGCTACAGTGAGCGCACCGAAAAAACAGAGTCAATATTTTTTTAAAGTCTATTGTTTACAAATCTGAATAGATGTAAATATCCTAAATCAGCTCTGCACTGTCCTCTCCTCAGCATGGATGGCTTTATGTGCCTCCCAGATAAATGGTTTTATCTTCATTTACCAGAGTTATCTAATTGTCACTTGGGTTTTTATCTTGTCTAGACTTCAGACAAGCAGATCTGCACCACCACCCTTTTGAGTGGAAAAACAAAGCTCAGAGTCACCCACAAAATGTTCAGCACTGTTCACCTACACATCTCTCTGAAGGAAAAGGGAAATTCTCCAACCTACTCCCACTGAAGACCACAGGTGGGTCACTAAAACCTGGATATCATTGTCACAGAGCTGCTGGAATGTTTGCAGTAGCTTTGATTTAAATGTGACTCTTTTAATAATAGTTTAGTTGAGATTCTGTTCTTTATATAAGGAACAGGATAAGCTTCTAAGCACGAATTAAAAATAGTTTTGTGCAATGTGCCTGACCCTAAATCTGTCTATATGGATGTCCTGTCCTTCCTTTGACGCTCAGTGGAAATGGAACAGAGCCAGTGACGAGAACCACGCACAAAGTGCTGCTGCACATTAAACACACCCTGGAAAACAGAGGAGCTGTGTCTTCCTAAAAGGTGGGTCTGCAACAGCACAGGTCTGCACAGACACTCTTTTGATCTGTGAAGAAAAGGACACTAAAACACTATCATCTCTCAGGATTGTCCACCTTATTTGCAGATCGGGCTTACAGCAGTTTAATGATTCCTGGTGACTGACAGACAATATTTCCCTGTGCCCATTCTGCCTAATGGATGAACAGCTGTGAGCTCAGAGAAGCCTGTCTGCCAAAAAGTAACCAGCAAATGGCTTTCTATTGACTTTCTAAGCAGGTTTCAGTACAAATATTCCTTTCAAACAAGAAAATTTTTGTTTCTAAAATACATGCCACCAAACTGTACGAAAACTAATTACATTAAACACTACACAGAGAGGGCTGCTTTGCAGATGTGTTACCTCAAGAGCAACCCCTCCAATCTGCCAACTGGATAAAAATACATGTTTGTAATTGTAAGTATAAAAACGCCACACTTCCTTTTGTAATATTTTAAAAATTCTACATAGACATCTTGAAGTGTCCAACTATGTTTGTACTCCAGGAGAGATGAATGTGATGATTTTTTTCCCCCAAATATCAAAGTAGCAAGAGGAAGAAAAAGTGTTATTCATATACAGACAGTGACAGTTTCTAATTATCAATGCATCACTAAGCAAGGTTTTGCTAACAGCTAAATGAGCTATTGCACTTACAAAATGAGGGCACGTGGCATATCTGATTAGTTTTACTTATGTCTGTGATATTATGTAATTCTAGAAGGTTGGTATGTCTTTATCTTTTGGAAAAATGTGCCACTTAAAGGCATTAAATACCACGTTATTTTCAACACAATTACCTTTTGTTTTCAACAAGCAAATGGAAAAATGCTGAGTGGTCATTTTAAGTCCTATACATCATCATAATTAATTGTGAGGTAGCTTCTGCTAGTGCTTGTCATACACAGAACATAAAAGAAATTAAAAATTCTTGGCAAAAGAAGGTAGAGTATTCCAAGAAATCTGCTTTTTGCAAACTAATGAAACTACTTTTAACAATTTTTATTACAAGCATCTGTGAGCTCCCACCAGGCAGGAGCACCAGAATTGTTTCTGCTTATATTGCTCAGATTCAAGCTAATATCCCCTCTAAAGCTGTTAGGCTGAAAGCCAAGAGAAGATATATCCACAAAGAGACCTGACCCTTACCCCTGCAACTAATAATGTCTCCTGGAAGTTTTAACTTAATAGTCTATGTGAGATTCTTATTAGTGAAACTTTGCCTTTTTTTCCCAGCCACATTTAAAGAATTATACTCGTCAGGCAGTAGAAATCATGGAATCATTTAAGTAGGAGAAAACCTCTATGATCGTTGAGTCCAACCACTAAACCAGTATTTCCAAGTCCACCACTAAACCACTCCCCAAATGCCACATCCACAGGGCTCTTAAATCCTTCCAGTGCTTAAAACCCAACAGGTGAAGAAATTTTCCCTAATATCCGGTCTAAACCTCCCCTAGTGCAACTTGATGCTGTTTCCTCTTGTCCTGTCACTGTTTTTTTGGGAGAAGAGGCTGACCTCCACCTGGCTACAACCTCCTGTCAGGTGGCTGTAGGTAGTGACAAGGTCCCCCTGAGCCTCCTCTTCTCCAGGATAAACACCCCCAGCTCCCTCAGCCACTCCTCATCAGACTCATCATGTACAGGAACCAAACACTGACATAAAAGAAACAGACTGATGGGAAATTCTCTAACTACAGAACATTTAAAGCCTTCTAAATAAAGGACATCAATATCCACAATTGTCTTTTCCTTTGTTTTTTACTAAACATGGTTTTACTTCTCTGCTTACCAAATCTCAGAAGGTCATCTCTTGAGTATTTGTGTGTCTGTGAACTCTGTTCTTAATTTCTTTGCTCCCACTCTTCAGATACATGACAGAATATTTCTGTACTATTAGGTAATGTAAGGTCTCAGTCACTGGAATACCCCAGTTGTTCATGTGTTGTGATTTAGGGGTTTTTTTTCACCTGATTGCTGGAAAGATTCTAGCAGCAGAGGCCAATGCACTGACCCTTATCAATGCCCTTTTTCTAGAGACAATTTTGTATTTCCACGACTGCAACCACAAAAATTGCTGGACAAAACAGCATCTGTACCCTCAGTAAGTGAACTGAATGACTGAAAATATTTGACTTTACAGTGGGTAACTTACGTGTTACTTAGGTGGGTAACTTATATGTTATGTGGCTCTGAAAGCTGGAAACTAAAGAGGAAATGAAGCCAAAGAAACCACAGAGGTCAAGACTTCCAGAGAAGTCCATATTTAAACACTTAAGCAAAGAGTTGTTTCCTCTACAACAGCTTTGACCTATACCTAAAATGAAGGTAATTACAAGTTTCTGGTTGTTCAGTTAATAGCTGAATTCAGAACAGAATCTAGACTGGTGACTCTGAGGCCAGCATCCAATCTGTGGAAAAGCAGTGTCTAACCAGGAATCATTTAATGCATGACTGTCAGTTCCTCTCACAGAAAGAGAGAGGTTTAAAAAGATAAAAAAAGGAGAAAAAACCCAGTAGGAAAAGGAGCTGAAAATATCATCTGCCTGAGCCAATGTGATATGACAACAATTTCAAGGAGTGGATCAATTTCTAACATAAAGCATTACTTGTAGGCAAGATCTTTCCTCTGAATACTGTCTCCAAGAAGGTCTGCAAGAACAAACTTCTTGTCCCCATATGCAATAAAAGGACGAACCAGCTCAGCCATCTCTGAAGCTGCTCTTTGTACCGTGCTGTAGTGCAGAACACCTGGCACAGGACAAGGATATTTGTCAAGAGTTTGGAAATTATGGTTTTCAGAGCTGGGGAATAACTCAAAACTGCATTTTCAGTATGTGAAAATTAATGCAAAGGACTTCCAACAAGTCTATCACCACAGATTTCATATGAATGGGATAACATCATATTGTGCAAGTACCTGCTCATCTCCACCTCTAAGTTATTATCAGTGTTTACTGATAAAGAAATGCAGATCACATGAGAAGATAAAATTAATGGGATTTTATTAATTTAACCCAAAATATATCTTCCAACTAGTTATATAGTGCAAGTATACTTCTAGAGATTAAACAAAATGTGCACCTGCAGTTCTAAATTACTTTGCTTGCTCAAATTTTAGGTGTGCAAGGTTTAGGAAAGAGGGCATAGACAATCCTGAGGCTCTACTGCTGCCAGAGCAGAACAGTAGGTTATTCATGCCTTGATCCTGAATATAATCTAGATTCAGGCTTAATTTAAGGGATCATTTATGTCCTGTGTTTCTTTTTAAAGAAAAGCTCTTAGCCCATACTGAAGGATTAACAGATATGCATAAAATAACTATAAAACCAGTTTTATAGAAGGCAGTAACATTACCACCTGAGTCTCGGCACAAGGCTGCATGTGAGTTTTAAAACAAACCAAAAAGAGGAAACAGCTTGAATATAATGAAGTACAATTTATTTCTGTAGTGATCAGATTCCAACACTAAACATTCCCAAAGGTACAAATGTCAGGTAGGCACCTAAGTCACCAGTGAGTTTTCAAATTGCCATTCCTGTAGTAAAACCAACATCACTCCCAGAAAACAGAGGAGGATGTGGCTATTTCACTTCTGCTACATCCTCATGAAAACAGATGATAAAGATCTGATAAAACAATGGAAATGTTAAGATTTAAAGCTTATTCTCTTCCCATACAGTAAGAGAGCAAGTGCTCTGTGCAGAACAGTTTGGCATAAATGAAATAATTTCTGGATAGTTGCCAGTGCTAAGGTTAAAATGCAGGATTACAATGCTTCCATGAGGACAGCCTACAGGGAGACATTTGTTGAAAATTGCTTTACCTATCATTCAGTCAGCAGAAAAAAGGAAAAAAACCCCCAAACTTTGCAGTACTAGTTACATTAGGGGTATGTTGAGTCTGTAGCTATAAATGTTACAAACTGTAAGCTTATAAAGCCCCCATACAGGTGCAATCAACATAAAAGCCTAGCATTTCTCCTCGTTTCTTTTGTATCACAAAGATCTATATATTTTCACCATATGCTGTTCCAGTAAGTGCATGTAATTATAAAGGAAGCATGACCTAAGATTTAGATTCAAGTTTCAGAAATTAAATTGATTTTTTTTTCTTGACAACAGGCAATAAAGTTTTCACCGGCTACGCTGAGAACAAGCAGAAGCCTTAAATCTTGCAACATCACGTAGAACAACATGTTTTAACCATACTCTTTTACTCTGCAGGAAATGACAACTTAGGCAGTGCAATACTTACTAAATTGTAGTATTTTAACTGCGCTATACATGTCTGCCTTTGAAAGTCCACTAAATATATGAAAGTCTTCTACAATAGTTTGAAAGAAATAAGAATAAAGAACTAAGTCTCGAATTTTCAAAGAGGTCCATACAGACTGTCATCTGACTCTCATTTAAATTAATGGGATTCAATCAGCTGCTTCCCAGAATATTGCTTCAAAAACACAGGGCTACATGGTCAGAAGGTTTTTCCAACATGGTTAAAAAATTAATATTCATATTCTACAGGAGCTTTTATCTTTATGTTATCTGTTACTGACAAGGAGAAATTAGAATTCTGATCTGTGTTTGGGTATCGCTAAGTGATTCAAAAAAATATTATTTGTAGTTTCCTTTTTAAAGAATTAGCCAGATCTGCAAGTGAAATGGGATTTAAAGTGATTCTAATCTGTTATCAATGGGCAAAAGTTAATGCATATACTGCATCAAAATATGGTTCCTTTTGCAGCTTTTCTTATTCTTCTGGAACAATTCTAAGACAAAACCTTGTGGTTTTGCAACTATTTCAATAATCCAATTGTTTACTTGTATCCACAACACGTGGAAAACCTCTGCAGTTGAGTGTTATCACTGGGGACCCAAAGTGTGTGCTGATCTTTTTGTGTTTGTTTTCTTTTTTTTTTTTTAAATTTACTTCCTACCTCTTTCTCAAGAAATTACTATTTTTCCTAGAAAAATGAGTGTAGACAGTCTAATGATGAATTCCTAAATCCACAGAGAATTCATAGCTCTGTCACCAGCTCCCCTCTCTCAAAGGATTACTTAGAAAGATTCTCTCCGACACTTGACTACAGTAAAGTAAAGCAGTAAAAAGTGTTATTTGGTATGAATAAAGGATTACTTTATATTAGATGGATTCATCCTTGTGACAACTGGATAAGTGTTCAGTGTAACTCATATAAAGCCAACAGAAAAACTATATAGCACTTCAAGCATAAATTGGTCTCTTAAGCCAAATTATACTTGTACATGTCATATTTCAAATAAAGGGAAAGACAAAAATGGTTGTCTGATGCTGGTCTCAAGTTAATATCTGCTCACATGGTGTAAGAGAGAGTCTGGTTCTGTGGTAGCACATACTATAAATTTCCCTGTAAGAAACAGGAATCTCTAATATTGTTGGGGTTTTTTTACACCACCGGTACAAACCATACTTGGGTGTTAAAGCAATGAGTTTTCTTATTACATGTTTATGGAAAACAAATGATAAAGCAACTTGGTGGAATTATTGCAATTTGAAAATAATTCTTTTTCACAAGACTTTTGGGTCTTATTGGGACCTCCCATTGTTATGAATCCATACTTTCTGCACTCATAACTATGAAAAAAAAACAAAACAAAACTGATTCTGCAATTCCAAAAATATTGGTATGGGTTGTATTTGAGTTCAATTCATATTCTTTATCAAGTGTTTCTATCCCTAATTAATTTGTATACTGAAGTCCAAATTCAGCATTCTACAAATAGCTAAAAATATGGTGGTGTTTTATCTACATTTACACAAAGTGATGTTGATCCTAAATTTGACCTCTCCTATCATACCAATCAGCCAGTGACTGTCAGCCTTTTTTAGTTCCCTAAAAGCCATGAAAAAAACCCAAATGTCAAATCAGTGCCACCATCCACAAACTGACTAGAAATGGATACAGAGATAGAGGCAGAAATGCTACATGATACTGACAAATTAAATCAAAGAGAAAAAAACAACCCTAACATTTTATGTAGAAGAGAAAACTCTAAAATTAGTTTTGTACAAATAAACCCTGACTTGACAAGAAGTCAGGCAAATGTAGCTATAGTGGGTGACATGCAGCCATGACAAAATTCCAGCTAAGAAGTTTCTTTAAGGAGAAGTGAAGACATTTCCTCTTTTTTTCAGATGAGCATCATATAAACACAAGTGAGAACAACCTTTTGGGCCTTCGGGAGAATCATTCCTACTGCTCTGTATGGCTGTTAACTCCTTTGTATGGATATCATCACCTCCTTCCACTCAGGAATGTCTTTTTCCATAATGTATTTTCCAGTTGGCTAATCTGATTTGGATAATACCACTAATACAAAAACCCAAAGAAAGTTTTCCTATGTCCAACTTTTCAATTAGTTTGGGTATGTATGCTTTTATTTTAGAAGGAGTACTGGGAAAGAAAAACGTGACGGAAGGAGAAAGTAATGGGGAAAAGCAGGACTGTGGTGTCAGGGAGATGCATAAATAAAGGAGGAAAACAACTGGTGTCACTCAGCCTGGAGTCCAGAGTTGCAGAATTATCAAGTGCGACATCAGGATATTGTTGGTATTAACCAAGAAACTGTATACAGAGAGGCTGTTAGGTCAGAGAGCCCAGAGCTCCTCCCCTGAGGAAGCAAAGCTCAATGCAGAGATTAGGTAGGCTTCACTCAGCATATGCAACGTCACAGAGCGGGTGGAACAGCTGTGGAGCCATGACATAGCTATGCCTGCTATGTAGAGGCTGTGCTGGGGTGCCAGCCAGGGATTTGTAATGCTTGTAGGCTCACCCACTGCCTCTGCCAGCCTTCTCAGCATCCTCAGTACATCGTGGAAGTTACCAGCTCTCTACTGCTTACAACTATCCCATACATCCAAATGCTGCAGCTGGGATGTTTTCCATACTTTCAACTCTTGCACTGCAAGGGCAAGTGGGACTGGATTTGGTACAAAGGATGTTACATCTATATGCTTTTAGAAAGATGAAGTTGGTATCAATTTCACTCTGACCCCTAGTGTCATAGAAGCTGTCACCAAAAGATATTAAAACCAGCTACACGTAGGGCAACTGGAAATGAAAAAATAGAAAACGAAAAACCCAAAATCCACTGGCTGCTGCACATACAGTGGATTTAGTCCTGTCTTGATTTTATGTGGTTATCGTGCTGCTGTAATGCAGAAAACACCTCCAGATGGATACAGGCTTTGCTCATGGAACACGTGAACACACACGCCCAGAGCCAAGCAGCCTCCTAATTTAGGCTATTACATACCTATTATTACACTTCAGAAAACACACCTCTGAATGTATTTCACACTGGTCTAAAACTGGAGAAGGGCAACAGGGAATGGTGTCAAAACACAACAGCCCTTTCTCGGTGAATGAAAAATGGCATCTCTAACACATGCAACTCTAAAACCTACAGTCCTCTGGCCCCAGCACTTAAAAACCAATCGCAGGGAGATTGAGAAGGATATGGATCATGAAAGGATCTCTGTGACAGCTTGGCAGAATTTCTAAACTGAAAAGACATTGGGATGTTATTTATATTCAAGAGTAAAACACACACAAACACACAATTACAAATAAATACTCCACAGGCACCATAGTACTTAATATAAAAATGAAGGTAAATCACTGGTAGGATAAAAATAGGCAGCAGGAAGAAAAAAAAGGGGAATTCACTTACATTTTATTAGTAAAATAAATACCAATGAAATAAAGTGAGTTGAGTAAAAAAAAGACTCCCTTTTCCAGATCCTTCAGGCCTTGTCTCAGCAAGTGTTTCCACTGTTTGTACAGGGTACTAAGCATACACAGACTCCTCTCTCACAATGGCAGTAGGAGTAGGAGACAAGACAACCCCAAGCATGGAGGCTCCCAGAGAGAAAATCAGGGATCTGCTGTGTTGAAAAAAGAAAAACCAAAGTAATCACTGATATTTTCCATGCAGGCTAAGAGCTGCAGCTACAGATGTAAGTAGAATTTCAATGAAACAACAACAAATACTATTCAACATCTTGCTTCTCCAGCAGCGCAAAGCACAAACCCGCCAAATCCGTCCTTTTTTACAGCAACGCAGCAGAAGCTGCTCGGGGGATGCTTTTGGCCCAAGCAGGGTTTCTTTGCAGAGTGCTCAGCACCAAGCACAGCAGCAAAGTCTGGAGCAGAGGGTACCAGGTGGTACCAGGCTGCCCAACAGCGAGGGGAGCGCAGATGCCAAGCGGCTCCGCGTGCGTCCTGTCTAGTGGCCGACGGAGAGGCATTTCCAGCAGCCTCACAGACTGCTCAGCCCAAACACTGGCCAGAGGGCAAGTGCTGGTTACGGCAGCTGGGAAGGAGTGTGTGGAGAGGGGAAATGAAAATGGGGAAACATGAAAGGTCTCTCTAGCCAAAAGAGATAAACACACACACGACACACAAATAATCGCTGCAGCTTCACAGCCCGCTGGAAAGCAGCACTGGGCTGTGATTTCTGGATCTTTCTGTCATATTCGTGATACTCAGAATTGGGCATAATGGAAAAGATTAATTTCAGAGGATTTCTTAAGTTTGCAATATTAACTGGGGCGAGAAGAACGAAAAAGCCCTCACAAAGGACTACTGTAGGACTTATGCAAATATTTCCATCTGGGTTTAGAATAAAAATCAAAGCCCTGAACCAACCAGCAGACAGTTTCATGCACTGCTAATGAAGAGAGAATTCAATTCTCCTGTTTGCTGAAATGAATACTGAACTTGTATCTTAATATTTTACAAGAATACAGTATGTGTGTCAAAACAGGAGTTTCACAGACAATTGCAGGAGCACTAGCAACTTCTCTTAATGTTTAAGGGTTGGATCACAGCTTCAGACTGAGATAAGTAAAGGACATTGAGTAGCCATGCCTCTACCTTGTAATATTTGAAATTCATACAGTAGCAGATGAGAGGGTTAGGTCCTCGTCTGCCCTTGGCAGGGCCCCCTTCCCTACTAAATGGATGATACACACATACAGAATGGGGTACATTTCACAGCAGCACAAGTTAACCTAGATGCTAACACATGCTCTGGCACCTGAACCTGCCAGCTATTTTCCTCAGAAAAAGGATGGGGAAGAAGCTGAGCTGCATGGAGCCCATCCAGCACCTAGGGAGAGTGACAAAGGGCCAAGTTCCCATCACTGGGCGGCAATGGATGAGCCCGAGCATGTTGCTCTTACAGCAGCCTGGAAATAGACAGCCAGGGCAGGGTTAGAAAAGGAGGGGAAAAATCTGTTGTTCCACAATGGTGATAGAAAAACCAGGGAAAAAAAATGGTAGGATGATAGATGACTCACAAAAGTGTTAGACTGCTGCCAAAAGCAGCAGATTTGGCAGCGATGCAGGACTCGGTGCCTCGGGGGAGCTGTGCTCCAGTCCTTCCTGCAGTGGGGGAGCGAGACGCATGAGCTCCCATCCAGGGCAGGCTCCTTCCGCCCGCCGCGGGCTCTGCCCCAGCGCCCCGAGCCTGCTCCCTGCAGCACCAGGCTGATGGCACCAGCCTGCCTTCCCCTCCCTGCTCCCAGTGCTGAGACAACACTTCGAGTAACCATCTGACAGTAAATTAATAAATGTACTCCTACACCGCTAAGCCTGAAATGGTGTATAAATTCCACTTTTTTCCCCTTGTCACATAATTAAAACTCTGCCTTCCTTCCACCCTCCTTCACTAAAATCTTTTGTCATAAATTTTGCCATTTGTGGCACGTGGACTTGGGATGCTTTCGTCACCCCCCCCCCCCACCTCCACAACTGTTCAATATAAATCAGACAGGCATTCGGGAAATGAAGGAGATCTGAAAAATGAGGGGAGCTGAACTCTTGGAGATACGCCAAAAAAACCTCAAGACAAAATTAAGGCCGTAAATACGTATTGATTACTCAGGGGAAACTTTTTACAACGTTTTATCAAAGGTTACCTGCTCCCAGTCCTTTCTATTCTAAACTCTGATACTGCCAAACCACAACAGTGCCTCAGCATCTGTCCACTCTTTAAATATAAGCCTACAAACTAACTTTCACTCACCCCAGGCAGGCAAACAGCTCAAGTTATTGCTTTGCTTCAGATGCACATATGCTGACTGCAAGAGTCACCCACAACTTTCTCAGTCCTTCACCTATAAATGCAGGTTACTGAAGCACTAGTACATTAGGAGACCCTGGAATATCAGGTTCCGTATCTGTTAGGTGTTTGGAACAGGCTAACAGCAAAAATGTTCATTCATATCAAAACACATTTTACTGTCTTTTTTAACAGGCACTGCTTTGGCTACAGAGCTGCAGAAAATGCAGCAAAAGTAACATTTCCTGCTGGCATTTGAGAGCATAACATTTCTCAAAGAGTCTCTTGAAACACAGTAAACAAATGGTGTCCTCCTGGTATTCTGAAGTGGTTTAAAGTAAAAATAAGCACCTAAGTGGGTTGATTCTTCTGTATAGGTCATGGGGTATGAGGAGGAGACACCGAGGGAGTCAAGGACAGGAGAAGTTTCATGTAGCTTCCAGATTCAGGGAAAGCACAAGTCCACTTGTACTCCTTCATCCGCGTGAGGGCTGTTGTATAAAAGGATACTAACAAAAAGCTGAGTTCACACCTATGCTTATGGGGTCTCGCAAAGCCTTCTGGCAACAGTGTCTAATCGAAGATTCCTTCCTGGCATTAGGAACTACCCCCTCTTTAGCTGGCTTCCTGTTTCACACACACATTAGAGCAGAAACCAAGTCAGCAGCCCAGAGAGCTCCAACTCCAGCAGCTGCAGTTATGAAGGCTCAGCCCCTGCCTTGCCTCTGAAGTAAGAATGAAGCAGCTATTGCAGCTGAAAGTGACATATGCTCACCACTTTTAAGGAACATGGACACTGATATCGCTATTCTGCAAGCTAAAGGCATCTTTTGTGTTGTTGAATTTTTGGTACTTCCATTTGGAGCCAAAGAAAACTCCTGGAAGTGACCATCACGCTCTGGGCTTTCTAGCCCTGGAAAGCTCCAGTGCAGGTGATGCAGCAAAGCAAACACCCTACAGGCCCAAGTAAAGCAATACATAACTTCAAAAATTACACAAATACAGGCAATTTCCAAAATTTTTATGTTTCTCAAAAACTACCTCCACTTGCCAGTCTTCAGGGGCCTGGCTATGGCCCTTTAATTGAAACACAACCCCACCACTCTTCCTTGCCTTCCTAATATTTCTTCTCTTGGAAGTTCAGAATTAAGCTGTCACTGCATAAAAAATTTAGATTTTATGTGATACTGCCAAACATCCAGCACACAACTGTGCAATGTGTCATTCAGAAAGCAATTGTATTTATAACTTTTCAATTACGCTTGCTGAACCTAACACCAGCTTTATTTGGGCTGTTTTTTCAATGTTCTAAGCAAAGATTGAATTAAAATAGTGAGAGCAATAAACTGTATATCAAGCCCAACAACTCTAACTGCCTTGCATCCCAAAACAGAAGAAAACCATGACAGAATTTCTATGCTTTTATACAGCACTGCCTTGTACAGAGTAAAAATTTTTAAAATGTTTTTCTTACTTTAGTGTTTGTAATGCTCCTTCCAATAGGAAAACTCTTCCCGTATAATCATGTGAGAAAGTAACAGTGTAACAACTGTTCCAGTGTTTAAAAAAACGATACTGACTTTCCAATTACGAGAAATTTTCAGAAGATAATGCTTAACAGCTAATCATGTTACTGACTGGCAAATCCTATCAACAGAATGGCTAGTTTTACAAAGTATGGCAAGCTATTTAGTAATAAACCTAAATTTATTCTTTGCACTTCAGTGGTGCTCACAAATTATGCACTTAGACTTTATCACCATAAGTGATAAATCAGTCTTGTGTTTTGCACACAGAAAGACTTTCACAGTACAAACAGATACTGTGGTAACATAAAAAGTACAGTCTACCCTCTTGGCTGTGGTTATTTCTAATTTATGAAACATAAAATAGCCAAATCTGCCTAGATGGCTCAAGCCAATTAGAAACAGTCCCAAAAGACATGCATTCCTACAACAGATATTTCATTTAAAAACAAGCCTCATCCCCTTTTCGGTTTTGTTTGTTCAACCTCAACTAACTACAACCTCTAATGCAACTCACAGGATGCTGGGCTATATACATTACACAGAAAGTCTCTGTAGATAAAAGAAGTTATTACCTAGCCTCTGGAAATAAATAATGTACAGCCTACGAACAGTAAGCACCTTCTTTCCCATTCCATATGCCCCCAGTAATCATTGATACATCCTGACTTTCAAGAGACAGACAGACAACTGTGTAAATAAACAGACTCTTATGAACTGCATTTTGATAGCCATATAAATGAAGAGTGCATTCACTATTTAATTAATCTAATTAACGAACCAGCTTCCCAAATCTTTGGGAAAACATAAACATGCCTATAGCTATCCCTTCCCAAAATCTGATATTTCATTTACTAATCTTAAAAGGATGTCAGAAAAGGGATGGCACAGATCTGCGGCCTTCACCACTTGCTTGGTGGATTTGTTCTTCCCACCAGAGCACATTCCCTTCTTTGAGGGGTCTCTGAAACACACCACATCAGGGAGAAACATGAGCCATCCTTCTCCGTGCCTCTTGCCCTCAACGTCCTTGGAAGACACAGTGAAAAAACACTCAGGCCCAATCTGATTTGATGAAATGTTTTCTGCCCATTGTGCACAGGGACAGTGACTCCATAAAGCAGAAGGCAGTAGAGACTATGACTCATGAATTGTGAATGAGAATTCTGAACCTCCCCTCTGCGGATGGCAGGACTTGCAGTGACTTTCAGCCAAGAAGAACTGGCCTTCTATTACAATCTGTTATTCATACAGGGAGTGATGCCATACTACAGCATAATGAGGTCTGTATATTACATCCAGATACCATTTCGGAAAAGCAGTTTTGCCTTATTTAACAAATGCAGTATACACACATTCTCAAATGTTGTCGATTGTTTGTTCATAAAAATCATAGTGTGGTTCAGGTTGGAAGGACTCTTGAGGTCTGGATACAAAGCACTGCTGAAAGCAGGATCAGCTGCAGTATCAGACCTAGTGGCTCAGGGCTTATCCAAATGTTTTGAAACTTCCAAGGATGGAGTGTGGACTTCATTGCGTACATTTTACAATCAATGTGCAGGGATGTAATGGAATGGACAACCTTTGCATCTGGCTTAGCAAACACTCTGTCAGGGGGCAGCCAGGAGACACACTGGGCAAAACAGCCAAGGAGACAAATTTAGTTCTTTGTCTGTAAGGTGCATTCCCTTTTTAATGGCCAAGTACCCCTTACATCTCTGGGAGATGCTGCCTTGTCTGCTCTGTGAGCACTAAAAGTTGTCTCAATCTTCTCTGTAAATCAAGATGACACTTACTGTACATTGACACTGCCCACTCCTCAGAACCCAAAAATTTGTCTTTAAAAACATCAGAGGAACAATCACCACTCATGCTACAAAAGCACATTTCTGCTCTTACAAAAATATCCCCCTACTTACAAGAATATCCAAAATTATAATTGTGACCAAATAAAAGGAGTCTTAGACAAGAATAATCCAGAGCACAGCTTTTCTCTCAGAATCTCCCTTTAAGTGGGCACTGAAATAACTCCAATCCATAAAATTTTCTCCTATGTTCTCATGCAATACTATCAATGGAACTAATAAATCAGGATTCATTTGTCCAAAGATCCATTATTGTATCAATAAAGCTACTGGTCTCAAACAAAGAAGGCAGTATGAAAGCATGAGCACAAGCTTTATGCATGTTGAATAAAGCTTCTGAAAACGTTTTTCTCTAAAACAAATGCTAACAATGTGAAATTTGATGACCTTAGCAGCAAGCAATCATAGGTAACCCTATATGGAACATGAATTCTAGGCCTAGGGATATGGGTCTTTGAAGACAAAATATCCATTCCTGGACTCCTTCCCAAGTTCCTGTAGAGAAGTTGTTTCAAGAATTCCTTCTTTATGTATGTCCAGTGAACCACAGACAGCTGTATACAACATAGTTACAGGATTTTTTAGATTTTGTGAGGTTTTTCTGTTTTTTTTTTTAATTTTTGTTTTCTTTTACATTTCCTTTGTCTCTTTCAGATAGATTTTGTCTGCATATGTTTATATGGGTTTTATATCACCTGTCTCCTCTTTTCAGGGTGTAGAATAATTAACATTTTCTACAAGAACTTTCAGCCTCGCACCTTCACATTCTGTGTCTAGTAATTGATTTTCACTCCCACCCAAGATCTATTAATTTCTGTAATGGTCAAGAGAATACACAAATATTTCAAACTGCTTTATCTAAGAAAATTTTGAGATTTACCATGACAAAATCTCAGAGGTCATTCATGTTTGGGAACAGAGATGCAGCTCTCAATGAACCACACCTCCTCTGTCCAACTGTGATGTTTAAAAAATTCAACCTAGATCTGGTTTTCTCTGTCCTATACATGAATCCTCAAAGTGCAGCTCTGTGAAGAGAAGACACACATGATTTCAACCATTTTGGTCAAAGAAAAAATGCTCCTCTCCAATTTTAAAAAGATTCCAGTAAATTGAGTTGTACATTTGGACACTAAGTTCTCTGTCTTAAGCCACATGATCCAAGAAGCTGGAGTAGCAAGGGGAAGAGTTATGCTGGACAGCAACACGAAGCCAGTTCATTTGTGTGCCAGATGAGTTTGACCTGATGAACAAGGAGACTTCCTTGCTGAAGGAGTATCTCCTCCTTCCACACTGCAAACCAGCAAAGCTCAACCTTCTACCCTGTAAAGAGGGGGGTATATAAAACAGACCAGGGAAGAAAACTTTCCTTTTTCTCCAAACTGATGTGAATCCCAGACCAAGCTTTCAGCCTGTATTTAATCATTTCCAAGAACTGCCCTATTTTGAGTCTGCACAAATTACACAGTTCCACATGCTCTTTTACAGGATCTGTGCACTTCACACCACCCCTTGTTGCCTCTACCACACAATTATTCTCATTCTCCTTTTATCTAAGTCAGAGTTTAATCACACTTGCCAAGTAAGCAAGCATTAAGCTGTATCCCTGGGTGAGTTTCTAATGCTAACAGCATGCAACAAAAGGAGAACCCCATCACTTTATTGATTGTCTCCACACAAAAGCAAAAACCTGATTTAGCATGAATGGAACCATTTCTTATGTTTAAAGGCTATATCAGAATGAATGCTTATACTGCTTCTGAACGGGATCTGGAGAAAAGAGGATCACATTGCTCAAATATATAAACACAATTCACATTAAAACTATTTCAGAAGTTCCCCAAAACTGGCTAATTATTTGATTGCAATGTGGGAAATCAACTATAAAGGTACAAAACAGGATGATAATCCATCTTCCAAAATAAACTACACTCATTAGAATATTGATTAATCCACTTAGGACGTTGTATCATAGAGCTCCAAGCTACAAAAGCTGTAACTTCAGATAAAAAAGCCCAAGCAAACCACTTTTCTTAGAATAAACCAAAAGGTATTTCTAAAATAATAACATAAGAGCATCAGCCTAATGCTTATTTTACACTTGGATGCTTTCTAATATCCAGACAACTTCAATGTGAAAATTGGTCAAGTTCACAAAACTAATTAAGAAGATAGGATAGAAAATCTAGACATTATAAACATTTTAGGCAACTGATCAAGCTTCTTCATCTTTTCTTAATAGGTCTGTTCAACTATTTTTCCACCCACACAATCATCCTGAAGAAAAATTATGGAACAGGACACATTTATAAACAAAATAAAATAAAAATATGAACCCAAAAGACAACCACGTTTTCAGTTCATTTTAGAAAACAAGATTCAGAAGGAAATAATACAAGATGGCACAACAGAGGAAAGATCACCCTTTTGCAGATCATTACACTATGATTTTATGGGGTTCCTGACAGAAATTAGTTGTATTAAATGGAATTCACTGGTGATGTAATTTAGGGATGAGAGATAAGGGGGCTGTGAACAAGGGGGAGAAGTAATTTCATGTAGGGGGCATGGGTGATTACGATACTTAACACTATCTCCCAAAAAGTGATAAGCACGTTTTATCTCTGCTGCAGACAGCTGATTCCTGCGTGCCCTATCCCCTCCTACTGCCTGAGAAGCAGCAAACCAGGCAGTGTAGCTGCAGAGATGGTCAGCTCAGACAGATGTGCTCCCAGCAAAGGGCCTTGCTCTGTCACACCCCACTGCCTGCACCCTGCTCCGCTCACGAGGCGCAGTTGCCTGTGGCAGCTGGTTACAGATCTGTAGATGGATACAGATGAGGTGTGTGTATATATAAATACACACACACAACAGGGGGGACCGAGAGGGGGAGGAGGAGAGACACTGAGAAGCTCTGTGTACTGAACTACTGAATGCAGCACTCCACAATGTCAGGACGAGCTCTTCCCATACACACAGAGCGCTACAAAACAAATCCCAGCTTCACTGCAGCTGGCAGCCTGGGAGAAGAATCTCTTGTCCCCACTGTATCCTACAGTGGGGAGACAAAGCTCTGCCAGCCTTCAAAGAAGGCCTAAGTACACTTTTAAACATTGCTCAGGATGTGTCATTTGTACAAAAATAAATCATTAAGTAACCTTATTCCTTTTCCTATTATATTTTGGAGAAATCACAGAAATTTTCATGCACTTTTCTTTTTATACAAAATGTATCTGAATGAAGAAAGGATGAAGTTGGATGTCTCAGTGTGGATCAACACAAAATAAAAGAGTATCAGTGCTCAATATCACCTTACAGCGTAACTACTGACAGAGCACTCTGCCCAGCATTTGAGGCCCTTACTGAGGATATTCAACCACTGGAGCAGGGTGATTTCTTCACAAGGACACAGTGAAGCAAAGTTAGAACTTTTTACAAGGCCATGTAGTGATAGCACAAGAGGGAATGTCTTCAAACTGACAGAGGGCAGGTTCAGATGGGATATTAAGAAGAAATTCCTCCCCGTGAGGGTGGGGAGGCCCTGGCACCGGTTGCCCCGGTAAGCCCCATCCCTCAGAGCCCCATCCTCTGGTGTCGAAGGCAAGGCTGGATGGGGCTCTGAG
The DNA here is from genome assembly GCF_017639235.1 of Corvus kubaryi. Taxonomy (NCBI): domain Eukaryota; kingdom Metazoa; phylum Chordata; class Aves; order Passeriformes; family Corvidae; genus Corvus; species Corvus kubaryi. Next base: position 16,814,893 of record NW_024580672.1, read on the forward strand.
CATCCTGGGCTTTTGGAAGGTGTCCCTGCCCATGGCAGGGGGTTGGAACGAGATGGGCTGTAAGGTCCAACCATTCTGTCATTCTTCCTCTGGGTACTCAGGTCTCCCTTTGTTCTGCCTCACAGAAGCCAATTATGACAGTACTGTTCTATTTTTTCCTCTGCTGAATTATCATGTGTTTTGATACGTGTTGTAAACAGGTTTGCCATTTTTTTACTTTTGAACTCCTTTCATTTTATGATTAGGAACAAGCCTCTGCCTGCCGTTTGCTTTGCTCTGGCATCTATTCTGTCTCCAAGTATCCTGTACAATTGAAGATGTTTTCCATTATCTCAGCCCAGTGCTGTCAGGACTCATTTTCTAGACGTTTTGCTAGCATCCCTTGCAATTCACAAGTTTCAGAATATCAGACCCAGATCACTTCCCATTTTCAATATGATGCAATATACAATACATACATAGTTCCATCTTTTCCTTCTCCAAATCTTTAAAGTAGAATTCTCTATTACAAGAGCTATAAAGGCTATCTGTGCTTTCAAAGAATCATGAAGAAAACATATGACCAAAAGAAATTCCACATACACTTACTTATGCTGAATGGATTGCTTTTTGTGGGAATGCCTTATAGCTTTGATCTTTTAACAGATTATATATGTAAAAGCAGAGTAATAAAAATAGCAGTGAACTAGTAATACATTTACAACTTTTATGGAAGGCTTTCATTGTTATGGATCATACAAAATTTACAAGACAGCCCTATTTAGTAGTGGTGTTTTTAAATGAATACATTGAAGTGCAATGCTCTCTTTGGTTCATAAACTATAAGCCAAATTCAGAACCAGGCATATTATTATTAAAATTATGAGAATAACACAATTTATATCTATTTAGAATTTCTGAAATTGAGTTACTTTTAATTAGAATACATGTAATTCAGGCATAAGGAATTCAAATATTATTAAACTCTCTGGGCTATAAAAATATATTAAACTCCATCCCTCTAGCAGCTACTGATGACTTATCTGAGTCTAGCAAAGCAGTATAGATTACTTTTCTTCCCAAATACCTTGGCAAGGTCACTTTTTTGAGAGTTGAAATGTAAATTACTTATATTACAGCAGTATCCTCAAAAGTTTTTCATTTTGTGCATTAGCTCTACCTCATTCCTTCTATGCTATTTTAGGATTGTGAAGTCTGAACTGCTTGTTTTCATAAAAAGACGTTAGGGCAGCACTGAGACAATCTGGAAAGTGAGTTTCCCCTAATGCTACCAAAATTAATCCTTCTTCACCATTCTTCACCCTTGCCCTACAGAACTCTGTATTTATGGAACAGTTAATCTTCCTTTGTTCCCCATGGCCTCTATTCTTCTAATCTCTCAAGGTCATTGCATTTTTGGCCTGGGCACAAGTCCATTCTTGACCCATCTGGTTTTGTGTCACCAACGAATTTGATCATTGTTGAAACTGTATCAAAGGAATACCCAACAAAGAAGATGTGAAGCAGCTGCAGATCAGACAGAAAGCCAATAGTTTACAGTTTCTGTCATGAAAAGAGTTTCTGTAAATGCAGCTCTCCAGAACAGCCAAACACTCTTGAGAACCAGTGCAAATTTCTCATGTATAACAGATGCAGCACACCAGCATGGCCTGTCATGAAACTTGTCTCCAAAAAGGCATGTATTGTGAGCAAGATCTTTCCCAAGCTGTCCTGGGTTGCAGTGTATTCTATTACCATCCTCAGGAGCCGTTGA
>NW_024580672.1:16816655-17133409 GCF_017639235.1 Corvus kubaryi
TTATTCTGACTTAGTGCCTCCCACTGGTTTGTTTTCAAACTAGTACACAAGCTCATGTCACTGACAAACAGCGTGTTTCATTAAATGATAAACAATGTGATATCCCCTCTGAAGATAAAAACACATGCAAAAAAGCCAAACCAACACAAATATGCATTTATAATAAGACCATCTTCTTTAAGCACCCTGTTCTTTAAAACAGATATTCCATTTCTTCCTCCAAAACCACAGGCCAGAGGGAAATACCTCTGCAGCACAAGTGATATGTCCCAAACCAACACTGGATTCAAGTTGCTAAACTTCACAGATGGTTTTTTTCTAATTTTCTGAGAAATACTCTTTCAGCTGTATTTACAAGACAGCTGGTAATTAAATCACATCTATATACTCCCAATGGAGAATACATGAGTTATTTCAGAGGTCCTATTTAGTGTTTGCATCAAGTAAGCTCTGAAATCAAATAGAATGGTGACGGACACTGCACATACTGTCTTCCACTTACTTAGCATTTATTTCAACACACTATTTTAAAAATAAATCTAAAAGACAGCAACCATTACTATACTAAACTGGCACCAAAATATTGCATAATCAGGCTCTCTGGATGTGAAATGCAATAAAAACTTAAATACTGCTTCAGGTTCTAGTATTGAATCCTTATTGTCATGCTCTGGCCCTAATCAATACCCAGGAAGTTTTACTGGTGTAAATGATAACTTTGTTGATAATGATTTTATACTTATCTATCACATTTCCTTCAGAAAAATTCTCAGTATTCTAGCAAACACACATACATTTAATGGGAGAATCAGTTTATACATCACTGATACCCAAACATTTTTTAAGTGGTGCAGGTGATATAGTCCTGCTACACAGCAACAGGTCTAGAATTCAGACAGCTGCATAAAATGGAGCTGGAAGATTCCAAAAGACAGAATAAAAGCCACAAAACTTAATTTGGATGTGATACCACATCAAAGATTTCACAGAGTAAGGAAATACAAATTGATGGTCACTTTAGGAAGTATATCAGAACCAATGAGTAGTTTCATTTCTTTTCTGTTGAATAAATTCTCTGCCCAGTGCTACAAGATGCAGATGGTTTCAGCAAGTCTGTGGGAGGATGATCTTTGTTTTTCACACATACACTATCACAGCTCTTCCTGAGCAAGGAAATACCAAAGACAGCGGCAGCAGCTAAACCTAAATACTAAGAAACCCCTTCATCCCCCCTCTGTCCCAACCACTGGCACCTCAGCCAACAGTTAGGATTCAGTCAGTTTTCCTTGCCTCTTTCTTTCTCATTCTTAGATGTTTTAATCCTAGAACAGATTCTCTTTCTAAAACTGAAAACTTAAGGACTTGTTAGTAACAGTAATAATGGCATTAAACTCATAATATGGCCAGCCTAGTCCCTTGGGCATTTTAATGCAATTCTCATAAGCTTCCCAACACAAACACGAAAATGTGCTGGCCCTGGAAACAAAACAGAAGGAAAGAAAAGGAATGCAAATTATCAATGTGCCCTTCCTTTTTTTCATCTGTTTTCCAGTCTGTGCAAAAGAAAGACTTTTTGTGTTAAAGTGTTTCAAAAATAACGCAGACACAATTTTTTTTAAACTTGAAAATATTTTTATTTTTGCTTAATCCAGTCAGAAGTAAATACTAAACGTGGACACTTTACAAACCTTTAAAAGCTGTTCTTTATTCCTGAAAGCAGTATGTTTTCCAAATCCTAGAAACTATAACATGCTCAATTTGTCCACATCAGTTACGTTTCATGGCTTTACGTGGCGAGGCGTGAGACAATGTGCTCAACTACACAGCAAGCTAAACAAATGCTTGAGAGAAATGAAACTTCTCCAAAAGTAGAGGTGAGAAAGTAAAAGCCTACAAAATGATTTCTAAAGTTTTTTGGTTATAAACAAAGACAACTCTGGAACTGAATCACCAGACAATGACTGAGAAGATCTGGTACTTTGATGGAGAAGGGTTTGTGAGTATCATAAATCTGATATAGTCTACACCAGTGATTACACACAGTAATAAGCACTGAGCACACTACTGATGAGTTTTATTTAGCTTGATATGGAAGCAAACCCCCTTTGAAACAATGAAAAATACCTGAAAACTCAATAGTATTGGCAAAAATGTAATAATAATTAAAAGTCAGTGGAGGAAGGAAATGCAATTGCCAGGTACCTCAGAGAAAGAACACTGCTGCCCTTATGCTTGGGAAGTTTGAGCTCCATCAAGCCTGGACATAATCAGAGGTGCTGGGGACTGTGCAGTGACAGCCAGAGCTGGTGCAGGTTCACTGCAGTCTGTAAACTACAGGGGAAACATTCACAGAGCCTCCTCCTCACAATTAATCCACTCAGATCAGGGCTTCACAAAGTCCTTATTCCACCTGTGGCACCTTTCCTTAGTCACTGAGCTGATCACTGGAATCACACGTCCTCTACTAGAGGGTAATTCCTACAGTCTGCATACATGATACACTATGGCACACACACCAAATACACACACTGGAAGAGTGCTCTGCACACTGCCCACTGCACTGCTTGAAACAATTCTTAAACAACAGTGGTGCTTCTTTTCAGTTAGATCCTGTAAGTGGCCAAATTTAATTGCTCTCAGCCCCTTTACTAAATGTAAGGCCTTGGCATCATAAGGTGTGTCTATACAGTTTAAATGTACACTGAGTAACTCATGTTTCAGACAGCTGCATTAGCACTTTGTTCTACTCCAATTAATTAGCCCTACTGAAAAGATGCATTTTCCCCCACAGCTTGTGATTCAAGTCTGGCTTCTGACTACAACTCCAGTTAGAGTTGAATAAACAATAATAGGATGCTATAGGATACTAAACTTTTTTCAACACATTTTTTTAAATAGAGAATTATTTTATTTAGACTCTAAATGGTAATTAACTTAGGAGTACACTCAGCAGTTGTAAAATTCATGCTGTTCTGCATTTGCAGAGGTACAAAAGGTCCCTTGTTTGCAGTACTATGCTGGTTGATTCCTGTGGTAGAGCTGTTGATTCTCTGCATGAGTTTTCTCAGATAATACATGGCCTTTTAAATATTGGTGCACAAGGTATTTATAAAGCATGTATTTTCCAAAGCTGGGCAAAGAAAGCTTATTGACTTTGATAATTTTCTGATGTTTGATTTAAACTCTATAATTTAAATCAAACATTGAAAAATAATCGAAGTTTTATACAACGTATTTTCAATTATGAAGGCAAGTTTTATAATTACAAGAATGACCAGTATCAAAGAGAAATCTATTACAAATAACATAAACTGGAAATTTGAGGTACCTAAAAAGCATAGTTGGGATAAATACACTCAAATTTGCTTTAGCATATCAAAAATAATAGTGTACTTCAGCTGACTAAAGCATCTTGAACTGAAGCAGCCATAGGAGAGCTGTCTTAATTTTCCTTTGGGTGTGTGCCAGCATAAAGCCAGGCAAGAGTGACTTCTAAGCTGCAGTGTTTTCAGAGTGGTGGCATGAAAAGTGCCAACACTATCAATTAAACAAAGATGGGAATACAGCTCTCCCAGAGCACCAGCTCTGGATCAAGCAGCTGCTTACTTTACAAATATGAGCAGCATGTTCTGTTTCAGAGCCTTCTAACTTTCATAAACTAGATGGTTTTACAAACAGGACAAGATGTTTCTGAAGTTCTGGCAATAGAGGAAAATACGTCTGCTATCTGATTGCTGAACTATAAACTGAGTTTTCCACATAAATAATCCTCTCCATCTGTAGCATGAAGTGCAGGTGAAAAACATAAGGCTACCAATTCTGCTCTATAAAATTCAGGCATCACCTTTATGAATGAATTTCATACAAGGTCTCAGTTCTATTTGTTCCTGATAGAGCAAGGCATATAGCTTTTAAACTATAACTGTCTACAGCTTGCTTGCTCTCCTGAAATGAATACCAATTTAAGAGCCAGAAGATGATCACAGCAGTGCTCAAAATACACACAAGATGCATGACAAACATCACAAACAGGACACTAAAGTGCTCCATAAAAACCTGTCTTGTGTCTAAAAGGGTCTTTGAGATTTGACCAATATGAGACAAGAGATCATGAAGTGAAGTATTGAGCAGTGACACACGTGCTACTATCAGATGAACTTCTATCAGTGGAAGAGAGAGCATGGAACATTCTGTGCATTGTAAATAACTAAAGAGCTTTAAAGTTCAAGAGTTGCCCACATGGAAAATCTCCTGTACTTGGAAGGAATTTTCTTGACTCTGCATGATGTAGTCTCCTTATCAGGCTGCTCAAAGCAAAGAAGCAGTAGTCATAATGTGAGAATAATTATCAAGAACAAGCCCTGTTTTGTGGAAGATATCTCCTAAGATCTTCTGTCAGAGGCATCAGACTACCGCCTAAAAGCCTACATAAAAACTAGAGCTTTTAATCCATATTTTTCATGACTAATAAAAAATAACATTTAGAATTAGACTAAAGGCTGAAAAAATATTTTTTTTAAATGTTACAGAGCTTAGATATATATCACAGAAGGCAAACACAACCCTCTTTCCTCACATAACTTAGGGGGAAGGTAATAGCTGCGTCCCTTTTATGTGTGAATAAAGCAGGCACAACACACATATGGAATTCCAAAAGATGCAATTAATCAAAACATCCCAAGGTTCCACAGACAAAGTGTATTTGCAACCTAGAATATACAAAGCTCCATCATTGTTGAGAGTGGTTATATCCTGCAGTTTGCTTGGGAAATGTCCATGTGATCCTAGCAAAAAATTTTACCCAAGGAGGGACTAAAAATCTGATCCAGTGAAGCTGATTTTGATTCAACTCTGATGGAAAACAACTGGAGACTCAATGGTAGCAGAGGGCCTACAGTACTCATAATGAGATCCTGATAATAGAATGTAAATGGTATCCTGTGACGAAAAGCAAGAGAAAACACTGCTACAGTTAACTATAAAACATATTTGTCATAATTTAATGCTCTGAATATGGGTTCTCCAGCTTAAAACAAATTCTTTCCAGATGAAGCAGCAAAATAATACAAAATGTATTTTGCTCCAGTGTTCCACCATACATGAATGGAAAAACAATGAGAAGCCAATTTCACAGTGGCTGATACTACCCTCACAAACAAAATATAATCTGTAATTAAAAGAAGTAATTGGCACACTACTTAATTACTGCAAAATATATTCTTCAAATAACAATGTGACCTGCTGAAATAAACAGGTTTAAACATGCAAACGTCACTTTTCTCCCTCTGCCAAGTGCCCTTAAGAAGTACTATTTAGCTTGCAAAATAGCTGCGACAATTTGACTGGTGTCGGTATAACCTGATTTCTCCATGATGGATCTCCAAGTTTCCCATTAGCAGCCAGCTGACAATGAGTGAAAACAACAAACAGAAGAACATTTATACTTCATTACACATTAGGAGTGATTGTGTAAGAATATAACATAATACCAGAGTTTGTGGAATTCTGCCACGTCAGAAAGCAAACTGGTCATTTCCTTCTCTGCAACAGCAAACAGAGGCACTACACACTCTCCTCCAGGAATATGTTGCCAGCTTTCAAGTTTTGGTACTCAGTGGAGTAGCTTTTTGATACACATGAAAGTAGAGTGAAAACAAACAGAGGATTTTCTGTTTATAGATGTATTTTACACTACCTGAAGCTCTCGAATTTAGAGTTTGACACATTTTAGTTTTATTCGCACACAAGATGTTGTCTTCTTCCCTTCTACTTGTCTGCCTCATTCCAGATGTTACTTCACTAAAAATATATTTCAATTGATTATTCAACATTTTCTTGTCACCAGTGCAGAAAAGAAACTGCCGAAAATGCAGGTATTTAAATTCTAAGTACAGCATAAAAATTAATGCTGTATGACAGTCATCACAGGATACATTCTCTAAACAACAAAAGACAGATTTTCCTTATGAAGCAAATCCAACTTGGTTCTTCCATGTTTGTTTTATTAAATAAAGCTTTGGTGTGATTGTCTATCTAAAGTGCAATTCACTTTATTAACTCTAATAAAATAAATGGCCTCTGAATGCCAGATGTGAGATGGAACTTGTGCATCCTTGCTTCTTACCAACTCATGTCCTTGAGCTGATTTCACTGTGAGGCAACAGATATAGACAGAAGAATTTGTAGCAGGAAATAAACTGTGATATAGGTTACAGCAGCAACACACTGCTTTGAGAATATTTGGCCTTATGATGGTAGTGCCTTTAAACACGTGTGGAGCTAAAATCCTCTGGTTTAAGGGCACCACGTTGTATTACGAACTGAAACATTTGGCTCTTCACAAATTGCACACTGCTGGTCAGCTCTGTGAACAGAAATGTTCACACAGCTCCTGTACAGTACAAACTGCCACCAGTGAAGGTTTTGAAAACTCCTAACAGGAACTACAACGCAGTCTCACAGAACAACCAATACAGACTAGTCAGGAAAGAGAGGATAACTGCATTTTTTCCAATGGAAAAGAGCTATTTCTGGGGAAATGTCTGGAAGTTTACACATAATGAGCCTCCTAACCTTTCTTTCAGTAAACCTGCTGTTGAATGATTTATGAAAAGAAACTGTCCAGTCAGCGAGGGCCAGAATTAAAGATGTGTTTCTACCTTAACTTTCCCTGTAATGCACGTATCAGTCAGATTTTAACTACATCAGTAAAGGTGATCTTAGTCACTGGTACAGCACTTCACCAGTTTTGCAGAGCATTCCGAGATGGAAGGGACCCACAAGGATCATCAGGTGTGATTCCTAAGTCAATGGCCCATCCAGGGATCAAACCACAAACCTTTGGTGTTGTTACCACCATGCTGTGACCAACTGAGTTAATCTTGGGGCCACTGGCTCATGGAAATGGCCCGAAGCTGTGTCAGGGGAGGTTTAGGTTGGGTGTTAGAAAAAGGTTCTTGTCCCAGAGACTGGTTGGACACTGGAATGGGCTCCCCAGGGCAGTGCTCACAGCACCAAGCTTGGCAGAAAAAGAATTATTTGGACAACACTTTTGGGCACACAGTGTGACACTTGGTGTGTCCTGTGCAGAGATTGGAGTTGGGCTTAATGACCCCTGTGGGTCCCTTCCAACTCAGGAGATTCTGTGACTCTGATATCACATCCTGGAAAAGGAGTGTTTGAATTCAGTTTCAAGCCCATGTCAGAAAGGAACTGTACAGGAGAGAAAAAGCTCAAGTCTTAAGTTTCCTGACCTCCGAGTGCTTGTGAATACCAAATATACATTAGTTGTGCTTTTACATTTAATATGAAAAAAGCTGGAGTCCTGTCAGCACCTATTCACTCAAGTCTTAAAACAAGTAAGGATAAAACAGTCAAGAGAATGAAAGCCACATCCTCTGCAACTTCACAGCTTCTTATGCTGGTGCTGGATGCAAAGAGAAACAACCTGGGTGTTATAATGTGAAATAGACAAACACTTCATTTGACAATTAAAATGAGCATGATCTTCCACAGCAAATACCAGTACACCCCCCACCTTTCAGGTGAACTCAATCATTTCAAACAAATCCGGAGTGCTTCAAACCATACGGAAGAAATGTGAACAGCAGGAGTCCCCCAGTGGTAAAAATTCCTCAAAGAAACCTTTTCTTCCTCCCAGATGCCTACTGTACAACACTTTGGGCAGCTAGCCAAACCCTTGTCTCTAAGTAGCTGTAGAGTGATTTAGAGATGTATTTTAATACTTTCACGACTCTTTAAAAATCAACAAAATAATACATTTATTGCACCTTAATAATACACATCTGAGAAGTTAACACTGTTAAAAAAAAAACCTTTCTAGCTTTCCTGTTGTAGTATAATAAATCATTCCAAATATGCACAGTAATTTCTAGAATTTTATTAAAATACTTTGCTGCTATTGGATCATTTCACACAACAGAAAGCCATTACCCAGAATTAGATGACTGCACTCAGCTACAATCTGGGGAAAAGCTGATTTGTAAAGTAATACCAAGGTTTTCTGAGTTTAAACATTTTTCAAATATTAGAAATACCTTTAAAATTCTGAAAGTCACGAGGAAGGATAAGTGCTAAACCTTAATTCTCTTTGACATGCTCCTTGAGAGTCTGATCTTGTTCAACATGTAGCATTTGTGCTTAGGAACATTATGAATTGTCACCCTAAGCTATTGGCAACACTCTTTGCCACAGAAGAAGTACAACCTGCTCAGAAGAGCCATCTATCCATTACAAGCACTTCGCACATCTCCCATTCTGACAGCTGCAGTGGGAAGCAGCTCTTCTTACCACAGTCAGGTCCAGAATTATTTATTGTATTTCTCAGGCTGGCTAAAGACAGGAACTAGTCACTTTGAGCATTCTACAAGCCTGAATATTGACTCTTACAATGCAGTCCTTCAATTACCAGGCCTCACTGCTCAAGTGGAGCTAACTATTGGCTCTATTTTATTCTTTTTACAACAGAATAATTTGTTCTGTAACTTGCAAATTACATTTCTCTTCACAGTCTACACTAGATATTGCATACTGCCTGCATTACAGAAATCTGTGATTTTTTTTTTCAGAAGATATTACTAAAAATAGCTCTAGAGAAAACACTGCCATTTATGAGATCAATTACTTCTTCCTCTTGTTCATGTCCTAGATAGTCACTTATTGATTATCTTTTAAGTATGATTTTAATTTTATTATGTCTGTGTAGGATTAAACACATATTTTAAACACTGAGTTAATTTAAAATAATTATTAAAATCAGTATATACAGTTGCAATGCTACAAACATGACTTTGAAAGGCAAAATAGAATAAGGTTTCCTGTTTTCTTAGCCTAGCAGAGTGTTGATATTGAGAAGATTTTCATGGTGACATTTTCCTCTTTAAGGCAGAACCAAAAGTTTGCAACATTTAAATCCTTGACTTACTGCAACAGGAAGTAGATAACTTCTTTTTTAATAATCTCAGGGATTTATAAGCTTACTTGCAATTAGCATAAATGAAAGCTGCTATCAGACTGTATAATTATTGCCCAGCAGTGCACTACCTAAGCCCTAAAAATGACAGCTCCACAAGTGCACCCATTCTCTGCCCACTTAAGTGCGTGATTTAAAGCAGGTAGGAGCAGTGCAGAGTGGCTGCTTGCAGTGGTGTCACAACAAGACACCAGCTTTCAGGAATATCCCTGAAATGTCTGGGATGCCCAAACACCAACACATTTTTAATAAGTGAAAAATAAAGCTCAAACATCACAACTATTCACCATTTATGGCTGTGGCTACACCATTAACGATGTCTTTAATATATTGACAACCTCACCTTGGAGTCACCAGTTCAAACACAGCCCGAGAGGGTAATGACTGAAAATACTTCCACAGCTGCATGGGGAGCTACACAGAACAAGCTGGGGTGAAAGGGGCATGTTCAGGGATAGAGAACTGAGCTACAGAAATCACTTTTATAATTGGCACCTTTGCTGGTACCTCCTGCAAGGAGGGGAAGGGCTGAGCAGGGAATGAGAAATGAACTACTTTCCCTTTTCCAGGGCTACCTGAACCTGTGTCCAGCAGCAGGGTGCCCTGCTCTGCTCTGCCAGACTGGACATGTAGGACTGAGAAGTCCAGTTTGCAGAGAGCTAAAGCATTTGGTACCATTTTTCTTCAAATAGGATAATTCTAAATTTATTCTCATTTATGCTTTTGAATCTTCCCACTGCTCTCAGAGAAAGGTCAAGGGCATGCAGATAAGATATTTTTAGCTATACAGCAGAAATGTATTAAAAAACTAAATGAAGCTCCAAGTCAGATTCAAATAGTTCTTTATTTACCAAATTCAAAAACATTGTAGGCCTTTCTCCCTAAACATTAACACTGCTAGAGTTAATAAATTTACTTTCTACCCAACCCAAAAAGAGCTATGTAGGTATTTTTTAAATGTGCAAAAATTTAAAAAACACCCAAACACATTACCAAACACTGTGTTCAACAATTCTCACACCAGTTTATAGACAAGACTCGTACATTAACACACCACATTTCTTTTCAAGTCTCCTTTAATTTTCTGTTGCAAAGGTGGGATGTTTGGCAAGGGGAAGAGACATCTCACACATCAGCAGCCTTGGGGAATGTCTGCTTAGAAACACACACAGTTTGACCTCTCAGAGGATCAAATCAGTTTACTTCATCAGGTCATGAGTGTTACCAACCATTGCAAGTTTGTGTCTCTGTTTCACTGTTTAGGAGAATAAAATTAAGTAATAGATCATGAGAGAAAGAACTGACACAATTTCTCAGTCTATATGGGCTGATTTTAAAGCTGTAATTTTCATGACTTTTCTTATGAGACTACTATAGGCAGTTCTTATCCATGCAATCCTTTAAAGGAATCTGACAAGCAAATTCATCAATTTCTAATAGAATTTCAAATACAGCCAACACCTCACTGTCTTCAATCATGTCTTGTTTCATAACTGTGTATGTGGAGAAAAGACATGTCTGTCTGGGGCCTAATGGATAACATGATGTACATTCCCGTGGCAATAGAAAATGAACAACAATAAAAATTACAATTTACTTTTCTGTCAGGTGCTGATCCTGTAGGTGTGAAGGAAAGCAAGTAAAGCTGCAGGGACTGGGTTTTGATCTGGTATTGTATTTAAATATTTTGTAGTTGAGATTTAATTGCATCTAATCTGCTCAATAAAATCATCTTCACTGTGATTAATATCCCAGACTTGTGTTATTATATAATCCTAACCTATTTTTTATACAGACATTTTAATCTGCTGCTTAAGCACTCATTAATGCAAAGCCACTGCTGTAGAGAATACATTCTACTCTATTTGCAAGAGGCAAGAATTCTTTGGAACTACTACCAAATGCTCGTGGTTGCCTTACTTAACTTTGTTTATGGCCATACGACAACAAACATCAGCAAAACTTAATCATTAATCCTAAAAATATTCCATCTGGAAAAGAAAATGACTCTATGAAGTGCAGTGTCATTTGTAAACACAATGTGGTATCATCCAGAGTCAAATGCAATATATGTGTTCATATGTAACAGCTTTTGGATGGCTCCTTTCTTTCCTGTTTCATTTCTAAATCTGAATAAACAATCTGCATGCCAACTAACCTAAATGAATGAGTTATTTCCCATTTCAAGAATCCTGAGATGCTCAATTATCTCACACAACTGCCAGCCATCAACTGCACTTAATTGCCTGTATGTTTCAAGTCCACTGCATGTTTATTTATATCACTTGCATGACACACGAGATGTTTTATGAGACTAGAATAAGATGAGATACGTCACAGTCTAATGCTTAGGGATATGACAGGAGCTGTATTTGCTTTTTTTTTAATCATAATTTTTCAAGGAAATCTAAGTAAATTAAATATTAGTCTCTATCTTCTCCACACCCTGCAGCTCCCAGTGATTTCTTAACCCATAGGTCATACTTGAACAAATCTGACAGAGGAATGAATATGAAGTTCTTACAAATTTTATGAAAAACCACAGTTTTAGACCCAAGTAGACCTGACAAGGCAGGCGTGCCTCTGGCTCTGAGCCACTCCAAGAGGGAGTGGGGACCCACAGTCCTTCAGCACAGGTCTAGCACCCAGCCAGCTGCAGCACCTGCTGCCCCACAGACCAGAGGCGTGGGACAGAACTAAGGACCAGGGAAAGGACAAAGGAGCACATGGAGAGGTCACTGCACAGGCAGAGGAGACAGGAACTCTGTGCAAAGAGTGGGGGCATCCAGGGGATGAAGGATTAAGGTAGGTCTCAGGCTTTGTTAGTTCCATCAGTCAGGAACAATTCCTTTTATTAAGCAAACCACGTCTCAAACTCTTTACAGGGTGGGTGAGAGAACGACTAGGAGAATGCTGAGAAAAGCTAAGTTTAACACAAGTTTGCAGCAACACAGAAGGTGTTGCTTCACCAGAAGTCCTGGATGAGGGAGGACAGGGAGGCATTGGGGGATTTGAAGAATGGGAGAGAAGGGTGCAAAGCAAAGACATCAGACAGGACAGCGAAGACAAGCGTGTCACAAAAGGAATGGGAAAAACTGCAACCAGATTTCTGAGGAGCAGCAGAAGTGGAAAGCAGAGCCACTCTGTGCTGCAGTGACAGAGAAAGAAACCCCTGAAGTCCTGCAGCTGGAGGGGATTTGGTGGGGGAGTTACACCGAGAGGAAAGTTGGCAATCAAAGAAGGGAAGGCAGTTTTGGGAAAAGTACATCAAGGCAGGAATGAGCTGGGATTCTCAGCTCAGGGAAGCAGCAGTGGTTAGCACAAGCCTGACTGCCAGAGCTAAACACAAAAAACACCTGCACTGGGGTGGAGGCTATGGGACTGCAGGAAGAATCCTTGTGCTGTCTCCAGTGGAGGAGAAACAAGGAAACAGCCATTTCTGGGTTTGCTGAACGGAGCTTTAGTACCGAATTTAGGGTGCAGAATTTAAAGGAAAAGCATGGAAGTTTTCAACATTTCTGAACCTTGTCAGCTGCATGACAAAATGTTAATGGGAAGATGCATTTTATGGACATCAGACAGTGATAAAATCATATAACCACTGAATGCTGAAATTCATCTTTATTTATGGGTTTCTACTCAAATTGTTTGATACCTTCAAGTCTCTTTACAACCTATCATTTCTGCAAACTTCTATGCAGAAAGAGCTATCTCTGTGCCATTACTTTGTGTCATGCCTCTCTCACATTAAATTTCAAGCTGAGTGCAGATTGTACAGGACAATAGCCTGACACTTACAAAAATTGTCAAAGCATCATAGTAACTGAAGAATTGTTCCAAAAATAACTTAATTGTCGTAATGCTCTAACTATACTGACAGCATTACTGATGCACTAATTTCATCGACGGAAAATGCAAGAATATAAAAATACTACCAAAAATAATATAAATTACAGAATTACATTTCATGAACAAAACCAGGCACATTTCTAAAAATCAAAGCTGTGAACCCATTCCTTTCTAAGGTTAAAACAATGTTAAAACATCTTAAAATAACAAATGTTGGATACTTATCACAAATAAGTATCTGCCTTGCAATCCAGAAATCATTATTTCTTTTCATCACACACAAGCCTTTTACTCTTAGCATTTTTAACATTCTGTCAACTCCTGACAGATAGCACTGGCTTCTCCAAGACTGTCAAAGTTATCCCTGAGAGTCAAACAGAAATAGGGTTATAAAAAAAATAAAAGTTTAAAAATATCTGAAAATGTAAAGAGCCAGGGTGCAAAATGCCTGCCATAAACTGTACCTTGCTGTGCCATCAAGAGACAGTAAGCTGCAGGATGCTGTTCTTTTGGTTTCACCAGCGAAAACAGCTTTAGAAAAGGCATTTTGGAAGCCCTGAAAGGAAGGCTGCCATGGAAATCTGCCTGCTCAATGCAGTCTTCTCTTTCACCCTCACACCAACCTTTTTCACTGAACCAGTGACAACAGAGAGGTCACCACATGAACCACGGGGCTTCTGTTCACTCTCACTACATCACGCCTCCAGCTGCTCCATCAGCAGGCTCAGTGTGTCCCACTCCTCACCCCTGAGACACTGCAGTCTGCAGATACTTGAGAAAACAGGGGACCCAGCCAGTTCTGTGTGTCTGAGGTGCCCAGCAGCCTGTGCCTGTTCCTGCTCACCACATCACTGGAATGGTGGTGCCTCTCCCAACAGTTAACCTGATTCTGCTTCTCTCCTCAGGAGAGATCTAATCTCTCCTCAGAATCCCAACAACACCATTGGCAGTACCTCTGTGCTTTGCTCCTCCCTCAGAGAAACTCAAGTGGCACTTAAGCAAATCAAAAAGCTTCCCTGTAATGGGAAGCAAGAACACAGTTTGCTGCCAAAGAGTGCACATATATATTTGTTCATTTAACATCTGACCCACCACACCGTAAGTGAGGCTTTCCTGCAAAGCTACAGACTAAGGGATGGCAGTTCCACTCTCCAAAGATGTTACTCCAGAAAATATGTGGTTCACTGAATATATCATATTTGGTAACAAACTACCTGGTCATGCTTGTTCAACCAGCTCTATCCCAACACTTTCCTCCGAGGCTTCAGGAAAACACTGCCCAACTCTGAGTTTCCTTCAAGACTTCTAACTGCTCTCTCTTACTACTCCTGGCATTAAGGGAAAGGCTGAATATTCACACATAAATGCTTTGTTGCATCATTGGGTGCCTCCTCCTTCCACGGAACACATTTCATCTTGTTTCTCATGTTGAAACAGGTTGGCAAAGCCTGTCTAGACTATTGGGACAAGCAGAAGCACTACATCTGCTCAAAGCTGTGCATTTTAAATACCTGAGGAACAAAGACCTTTTCTTCTGTTTTACAGCTCTTCAAAGAAATTAGCAAAAAGGTTCCAGTAATCTTACCAAGGAAAGCAACATGGAATAAACTGAGAATATTTACATATTTCTATTTTCAAGGCCTGTTCATGATCCTGCTGAAGGTAAAGTGCACAGGCGCTGCTGTTATAGGCCAATCAGTTACTTCAGCAAGGTACTTAATTCCCCTCTCATAACCAGATCTAGCTTCAAGAAATGCAGAAAACAGGATGTTCAAAGAGCTCCTGCAAGCCAACAGTCACCAAAGTGATTTTCCTTTGTGTGAAATCCAATCTGATTATAAAAATGCAGAAGTGGAAATCAGTAACTGGTATCTATGCACCCTCGATAACTTGTTATCTGCCTAGTTGTCTCTGCAAGGAAAATCTGCACTCGGAAATGTCAAAGAACACAAACATTGTACATGCTTAGATTTATTTCTGTCAAACTTTTTTCATTTTGTTAAACACAGCTAAAATAGATGCCTGGTTTGTCTGTTTTTTTCTTGCAACAGCACACAAATTCTCACTGAGGAAAAATAGAGTTAGTCTGGATTTGTGTAAAACCAGTATTAAATATTGGTTCAAGGGCTATTATTTTAATGCATTACTTTATAAAGAAAAATATAGTGTTGTGTGTGACAATCTAATGGAAACTTAATATACGAAGTTTTTACTTTTCTGTTATCAAAAGGTTCGACCTCACATCAGAAAACCAGAACAAAGCCCAAAAAAAATTACAAGAGGAAACAGAATACATCATAATCAAATAAGAAGATTTTGATATGTTATGCTTACTTCAGTGGGAACAGAATCAGATTGCAAGACTCCTATTAACCTAATAAGATCTGGTTTATTGTTTATCAACTCGGGTGTACGTATAAGGCAACTAATATGAAGTATCTCAGTTTTTTTTAACTAAGCAGCAACAATATGGAGGTTTAAGACCTAATAAAAGCATTGCTAAGTGTCAAGAGAAATCAACATTTTTAATATTTTTAAAATTAGGTGGCCTTTGTAGAAAAGTGGCGTCTCAAACAATCTTACAGCAATTTCATAAAAAGACATAGTGTTAAATTAGAAAAATACATGGCATTTGAAATGCACGCGGATTTAGGAACAGAAACAGGATTAGAGGCCTCGGGCAATAGGAATTGGAGATGTCATACAGTATTAATTCATGGGAGAAGCCACTAATTCACACGCCACAAACCCCAAAAGGAAAAAGCAGTGAATGCCTTGGCTAGGAGAGAGATTCTAACTTATCTTTTTGATAAACAATCTAAAAAATGCCATACATGGATTCCACAAATGAAAAGTCATTTACCAGGTAGGAAAAAAAGAAGTAAATAATAATTAAAGTGTCAGGGACCTGCTACCCACAACACAGCTCTAACATCAGATCAAGAATTACAAAACTGAATAGGGAAACAAAACTGAATAGGGAAACACTCCATTCTTGATTAAAAGAATTTTGGGATTTTGAAGGTTTGGGGGAAATTAATCACTATGACACAGCTTGTTCTAATTCTACAGCCCCTCTTTACAGAATAGCAGGAAGAGAAACTATGAGGAGAAGACAAGGAAGCCCTATTTCTCTGAATCCTGGGAATTCGGATTGAAAAGCCCCAACCCTCCTCCTCCACCTTTGCTGATGGCAACTTTTCCAAGGAAACATCTGCAGTTCATTCTCAGTGATGTCTCTACCCCATCCCTGAGAAGAAAAATGTAACAGGGAGGAGGCAAATAGTGGCCATCAATACTCAGAACAGGTTTTATGCTGGGGAGAGGGGACTATTCCCTTATAAAAGTCTGTCACATCCCCAATAGAGTGTTTTGCACACTGGATTCGTACTTTCCCTGCAATCGACTTAGTGATTTGTGAATAAATTATTCAAGATGCCCAAAAGACTTTGAAAAACTCCAAGGAAGGTGAGAAAACTACTGATCAACCTCCTCTCCTTTTGAGCAATGGAGAGATCCTAGAGGGAGACCCAGAGCCATCCTCATACACCTGACAGAAAGAGTGTAATAGCCACCAGCACACACGCACTCCTGAGACTCCAGCACTGACGAATTTTACAGTCTCAACTTTGTATATACAGTAAAAAGCCACCTCACATTTTCTTTCTGTTTGCATTTACAGCTTAGTGTGCAAATCAAACCTTGTAACTTCATGTGCTGTGTTCTAACGTGGAATGATACACTCCAGCAAGAAACCCAACATGCTGTGCTGTCTACTGAGTTCTTGGTTTTAATTTAGAAGTTTACCGTAATAAATATAAAATATCCCCATTTCTAAATATAAGTTTCCACACACCTTTTATGACAGAAGATGCCCAGACTTTTTAGATCAGGCAGCCTCTAATGAGAACAGCAGAATCAGGGAAGAGTCCCTTTGACACACAATCATACAAGCCATTTTCTTTCTCTCACTTGTTAACGATGCACAAGGCACTTGGCAAAAACAATTTACTACACTAAGAAGAAATACTGGCAAAATAATTAATTTCTACCAGTCCTGTGCTTTACCAACTAGAAGCAAGGCCTAACTAGCAGCATGTAACCAACCAATTCTCCACAGATGAACAGCAAAACCTCCACATTTTAACAACTGTTCTGATTTATGTAGCCTGTTCTTTCAAGATTATTTCTGAACGTAATGGATGTAAAAGAAAGAAGATTCACAAAGATAACGATGACATAATAAGCCTATGAACAACTAGGCAACTTAGAAGTGAATCCATGGGAGGAGAGCATTTTGTCACCCTAAAAGCGTTGATCTAAATAGCCAAGCTTTTTTAACACTTTTTCTACTTACACCACTTCACAGATGTGGCTTAAGGCATTTTATTCAGATCTGGTGGCTCTCCCTTTTGTGTTGAAATGGGAGACATTTCAGAAACACCACTTTGTTAAGTATTTCTACAGGTATGTGCAGCTACATTTTCTATGCACGGTATTTTCTTACAATGTGCCCAAGATGACCACTACACTGTATCAGCTAATACCAAAATAATAACATTATCTTCCAGTTGCAAGGCTCAATGTCAAATAAATTACAAATTTAAGAGGCAAACAGTTCTCCAGATAGTAAAAAGCCACAGATAGCTTTAAGAAGTTACTAATTCAAGCATGTCTCCTTAATGTAGTGTGAAACTCACTTCTGAAATCTAATCAACAGATTTTGCATTTACTGTAGTTGTGATAGAAGTCAATGGCCTTAAAACGTTTTCACCTCTCTAAAATGGTAAAGGTTCAAGGAAAAATGTCTGTTTAAGCAAAATCTTTACATCATAAAAACTAAACCAAATCTGTTACCCTCCAAAACACACAAATCTTCAACAATTTGAAGAGCTGATTAACAGGAAGAAATTCACACCCTTGAGGCAGAAGCACCACGTCTGACACAGTAGTTACAAAGAAAATTCAAACCCAAAACAGAAAACAAGACAGCCCAGTCTTTCAACTGGGAAGACTCAAACTTAGTAACAGGTTTAGCAATATATTCCTGACTTTTTTTCTAAATCAACACATGGATGCTTGAATTAGAGAGACTGCAGCCTCCTGTCTCCATAGGGGAAGCAATTTTGAACGTCTATCAGAATAGAATTACATCAACTTTACTGGTTTTAAAAGCTGTCCTTCGTTTGTTAGGCTTATGTAGACTACAAAAGACTTATCTGACACAAAACAATCATCTCAGCCACTGACTTCCCCTTTTACATACCACAGAAGAAAAGTACTGTGATTATTTTATACTATTTAAAATAAAGACAAAAGGGGGCAAGAGCATTCTACTTGATATATACCAAATCCCACAGTACCACAGAATGGGCTTTGTGATATGAAAGGGTTAATTGCTGATTTTAATTACACACAAGTAACTTTAATGGGAGTGAACAATGCAGCAACATTTATAAATACAATGTCCACATTAGCAGAACACCAGTTACAAAACACCTGTCAATGCTACCTGAACAGGGATTGTTCTGTTTGTTCGTTTTACTCAGATTTTACCAAGTTCTGTTGTATTTGCAGAGCTCTGCAAAAAACCTGTAAGACTGAAGAGCTTTAAAGAATACAGCATGCAATAGTAACCATGACAATAAGAAAAATGCTTTTGCTAATCTTTCTCTTTCAGCTGACAGTACTTTCAAATACTGGTGTTTTTCCACTGGATGACAACTTCTGTTTGTTGCTCACTGTGAATTCTAGGCCTCCCATCCTTGTAAGCCTGAAATTTTTGACCAAGGGAGCAGCAATTTGGGGTGCACTGGTAACACAGAATGAGACCTAACTGTGGTAGGATGGACACCTGTTGGCAACTATGTCTTACTTCACTGTCACACAGAACAGGCACATGAAAATTACATCTTTGAGGTAATTATTCTGCAAGTAAATGGGGAATCTAAAAAAAATAACAGAAAGGAAGAAAGCAGATTGGGTATTTCTCTGCAGATCATAAAACTGCTGAGGTAGGTTAGAATTTGGCCCCAGGCAGGCTGATCATAAACTTTAAGAAAACAGCCTGGAACTCCTCTGCACTGATTTTGTCTTGGTTTTATATTAAGTTGGAGTTTTAAGCAATAAAAAATATTAGAAATAAAGATTCTTCAGAGATTTATCTTTGCTCTCTACTATTTCTCCAGCAGGCTGGCTCACCAAATAAGACAATGCTTTCAAAAGATGTATGGCATAAGGATCTGAAGTCACATATTGAAAAGTGACTAAAGGGACAATTTTCAAAGGCATTAAGACACCTAAAGATGCATTAAGCACTTAGAATTTTCAAAACTGCCTGGGCATCTAACGCCTATTTAAATCACTTAGTCCTTTCTGAAAATCCCAATGGGCAGTTATCTACATTTTATGTGTCTATGTGCCTTTGAAAATCTGTACCATTAAATACTTAACAATCTAAGTCCCCCTGGCTTTTAATGGGACTTTGAGTCCTAAAAAGTGTAAGTACAGCTAAAAATTGGTCAAGCCACTCTCTCTGGTCTTTTATTTTTTTTTCTTTCTTTTAAAGAGGTACCTCCTAATGCTTATCCAGAACCTGTCAGTTAAGTACAGCTTCAGCACTGTCCAACTTACACACTGTACCATGCATAGTTGATTTGTTTTATGGAGCTAAAGAAATAGAAGACCAGAGTACAGACTGCATCCTCAAAAAAGATTTTCTAAAACTCCTAGAAAGAAATTAAATTCCAATCCGTAACACCAGCGAATGCCCCCCAAAACCATATTTTCAATAAATATGATCCCAAATGAGTATAATTTAGGCTGATAAAGAACAAACATCATTGTTTAATCGCCAAGCAACCTATTCAAAATACCACAAAAAAGTTCTGAAAGGCAGCCACACAGCAACAAGAAAAAAGGCAAGGAGGTGGAAGAAAAAGGAGGAAGAAAGTTGTGAACAGGCTCTTTAAAAAGGCAGCAGTTCCAGAAAAGAAGACAAGCCTTAATTCTGAATTTTCTTTTTTTACAGAACTGTATGAAACTAGAAAGCATTCCCTTATGCAAACATTTGAAAGATATATCTTCTGATTTCTGTAAAGTCAATAGGAGGTAACTTGCACTGACCAAATTCCCAAAAAGGAAATGATTTGTAAATTGGGAACACAGGGAATCAGATTGCCACCTACAGGAAAATTTAGCATTTATTGTCAAGAATGACTCAAAAAGAATACAAATTGCCATCCTGCCAAGCACTCTTTCACTTCAAAACCAATTAGCCTTTTCTTTTGTGCAACTATATCATGAGCTTCCTAAATTCAGGAAGCCATTATAATTTCTTTTTAGTTATGAGTACTGCTTGAATGTTCCATAATTCAATTATAAAATCATGTATCAGTTAAAGAATTTTAAGTCTGCTTACCTGATACAATTGGTGCTAGCCTGAATATGTCTGATAGTCTGCTGTTAACTGGCTCATAAGGGGAATCTTCAAGCAAGTCATTTCCTAAGGACAAAAAATATTTGCATTTTTTTCTTATACAAGAATTCGGGGTAAGATTACTTGTTTACTTTTACTTAGTGAAATGTACTCCCCTTAAATCCATTTAAAAAGTTTATATGGCTACTTCTCAAAGAATTAGCTATAGAAACACCTAAAGGAGCTGATTGTCCCTGTCACAGATCTTTTCTCTCCTTCCTCCCTGGGTAAGGTCATAATTTGCAAAGACAGCCTGTGACATCACAGGGACTGTCCCATCTCATTCCAGTGGGAGAGAAGCTGTAGCAAGGATGTTCCTCTACATTCAGCATTAACAGCAGAGCTCTTTTCCAGAGCAGCTCAGCTAACAGCCAAAAACTAGCATCTTTGGTATAAAACACTTCTAACAAGATGATGTTGGAAGAGAAGCTTTTTATGATGCACAAAATGTCCATTACTACAGTTAGCAAAAATATATGTCTGGACTCATTAACACATATGGATATGTGGGATTACTTCCCTTATTGCAAAAGCAACTAAAAAAAAAAAAGAAAAAGCACACTGAAGTGAAGGACTGCACCTTCAACTCCTGGGCCACAGCAAAACAGGGCTAAAAATGCTGTCTCATATGAGGACCTGACTATTCTCAGCAGACTAAGGGAAATTTGCCTTATGAATATGAGTAGCAGAGGAGTCCTGAGTCAATCACTGTCATATCCCTTCTAACTGGCACATCTTCATGCTCTAGGACCCATAAACTTTGGGGTTTTTTATGCCTCAGCATGTCCAGGGAATACTGCTACTAAATACAGGAAAGGAAAAAATAAACTTTTACTTAAAACAATCTCCTCTTCATATTATATTTAACTTTCACCAAAAAAGCTAAGAAACTAGTCCCAGTGCCCTGTGGTCTTGTTAGGTGAGTCCTAATTAAGGAGTTTTAATATTATTAAGAAAATGTCTCCAAATTACTGTTTTTGTGGCTCTTGCACATGCTAGTGCCCTTATTTTTGACTGTGGTTTAGAAAGGTCAGCTGGGTCCCCTGGAGGAAGCTCTCGCTGTCCATTCCCAGCCCAGGACCGGAGCCGCAGCTGCGCTGGGGGCGGATGGAGGCTCCTCGGGCGGCAGCTGACGAGCACAATGAGAGCTGCGGGGTCAGAGCCCGGCTGGGGCTCAGGGGCAGGCGCAAACCCGCACCCTCCACTGGGGGTTCTGCGCTTCGCCACGTACCCTGCAAGCTCTGGTACATGCTCCAGTAAATGCGCAGGCAGTTCTTCTCCTTCTTCATGCCCCTCTTGCAGCGGCAGTTGTACAGGGATTTCTGCTTGAGAGCTTCCATGGCGCTTCTGCATTCGTCCTTCGCCTCCAGGCCCGTGGTCCGGCTGAAGTTGCTCTCTTTGCCGGCTACACACTGCCTCAGTGTCCTGAATTTAGTACTACAGCTCTGCTCCTTCAGACACTGATCGCTGGCTTTCACGCAGTCCAGGCGGTCCCCTCCAGGCAGCCCGCTCACTTCTGCAGACAAAAGTACATCTATGGAGAGGAGACACAAACCAACACACGCTCTTTGAGGGAGGAGGGTGGGTTCTACCCGAGCTCCAGAGAAGCATCTGGGAAGCACGGGGCACCTCCTCACGCAGCACATGTAGCCAACCCCAGGAGCAGCACCTTGCAAACCTCCTGGCTTCATGCTACACCTTAGGAAAATGCACACAGGGTTTCCATGGGCTTAGATCCACTTTCGGGGGAGTCCAAGGAAACAGTATTTTTTAACCCTGATGGCTGATTTATGAGGAAACACAAAAAGGAAAGAAAACCCAGAGGGGTTAATGTGCCTGACAAAATAAGTATTTGTTATTCCATAGATCCATTTTGGTGAAACAAATCAGCGTTCCAGTCCAGATTTTAACTGAGGGGTTAAATATTCAGCCTCACTTTCCACAAGAGCTTTGCTGTTATTTCACTTACATCCAGGAAAAACCCGCTGAGGGAGATAAGTATCCTCACTGATTGATATTAGCCTGTCTTTGCGTCAGTCACTTTTTAAAGGCTGTACACATTTTTTCTTATTCTATATGTATAAAGGTAGAATTTGTTACTTCCCCCCCTCCCCATCTCTCTCCACGTATGATGCTTTTGCAGGAGAACAAAGCAAATTGCATTAACTCTCTCCTCTCCATCGTGCCCCCGTCATGCTCCCTCAGACACATGCGGATGGAAATGCAAACCTCTCCTGTGGAAAGGAAACCAGTTTGGGCTGCAAACCACTACCAGTCGGGCATGCTGCCAGGTTCAGGTGAAGATGTAATCCTTCAGCTGGCTCTTGCCACCCCCCACCCTCCCCAGGCAGCCTTATTTTATTTAAATGAAAAGTTTCCCTGTAACTTGCGAGGACCCAATTTAATAAGAGGCTAGACAGGCAAGTACCGAAGTCTGCAACCTCACAAAGCTTTAAACGTAGACCGGGCTAACTGATCTGAGGCAGAGCCATAAAAACTACTGGAAACTTCACTGTTCTGCCTAAACAATAGACTGACAACCATCAGGCTCCCAGTCCCATAAACCCTATGCTCTGCTTTATGAAGCGATGTGCAAACCGAAATCAGGCACCAGCAACTTACCCACTAAAGGCAAAGCGAAGTACAAGAGAACGAGAAACATCTTGCTGTCTTCGGATGGTTTCCCCAAACGACTTGATGTGTCACAACAAAGATGATCAGCATGTAGATATTCCAACACCGCCGAGGTCCAAAGGCTCCAAGTTCAGATCCATTGAATTCAAGGGGGGGAAAAAAACCCACCAATCAAAAAAAAAAAAAAAAAAACCACAACCCCCCTCCTCTTCACCGCTACCACCACCGGCGGCAGGAGCAGCGACGCAAACGCTGAGCTTTTCCTTTAGATTTCAGGTCTGAGCAACCTGCAGGCACAAGCACTGACTCCAGTGCGGGAGCGAGAGGCGCACGCACGGGTATATGTGTGTGTGTCTGTGTGTGAGCGTGTGTGAGTGAGCGAGCGGCAGCGGGGCAGGAGCGCCGGTCGCCTCCTTGGGTGGGCAGCGCCTGTTCCCAGGGAGGGACCGAGAGCGCACGGGGGGCGGGAGGGGGGTGCACACACGAGACCCGCAGCGCCCGCCCGCCCCCGGACCCGCAGCCGGGGCTAGCCGCTGGCAGCCCCGAGCCACGGCTTCCCGAGCCCCCGGGGCAATTCGCTTCTTCCACCCTTCCGACCGCAACTTTATTGACGCGCCGGGGCCGGGGCGGTGCGCGGGGTCGCGCAGGCTGCGCGGAGCGTTGCCGCCGGGGCGGAGGGGGGGGCCGTGCGTGCGGCGCTGCCGGCAGCCAAAGTTTGCCAGGGAAAACTGGGACGGGCGGGAGGCGCGGCCGCTCCGGTTCCGCCGAGCGGAGCGGAGCGGAGCCCCCGCCTCCCCGAGAGCGGCCCCGGCGCTCGGCGGGAGCGGTTCCGACCGGGCTCCGCCGGCAGCCGGGCAAGCCGGGGAGAGGCGGCGGCCCCGCGGGGCTGCCCCGCTCCCCGCCCGCCCTCCGCGGGGCTCGGCGGCCACGGCCTCCCCCTGCCGGCCCCGCCGCCCGCGGGGGAAGCCCGGGGCGTCCCTCTGCGACCCCAGGGCGGCGGGAGCACCGCCCGTTTTTCTCCGCAGCCGCCGTGGGGCGGGCGGGCCCCGCGCCCGCGGAGCCGGGAGCCGCATCCCTGCAGTGCGCGGTGCGGTCCAGCCCTCGGCCGGGGCCGAGCGCAGTGTATCGGCTTCCACTTGGCTCCTGAATAAACAAAGCGAACATATGTCTCATATTCGTGACAGATGGTTCAAACAGAGAACTATTTAGTGGTTTTCCCACAGTTGCTACTACGTACCGCTCCTCCGAAACCCAACAAAACGCAATTAGCCTAAAATAGCTTCAGCTTCCAGATTTCCTTGTTTTCATATGTGGAAAATTCTGTTCAGGTGGTTTTGTGTTCTGGCTGCAACCGAATGTGTTGTTTTGGGTTTATTTTTTTCTATTTTTCAAAGTCAGTATGTATGTTCCTTGGCAGTTTTGTCAACAAGCTATTTGGCCCATTTGACTTCAGGAATTTGCTTCTCCTTGCAATAAATTTTGCATAAAGGAGTTTGCCTTGCTTCGTGAGATGGGAGATTATCCGGCTGGCCACTTTTAGAGCAAAAACTGGATGGCAGATGGAGCTAAACTGTTGTAAGGTACTTCAAAACACTTATTTAAAAGCTTAGCATATGCCAGGATATACAGAGAGTACAACATTCATAGAACCCAAATGGAAAGGGCTTATTTTTGTTTGGTTTGTTGTACGGGTTTTTTTTTCCCTGTGTTGCCACTTTTTCTTAACAGACAGATTTGCATTTCTACCCAAAAAAAACCCCAAAACCCATGACACACAACAAAAATAAAACTAAACTCAACAAAACCCAAAAAAACCCCTGTGCAAAGTACTGGTTCTCTCAGTGAAATTGTAATATTGATAGGACGTTGCAACTGATTTAAGTCATAAGTTTGGTGTTTTGGTTGTTTAATGTGAAGAGGCATTTACTATGATATGGTTACGAAGTCTATTATCTGCTGCACGTCCAAGGATGTAATTGGAGAAACAATGACCAGATTTCTGGAGTGTTTCATGATAATTAGAAGGTGCTACGTTGGTGATAGCATTGACGATTCAAGACAGCTTCAGCTTTTTGAATAGCTGGTATTTAATGAAACAAGTTGGTCTTCCAAACACTTCAATAGAAATTGAACTGGGTGATACAGAGAGATGATTATTTCTTCACTGGTAATTTTGACATCATTATGACACACCATAAGCTCGGTAATAGGAGTTATCTGTGTATCTAACATGAAGGCAGCATAATTCTCCTATCATTTAGAAGCCTAAGTCAAGAATAGCTACAACATTCACAGCAGAGGATAGCAACTGAAAATCAGGCTGAAAACCCAGCCACTTTTTACAAAACCATTCATGTATTGATGTCCTGAATGCATACATACACACAAATTATTTGGCATATAAAAAAGCAACACATTGAAAATCTCTGCATTAATAACTACTTTCACTGTTACAAAACACAGCTTTTGTGGGGTGTTTACTGTTACAGCACAACTGAAATTACATTTTAAGTGTTAAACGTTGAACAAAATGTCGCTGACAGTTCAGAAATAAGAAAACAGCTGGAAAACGTTCATCCAAAAATTCTGAATACTATCTAAACACTCCTCTTGCCAGTATTTTGACTCATCTCTGGAAAACTACCACCCAAGGTGAAAAAAGGTTAAAGGGTTTTAATGGGAAAAAAGTTTAAAATGCAACCATGTTTGAGAAACAAGAAGAAAGTCCATGCTACATACAGTTGCTCAGAATATCCAACTGCTACACACTCTTTACCAGGACAATAGGTGGGAGAAAGCCTCTTAAAAATCACAAGGACATTTGTTCCACAGCAGAAACTACTTTTGTTTTTCTTTTTCTTTTTTTCTTTCAGAGATGGAATTATTTATAAATTTTTGTTGCAGCCAAAATCCCATAAGCCACTCTGTCGCTGGAGTCACAATCCTCTGGGTCTTTGCACAGTGCTTTCCAAGTGCCTTTTACCTGCCCTGGGGTAAAACTAAGTCACTGAATGTTTTGCTGCTGATTTCAGTCAAACCAAGGTCTGCCTTACAATTTGTATCTGTCAATCATTCAACACATGAGTCTCTTCAGACAAATGAAGAATAAAAGAATAAGCCATATGGACATTAATGCAAATATTTTAAAGATATTTAAGCTTTTAAAATATTCTGCTGGCTGAGTTTTATAGAAAAGTTTCAAAAAATTAATGTAACATAACATATATAAGGTTCAGCTGGTAAAGACGAACACTTCATTAGAGGAAGGATGACAACACAATCACCACTGGATTATTGTTTAAAGGCCATTACAGTATAAATAATGTGGAAGGCAGAACCAAGTACTTCAAGATAGTTGCTGCCAGTATTAACTGCCAGTACTTCAGTCTTTATCTAGCTGTAATTACTAGTTTCTTTCTAGTTGGAAGCTGTTATACAATAGCAGGTTTTCTTTCATTGAAAACTTTTCACAAGGAAAAGGCAAAGTAATGGGGATAGTGGAGTTATTTGATACTAAAATTTCAGTGAAATCAGCTCTTGGAACCCTTTTCTTTCCAAGGAGGTTGAGGTAAGTGTAACCCCTAACACTGGGCAGTTTTAAGCTTCCTGTCACCTTGCAGCCTGGGCCCAAATGCTCTGAATGCAGCAACAGCATCGAGCAACAGCAGCTTGTATCTATCCAGGCCATCTGCTCCTGGAGGCCAGGCATACACAGTGAGCGAAAGCAGAACAGGAACTTCGCTGCATTCAGTTCTACTGATGTCCTTCTGCATTCTCCTTTGCATGTAAACTAATGACAGCAAACTCTCAGGAGGTATCATGTGCAGAGATGCCTCCTGCAAAGGCAGTGGATGTTGCTTTGCAGCCAGTTCCACTTGCAAGGGCTGCGGTGTTGGAGCACTGCGTTAGGTTCGTCTGGCTGGCAGTGGTTCAGATGCCAGTGAGCGGACAAGAAGGCTGAATTAGTCCATTGCCTGGCCCAGGGTTAGTCTGCAGATTCCCTTTGCCATCTCTGCCACAGACCTCCTTTTAAAGACTGAACCCTGCAAGAAAATATTGAAGTTGGAGCCGCTGAGCCCAGGGAACATTACACAGTTACTATCTGCAGTGCCGCTAGGTATGTGAAGAGAAAGTATGCTGAGAATAAGAACAGTGCCATGAACTTTAAATACAATTCTTAGGGGAGTGAAGAGGTGAAGCAAAGCTAAAGCTAAACTAATGAGTCATATCTAGCAGGTGGGGGAGAGCAAGCAAGTGATGGGAAAAAGTCTGTATACCATGGGAGCACAAAAAGTAGTGTTTACACAGGAGGCTTTCTTCAATAATGAGAAAGGGAGAATAGAGAAGTGAGAGAATTACTAGGGACTGGGGGAACAGCCTGAACTGCATTTTTTGTCTTATATTTATCTGGTTACCGTGAAGTCAAAGTGCCTTTTGGTGGGAATAAGGCAAGAAGGATTTGCTCAAGGCATTAAAGTTTTGTAAAGGGCAGATTAAATAACAGCGCTCCAAAAATCAATTTTGAGGGGCTTATGAAGCCTTGAATGGGCTTTTGGAACACAAAAGCAAGATTGAGTTTTTACTGAACCTGTCATTTATTTGGGTTTAGAGCTTTCAGTAAGTATCAGAAAAAACATAAAACAAAAGCAAAGTAAGCAATGAGTATTCACACAGCAATCAAATAAAAAACCTGTGAAAGTGCAATCCCGATTACTAAGTGACTTAATTGATTCAAAAGTATAAGAAAAGAAATTCACTGTGCCATGCCTGCCACCCCCCACCCCCTCTCCCTGTGCTTTAATCAGACTGGTAGTGAATTCCCACAGCTCTTCTTGGCCAGGAAGTTTTTCCTAAACTCGTGTGTCCCTGTCCTCACCAGAGGTTGTGCAGATATAGTATCAAGCCACCTGTAAGGAGGAAAAAAAAAAAAAAGGAAGAAAAGTAAAGTGACAAAATTCAGTAGAATAGATGCAGAAACACCAAGTGTGCAGTGTAATTCAGAGTTTGTAGTTAAGAAACACAATATACTGGTTACCCCTAAAAACATGAAAATGCTGATGGAACTGCAGCTACTTGTGAAGTTCAGTATCTTATAGAAATGATTCCGTTTACGTAGTTCTATTAAGGCACAGACTGTGATAGTTTGTCCAAACTGGTAAGGAAAGGGTTGTTAGGAGAGGCCAATCCTTGGATCCCTGGATCTGGGGCTTTTTGCTTTAAAAATGGGGTAACACCGCCCCCTAGCTGTTGGTAGGGACAGTGCAGGCTAACGTGGGAAGGGATTCCTGCCTCCGCAGAAAACAGGGCGCAGAATTCCATGGCAATAGAGGATCCAGCAGCACAGAGACTCGATGTGGCGCAGTGAGGTAAAAGTATAAAAGATGACCAAAAAATGAAATATCGTCTATTAAGTAGTAGTAATTCAGGTGCTCAGGGAATTTGGAACAATACAATTCAGATGCTACAACAGCATCCTTTGAAACTTCAGCCTCCAGATCACTTGCTCTGAGCACGGTGCTTAGAATGCCAGGGTTATGGGTTCGACCTCCGTATGGACCATTCACTTAAGAGCTGACTCAATGATCCCTCTGGGTCCCTTCCAACTCAGAATATTCTGTGTGATTCTGTGAAATACACCAGCAGCATCAACCTTCAGCATCCCCTGAGCATTAGCAACCAATGTGATCCAGCCAAGGCCACAGTTTGGTTTGGTAACTTGAAAACTTCCTTTTGTGTTCAAAATTTCAGTGATTTCCAGCAGCTTTGTCTTGAGTATTCCATTTGATCCTGAACAATAGGACAGGAAACCCTACCTTATACTACATAAAATATATTTACATTAATGAGCCTCCTCATTTTTTCAGAAAAACTAGAGCTAGAAAATTACTTACTCCAGTTGTCTATTCTGTAAGAATATAGCATCCACACTGCTTTACAACATAGCCACATGAGCATTTCAGAACATTGAAATCATATTCTAGATCAGCATCTGAGAAAATCCATGTTAAAATGAGAATGTTGGTATCTTGTATTTGCATACTGCTTCACTTACATGCAAATTCATTTCCCTCCCATTTTTAATTGAAAGCGATGAAAATGCTGTGTATAGAACGGTGTTTAAAGGTGGTGAGATTTTCTGTTCAAACATGCACAGCTCTAGTGATGGGTATTCAGCTTTTCACTGCTCATGCTACACCGGATACACACACATTTACAGAGCAAAGCATGCTAAATCATGGAGGAACATTTTGCTTTCGCTTACTGTACGTATCTTCTTCTAAATTGTGGGACCAAATCTGCCCTGACACCTGCTCTGTGTAGGGAAGTCAAAAAAGATGTATGGAGGTTAAAGTCATTTTAGAATTTAGTGACCAAAGGCAAAATTATCATCTTGGATTTTCAAAGCCGTATTTTCTGTACATTTGCTAGAATAGCCCTGACGACTGAAATAAATTTTTCTCCTGATGGTATCACCAAAATTGTAATTTTACTGGAAGTTTCTCAAAAGGTTAGTGACTCTGTCAGTGTTAATTTCTACAATCTCTGTTTCATCAGTCTTCCTCTGAGGTAAGAAATTTTGGGTACAGAATGTCACAAGATATTTATATTGGAGATGAAAGAATATCAAGGGAAAATGGAAGTGGAAGAAACTAGTGTTGTGAATGCCTTGAGAAACCAAAACTGATTATTCTCAGATATCTCTAATTGGCTGCATGTCACAGAATCTCTATGAAATGTGCAGCAATATTGGGGGGTTATTGTTTGCGTTGTGGGGTTTTTTTGTGGGGAGGGTGTGAGGTTTTGCGCCTTGTTGGGATTTAAGGAGGGATTGCATGGTTTGGTGAGTTGGTTTTTTTGTTTGGCTTGTGGTGGATTTTTTTTTTAATTTGGGGTGGTTGGGGAGAGGTATTTGTTGGTTTGTTTACACAGTTTTCAGAATAGCTGCAAAAACTACAGAAAAAAATGAACAAACATCAGGATTTGAACTCTGAGGTTTAGTCATAAAAGGTATTCAATAAGTATGGGATGAAAAGACAATATTTCTTGAATCATCAACAGTGTCTCCTTTATTAACACATGGGGTTTTTTAATACAGTTTAGGAAGAACCTTATGATGAGATAATTCTTCTTTAATCCAATTGACTATCAGCTGGAAACAGTGTTGAAAATCAAGACCTGTTTGTTCTATTAAAATACCCCATAATTCCATTACTTGGCTTCTCTGCTGCTACTGTAGAATTCTGATGGAGCAGTGCACACACAAAAGCAGTGAACTTGACTGGGCACGGTTCAGTGTCAGCCAGACTCCCAGCTGATGGTATTTGCAGTTTCTTCCCTTTTCTTTGAGCATTCATGACACCAGCTACAGCTCTGTCTGTCCAAGAACTTTTCCTGGTTTAATCATGGGATGCACAGTTAAATCTACAGCACTTGCTTTAGAGGGATGGAGTTACTGGCAACACCAGTAAAGAAAGCTTTTTTGCATGTCTGCATCCATTGTACAGTTTTAATGGCAGGCGTAATTCATGTGAAAAATAACAATGCAGACTTTTAAACGTGATCCTGAGAGTCATTATCGTGTAACAGTATTCTGAATACCCAGGAGTAAACTGTGTCCTAAACTGGGAGTAAAAGTAACCACGTGTGAAGGACTTCACACTCCACCTGTCCCTCTGTGAGGGATATGGATGTGGAATTACCATTTTCTCCACACCAAAGCCATCCCTGAGGAACATTTCTAAAGGCCATACTTTTGAACTCAGCAATGGCTGCAGACATGAGCAGTTGAGCTGTATAACTTATTTTATAAATGGCAAAAAGACTAGGAATATTCAGCCCCAAGTAAGGGAAAGAAGTAAGTTTCTGATGAACTCGTTTTCATAGGAATTTCTGATTTATTAATTTATGAAAGAAGAAAAAACTGTTTGCAGACAAAATGTTAAGATAAAATGTAAATACAGTAAATTTAAAGCTGTAACAAATTACCTATACACTCACAGTGTGACCCCTCCAAGTTTCTGACTTGTTTAATTATCCAGTAGAACACTATTTATAACAAAATAATGCAGACTTGTTTAAACATGTACAATGATGGCACCTTGCCAGAATGAAATGTAAGCATGATGTTCACAGAATCTCAAAAATCCAAAGCAATAGTGATTAATATCATGGTTTCTGAAGTTGATTACATTCTAATCTTTATGACTGGAGCTAGTCAGAGTTTTTTTCTTTTTTTTTCTTAAATTCTTTTAATTCTAACAATATTTTCAACCTTGAAAAAATTTTAAGGTAGTAGGTGTCACTATCTGCAAGTTCCACAACATCACCAAAACAATGCTATTTCCTGTGATTTTTGAATTTGCCCTTTTTTTGCAGAGCTTCAATAAACATCCAGTTAATATTGCAAATATCAAAATTATGTTCTTTCTATAATTAAAAGAATATAATTTGACACATTTATGTGCTTTGTGAGACTTGTCCATACCCACTTTTAATCTACTATAAACAGACTGAATTAAAGTGATATGGAACCCTAAAGTACAAATAGCACAAATTTCAAAATTATTGATTTCTGACAGTGCTTGCAGGCATTAAGCAATGCTTTTTCAGACATCTAAAATAGTTCACTTCAGCACAGAGACACTATTGAAGAAAAGCTGAAAATGTACTGACTGCCCAGTCAGTATTAATTTAAAATTGAGGTTTAGATCTTTGCTAAAAGTGAAAAAAAAATTAACTTAAAATTTAAAACTCCTTTTATCCCTTGGGATACTCGTCTTCCTCAACCCAAATCACCATATTCTTACCATATTTCAAGGCCTCAATCCAACACTTTTGCAGAGAAACCCAGTATCTTGGTGATTAAAATGAGCAGTGAAATACTGTACTGGCCATACAAATACCTTGGCAATTAGACATAGTAGAGTTAACTTTCCATCTTGTGGGTGGACTTCCAAATTCAGCCCTGCTTGGGTTTCCAACAGGGAGCTTTAAAGAAGGTGACCAAACACTTTGCTCCTCCATCTGAGGTGATCTATGGGACGTGTGTACAGCATACAAGCAAGAGCACAAGAAGGTAAGTGACTTCCTGCCAGCAGAGCCTGGTGTCTGCTTAGCAGCAGGACTTTTTTGATACGAGGAAATCAAGGCTTGAAAGCTCTGATGTATGTATCACAGTTTTCCTGTGGAATAAAAGGAAAATAAATGTTTGATGACAATAGCTTAGACAAGAACAATAGAGGCTGGGGCATGTAGGAGAGGAGTATTAGGGTATCTAAAAAGCTAAAATGACATTGCCTTCAAAAAGTCCTGTGTTTCTAACCAACAAGCCAGCTTAAAATGACCATTCCAGTTTTGGCTGGGTAGAGTTAGCAGCTGATGCAGTACTGAGTTTGGATTTAGGCTGAGAATAACATTTATAACACACTGATATTTAGTTGTTTAGTTGTTGCTGAGCAGTGCTTACACCATACAAGGACTTCTTTTCTCTACCCCATCAGCGAGGAGGCTGGATGTTGGAACCCTGGATTCTGAGAATTTCAGCCTTTCAGTGCTGAGAGGCAGTGATCCTCAGAAACACACTGTAATCAATCCAAAACCCTGGGAGAAGTTTCCTAAATTGTGTGATAACGCTGAGGTTGTCGCTGTGTAATTAAAAGTTATGTCACTGGGTGAAATATGTAGAAATGTAGAAAATTAGGTTTAGAACATATAGGTAAGAATAGGTTACAATATGGAGGATTTGGGGTGTGGATGTGTGTCTTCTTTTTTCTCCTTCTTCTTCACATACCTGAACGTTCTGTCATTGGGTCAAAAGTTCCACACTGCAGAACATGAAAAGCTAGTATTTGGATTGTAAGTAAAAACATATTACTTAGCATGTCATAATTGGTTAGTTTAGACTTTAAAAATCTTGGAAGAGTAAAACTCACGGCCGTTTTCCATCCTTCCAACAAAGAGGCACTCTCTGTGCAGCTGTGTTACTGATAAGATATAATAAACATGAATACTCAATCTCCTGCATCTCAGTTCAAACTCTGAGTTAAAAGAACTCGAGATGAAAAAGTAAAAGAAGAAAAAGTAATAGCTTGGGGTGCACAAGAAGCTGGGAGGGTCAGCCAGGACAGCTGACCCCAACTGACCACAGGGATATTCTATAGCAGGGGTCATCATGCTCAGCATATAAATTTGGGGGAAAGCTGGCTGGGGACAGCTGCTCAGGAACAGGCTGGGCAGCATTCTGTCAGTGGCAAGCAATTGTTTTTCATTTGCATCATGTGTTTTTTGGGGGGTTTATTTCTCCCTTTTTGTTATTTTCCTTTTAAATCCAATTTATTATTCTGATTTTAATTATTAAACTGTTCTTACTTCAACCCACATGTTTTCTTACTTTTACCTTTCTGATTCTCTCATCCCACTGAGGCAAGCTATGTGGTGCTTAGTTGCTGGCTGGAGTTAAACCACAACAATGACTCAACAGAAAGTTTTCAGCTTAAATTTAATCACACAATTTATTAGGTGGAAAAAAAGCTATTTTCAACTGGATTTATTAATTAAGGATGGTGAAAAGAGTTTAGCTTTATTTTACTGCTGTTCCAGATGGTACTCAAACGGGACTGAGAAGTGTGGGAGAAACCATTCTCTATGAGGAGTTTGAATTTAGAAAGTTCTGTATTCCAGGCAGTTGCCAACTATTTTTTACAAGGTTCCATGGCTTGTAACCCTGGACTCCTCAGACACAATGGTATGAAGAACAAAGGAAAACTAATTTGGTGATTTTGCTGTTTGCATCACCAGCAGACAGCTAAGCATTTGCTTAATTCAAAATAAATTGCACAAGAGGATTTTGGAGGACTGGCAGATTTAGAGACATAAATATTCTATATATGTCTCAGGCCACCTCTTCCCTGAAAGGCAACTTATCTTTCAGTGAAGACTTATGTATAATAGTAATATAGATAAAATATTTTTACAAGATTTTTTATGATTTGTCTTAAAAGATAATTTATCAAAACAAGACACAAAAAAGCCAGATACGGACTAGATTTGACCTGACTTATGAATCTGCTATTTTCTTTGAAAGGAAGTATAAAGAGAGGGACACACTGAGTAGCAGTAGATTACACTGTCATTTAGTAACCAAAGCAAACCCTCTCAAACTTCAGCTTCCTGGATTGCAAGGCATAAACCTCATCTCAGAACTTACAGCACTGTACAGGTTATGAAAAATAAACTGCAAAATTTCAAAGTACACTTATTCAGAATTCAGGAAGTAATACAGAGATGCACTACGTATCTTGTTTTCATTAGTAGCAAGAAAGATGTCAACTCAACCACTGCAAGCATAGATATGAAAGTCAATAATTCACACTGAATTACTCAGTAGATTTTTTATACAATTATGGCCTGTGTGGCCTCCATTTTGAGGATCCATATTTGTGTAAAAAGCAATCTTTAGAATTAAATATTATAAATACAGTAAATTTACACCCCGTCTGATTGTATCTACTTAACTATGACAGGTGAGTTAGGAGCCTGATTGCCATAGGCCCCCTACACATTTAATGAGATAAAGCACTACCACTTTTCAAGCATTTCTTTCCAGGTAGCAGTTGTCAAGAAACTGAAACTGGAAGAAAAACAATGTGTAAATGGATTTTATAAAGTCTGAAGAATCTCAATCATTTAATAAGGTGAGGCATCTGTAAGTGTATTAGTGTAATACCTAAGCTAAAAAGCCCTTAGAATCCAGGTTAACAAAGTATGAAATCTTCTAAAATGCTTTTTGGATTCTTTGAGCTAGAATCACTGATTATAGGACTTTCCTGCTGTAAGGTCCCAGGAATTTCTGGTTCACAAAAATTACCAACTTTTTCATTTTCAAACTTACCAATACTTATGAAGTATCCTTGACTACCTCTTATTCATCTCTTTGCTACCTCAACAAATGTAAAATTTTCTTATTCAGAGGAAACTCTTGAAAAATCTGAAAAAGCAAACCTTGATCAAACATGTAATGTACTGAAATAATCTCCTACATTACAGTCACACCCCCTCATACCTCAGGAGAATAAAAGTTTGAAAAACACTGGAGGACAGTAGAAGATATTAAAGTAATGAGATTTCTTGATCAGTCACATCTTACCAGTCTGCAAGAGCAGATACTTCACAAAGAAAACACTCATATACCTTTTCAGATAGTTTCTGTTAGAGAGGAATACAATATCTTCCATAACCCCAACCGCTATGACTTGGAGAAGAAATACTTCCCAGTCTCAATCAGGTGATCCGTTTAACCCTGAGCATATAGGTAGGTTATGTCTTGTTAACACCTGACATCCTAAAAAATTGCCCCATTTTAGCCTGCTTCTAATCTTACCATTTAAGAAAGGGCAGTCCCCTTCTCCTGTACTTTGCACCAAAAAGGAATATAAAAGTCCTGGTGAATGCAGAATAGAAGGGCTGGCACATGGACCAGTTGGAAACTTTTCTTTTTAGGGACTGTATAAAGAAAGTACACAAAAAAGCTTCCAATGAAGCTCCTCTGGCAATGTCAGTAG
Organism: Corvus kubaryi; assembly: GCF_017639235.1. Taxonomy (NCBI): domain Eukaryota; kingdom Metazoa; phylum Chordata; class Aves; order Passeriformes; family Corvidae; genus Corvus; species Corvus kubaryi. The sequence goes on from NW_024580672.1 coordinate 16,852,168, forward strand.
GTATCCAAAGCTTTATATCACAAACTTTATATTCTGACACATGATCTCTTCATCATGTCACACATACCCCTTATTAATTTATAAATTTCCATCTGGAAGCAGTTCAGGGCCCTGCCTCCATGACCTTGTCTGTAAGCAGTTCCAGAGCTTTGCACAGATTGCCATGAACCTTCTTTTAAATTTCTCATTTATTCATAATTGTTTGTAAGTATCTGATCTTGAAATAGTGTTATCCTTTAACATAAAAGTTGCCTTCTCTCACATCTACCCCCACACATACTTTTAAAGACAACCATATGCCCTTTTTCAAGCTTTGTTTTGCCAGATAAGCTATTTTCGTCTCAGCTGAGAAAACAGGTACTCCTTTCCCCTAACCAGCCCACTCTGCACCTGCTGTGCATCAATGTGGGTCATGAGAACTACAAACAATATTCTGAGAGTTGTCTTACCAATGCCTTGTAAAGCAATATTAACACTTTGTTGTCTTCAATGAAAATCCTTCACCCAATTTACCCTGAAACTGCTGCATGGCCATGACAATGATGGCTCATGTCACATCACAGCTGATTAATGCATTAAACTTCTTCACCTCCCTATTGACACCAATTATCTGGACACCAGGCTATAGTGAAAGAACATGATCTTAATCCCCAAGCACCGCCCTCTAATTTCTATACTATTAGATTTCCATTTTGTCAGACCATGAGGTCATTTATTTTTTCTGATGTGCTGGTCATTCCAATTTTGTGTCATCTCTTAATGCCATACCCATTCTCTTACATTCACCAAGTTAAAAAATATCACTTAAATCAGTGCCAAGATCAGTCCTAGAGGAATTCTGCTAGCAAGCTCCTTTCATTTTGATATTTTTAACAGAACCATATTTAATATAACCCTTTGCTCAGTTCCTCTTCCACCTTCAGTGCTTGCACTAAAGCTCATCTTTTCCCCCTTCCATAACTTGCTACAACAGACAATATAATGCCTTATTTCACTCAAGGTAGATTAGGTCTACTACATTACTCTTCTCTGGGACAATTATCTTATCAAATAAAGATATTAAGTTAGTCTGATACAATCTGTCCTTGATAAAAACATGCTGTAGTTTTTCCTGCTTTCCACTTACTTCTAGGTTCTTGGTAATTTTTTTTCCTTCAAAATCTACTCTTAAGATCTTGCTTGGTGTTGAGGTCAAAGCATCATGCCTGCATTTTATTTGACCACCTTTTTTCCTTTTCGTGAATATGGGGGATAACATTATTAGCCTTTAGTTGTATTGAGTTGGCCCTGAACTGAACAGATACACATAAAATCCCTACAAATGCATTCAGTGCAAATCAGCATTGCAGGATTCTTCCAGTGCCCTGAAATGTTTAACCCTCTCCATTTTCTGGCAGTAGATAGGCTCTGTTTAGCAGATAGCTCATTTGGGGAAAATTCCATTGCTCTGTGTCCCTTAAGCACCTTATTTTTATTCCTTTTCTAAATTCTTTATTTATCTTTTTTGCAGCACTGGAAGATCTAATAGCATTCACAACTAACAACAATTGCTTCGAAACTGGCATTTAAGATATGTTTATTTCTTTTAGCAGTGGAAAAGGAGAGTTAAAAACAACATCAACAGCAGCCTAGATATGATGTATTTTTTAAAAGAAAGAGGAATAGGCCAAAGCATGCATGAAAACACATATGAAAACAGTGTGTGTTATTCACTTTTATAAACTCTGCAGCCTCAACTATGGATATTAATTTTGTATTCAAAGAACTGACTTAGTGCAGATATTTTAAATATTCTGATTTAATTTTCAAAATGGGAAAAAGGCAATTATTTTAAAAGGAGCAGTATTTTTGCTACTTATTCTAATTCACTTCCCTTCTGTTATCTTCTTTCTCAAAAGACAAGCTGTAAAAAGACAAACCCAGCAGAATTATTTATATACTTTTCACACAATTGTGAATAGATATGTTTAATACTTCTGGAAAGAAGTGACTGTAATACAATGCAAATTATTAATTTATGAATGCAGCACAGTTGATAATACATGCTTAGTGCAGCTGTGACTTTCTACTCTACTTGAATGGAATGCTTTTATTCTCATGCCTATGCTCTGAGTCCTGGCAGATGTATGCAGATGTGTGCCATGAAGCCTTTGAAATTTCAGGATTAAAGGTAGCTAATCTTCCAGAAGCATCAATGGGAAGGAATATGGAAGGGATAGAATCCAAACTCTAGGTTCTCCTTTTTTATGCCACCTTTAAAAAAGATGAAATTACAGCATAGCACCAGGATCAATAGGCAGTAAAGTTTATGTAGTGTTATTTATCACTGTTAATTCTTTATTAAATGTGTACCTCTGCCCACAAAGGTCTGTGCAGAAAGAAGAGGGCCCTGTTTTATAGAGATTTATTTATTAGATTGGATTTTACAAAGCAGCTTTTAAAACCTGCAGGTAGAATGTACCTTTTCCACAATATCCTCAAGGAAAACAGCATTCTGAAAACTGGTTGCAGGTATTTTGAAGGAGTAGGGACAATAGATTTTTTTTTTTTCTGAATAAATGATTAGAATTGAAACTTTCTTAGAAAACAGTTTGTCACTAAAAAATACCATCTGGCCGTATTTTGATAAGAGGTTTCATGAGACCATGCAGTTTCAATACAGCAAGTTTTCAGATTCAGGATATATGTTTTAGTCAAACTGAGACAGCCCTTCCTCAAACTTTCTTGGTCTGGGCATTTGCATGGAACGTGAAATAATTTCTACTGCTGCCTAGTTCAGCCCATGGCTGAATGTCTAAGGAAGTTGTCACGTTTTTAAGAGGGAACACAGATGGAACCATAAAATTAATCTTATGAAAACTATTATCAGAGAAGCCTAAAAGTGTAATGGACGACTCTTGGTTTCACATGAGAACTATTCTCAGTATGCAAGAAACTCATTTGGCTTTAATGCATACAGTGAAAGTATAAAAGTTATCTAACCTAGCACTAAATAACACTCCTGTTATGAATAAAGACAATAAAGCCATTTCATTTCAGTCATCTGCACATATTTTTCCTGCAAGTGCAACATCTAATAGAAATAGAGCTTAAAGAAAAAAATTATTTTAAAATCTGAAATATTTTAGAAGAAATAATAACAGCTGCTCACCTGATAATTTAACAGGATTGTATGTGAACTTCTGAGAATAGACTGAAATGGAAAAAAATAAAAGAAAATTTCTTTTCTTTGATTAACTAACTGTAAAATTATTTACTTTTTCTTCCAGTGTTTATTAATATTTTTCTATGCTTAAGATAAAATTTGTAAGACAAAAAGAGCTAAGCTGGCATACTGGTGTTATATGGTTATAGGAGACATACCATAATTAATCAATTAAAATGAACTTTCCAACAGACTGTTTAATGCATTTCAATCCAAGATTACTTTCTTGCATGAAGGTCGCAGTCCTCAAAGTATTTCTTTAACAGCCCATTTTTCAGAGGATTTAATGCTACCACCCATCTTCTTATAGGATGCTACAACTTGATGGATAATTCATTTACGTTTCTGCTAATACAAAATGAAAAAAATCTCTTTTATAAATGGAAGATACAAACAATGTAAAAAGTGCTTATTCTCTGTTTCTGTTGTAGCTTCCATTGGGTGCCAACTTAGGGGCAACCAGTATTGATGTAAAGCAAGCTACAGTTTCCCCATATAAATAATTAAGAAAATTTACTATGAAAATGCAAATCCAAGGCTGTGTTTTGTACTGTGATATGCACTCCAGATCTGAAAAATTTTTTCTTCATTAGGCAAGTCACTACCCTTATGCCAAGATAAATAAGAGTTCTGATATATGTTTCAAAATGAGAGCCTCATTTGTTGCTTATCCAAATAGTACAGAAGAGCAGAGTATAAAAGTTTTAGGATAGACTCTCAGACTCAGTAAAAGAAACAAATGAAATATATTTAAGACACTAAACCACTGCAGAGGAACAATGTGGATACCTGTATAACAGCACAGTAACCAATCAGCAAAGAAAGCAGGTGGTGTGTTTTTCTGATCAAATTAAAAAGAAAACTTTGATTTAAACCCATAAAAGAATAATCTTTGCTTTAGTAAGCTAAAGAGATGCAGTGAAGCCTTTCCAGATGGAATTAAACAAAATCTTGGATATAAGACTCAAACAGAGATATCACAATGCAAATAGCAGGCTTTGTCCTTATAAAGAACATCTGTTGTGGAGTTGTTTACATTCCTACCAAAGTGGAAAAGGGTATCGCTAATTCTCCATTGCAGCCAGGCATGTAATGGTGGAGTACAAAGTTACTGCTTAATAGTTTTCAATAAACACACAGAGCTTTTCGCTAACTCACAATTTTTTCACCTGGAAAAACAAATAGGGACTTGGGGCAAAGAGAAGCATTCTCATTTCTCGTGATACTCATTTCCATATAATTTGCCAGGGATTTATTTCTCTATTTTCCATTATTTTATATTTTATTACATGGATTTTGTAGTCTATGCCCTGCTGTTATGATGAGGAAACAGGGTGTCCTTTCATGACTGCCTTGCTGAGCACTCTAGTAGAAATGGAGAGCTTCCAGCCTGTGGGTCAGCAGTTTGCTCTCACTCTTCCAGAGATAAAAACTAGACTGTTCTTAGCCTGAGTTCCTCAGGAAATTTGAGATAGGCCATAAATTATAGGTTATTACTGCATTTTAATGTTTCCCTTCACTGTTGTCCTGCTCTAGGTTTTCCAAAGTAGTTGAAGTAGTTAAGTGGTTGCCAGCAAGAGCAGGAGAATCAGTGCACAAAATGCTCTTGATTTACATTGAAAACACTTTGCTTGATGTTACCAAGCTACACTGCTTTCTGAATTTTCACAATTTTAACGAAGTTTTAAATAGTAGAGTTAAAGCCTTGCTGTTTAGAAGTGGCATTATAAAATTAATTTTTATTACATCTGATTTTTTAAATGCTTATTTATGATAAATAATTACTGGGTTTCTCACTGTTTGTGGTTTCTCTCCAATAGCATTGCTGCTCAGCACTACATTCCAAGGGGTTAGAGCACTTTCATATATATTTTTAACATACACACACACATGCACACACATATATAGGCTATTTCCTGTAAAGGAAATGGCACTTCAGCACTGAATGCAAAATGGCAGCTGTGAATTTATGCCACAGAACAATTTGACTTTATTCCTTCATGTGAAGTAGAAAAAAGTTAGTTCAAAAATAGTTGTCAAATACAAAGACCACCAAGAGCAAAGGAAAACCAGAGAGATACAGGCTGGTAAGAAGGTTTGCTATAAATAAAACGGTTCAAAAGTAAGCAGTGTAGTTTGTATATGGAAAAAATAATACTAACACTGCTTAAGACCAAAAGACAAAATTTATTTGTAACTATAATCCTACAATTTCTAGCTCTTATCATGCTCTTCTTGTGGTGAAGACCATATTGCATTATCAAATTTTTATCCTGCCACTTCTTTACTTTTGCCTCTTATTTTTTGGCTTTTAGAAAAACAATTCATGAAACAATCTGAGTGTATATGATTTAGAAAGAAGTTACAGTAATAATTTTTTTATAGTGTCTTGAAATTACAAGCAAAATCTTTCTTTTCTTCTTCTTACACAAACTAGAGAAAACACTTGTAGAAGAAACTTTACAATTAGCACAGCAGCCTGATTACAAAGGGCAATTAGTAATTTTGAAGAACACTAAAAAGACATGACCTGATTACAGCACAGTGATTAAGATACAGATATAGATTAAGATTAGGATGTACTGATATGACCGACAGAATGAAATTAAAGTCACCTTTCTAGCAGCTAGTGATCACCAAAGGTCTTGTGCTTTGCAAAAGTTGGAGTCGAGCGAAGGTAATGCACATTTTACTTTTATCCTGAAACATTTGGTTGAGTGCCATCTCATCCCTTTCCATGGGAGCCAGCAACTGCACACCTTTGAACTGATAGCCTTGATCCTGATTCTGACACCACTGGTGTATGTTTCACATGCATGGTTAAATTTATACAATCCTGAGTTATTATTGTGAGTAATTTACCATGTAAAAACCACGGACATGGCAAATAGCTGCAGGAGTCAAAAGCTGTGAAGCTTAATGTCAATTACTTGTCCCACTGAATTTTCTCGGTCTCTGAAGGAGACTCTTAGAGAACTGTTAATCATGCTGAATGGTCATTCTCAGACAGTGAGAAGTGCAGTTGGAGTCAGACTCCTCTTTCTGGGGAGAGCAGCTCCTTTGCCATAATTAGAGGCGCTGAAGCACCCTCCACAAAACACAGTCGTTCTTTTAATAAGTGACACTGAGCTCTATCCCAGCCCACAACAGCCTTCTCAGCTTGAAACACAAAAGCAGTCAAGTCTCAAAAACTTCAAAGAAAGCTTTTCATTTTATTTTCTCCTTGATCCACTGATAGAACGGTTCATTTTCTTGAATTTTGTAAAACGACTTTTTCACTCATCAGACCTGTGTAACAAATCACTGTCTCAGTCACCAAATGTTCCTGTTTGACTCATCTGCTTTTCCTTTGGCCTTTGGGTAGGAAGCTTCACTTCTGAAGCATTTTCTAAATTCACTTTTGTGAACTCTACCCCCTCAGTTGCACTTTGTTCCACTTTAAAAAATAATTTTATTTCCTGCAACATAATGTGCTAGTTTCAGGGGTTTAAATTTCATCAGAACCCACATTTTCTTTCTTAGAGCAATGTCTTTCCTTTAAAAAACATCATTTTATAACACACTATCAGCTGTAACATGGCACCTTTTAAGCAGTAAATGCTATAAGATTTTTCCAGAATTGTCAGTTTCATTCTGCTAACTTAGAACAGCTTTTTCATTAATGATACATTTGCGCTCTCATTGTATATTGTTTTGGTTTTTGATGGTCAAAGATTTTCTAATTTCTGAACTTTTCTGCTGCAGTCTATGCTAAGACAGTATCTCCTCTGAGGAAAACTATAGCAACACAAGACTGTCAATAATCCTAATCTTTTTCAGTGTTAAAAAGGCTGGAAATCTATAAAGTTCCATTCCTCCAGGCTTTTTCTGCCTCAAAGTAAATAGGCAAACTTCACATAGTTATTCTCTGCAGGGAATATAGTCAATCCTTCCCAGGATGTAAAAGCAAACCCTGGAATGTGAATTGTATTTTCAACCAGGTGCTTACATTTCCAGGTGTACCATCCAGTAATGTACAAACCAAAACTTTGCAGGAACTCAGAGCATTGTAAATTTGTACACAATTGTGCTCCAAAAGAGCACAGGAGGGGCTGTGTTGTGATCTTTGCTTACTGGGACTAACAGGAACAGAAACACTGCCCATTTTACACTCATGGTGAACTGCAACCAAGCTGAGTCTGATCACTGTAGGTTCCATGGAGTTAACTTTACCATGTTCTCCTCTGTGATAGGAGATTTTAGCCTACCTCCCTAACTGCTCAGGTTAGACGTCAGTCTTCAAAAGACATCTTACTTCAAAAGGTAAGTAAATGTGAGCAGATGAAAGGGTGGTGGTCACTCCATAGAGAAAGGAAGCAGTAAAGAAAAACAGCTTCTGAATGACAAAACCAGGATGGAGCACATGGTCCTAGGGAATTAAAGAAGTCAGAGCTTGTTTGACTAAAACTCCCCAGATCCTGAGTCAGAACCAGTCTGACAGGTGTGCCCAAGTTTGACATGATTCAGTATCAGCTGGCTTTTTCCTTACCAAGTATCTTCTGTCTCCTGCTCCTACTGTGCTGCCTGCCCATTCCCATTCCCTGTTTTCCTTGTGGGCTCCCCTAGCCAGTCACCCACACTTCCTTCTTCTTGGGGTTTGCTCTTGCCACCCTTTCTGCAGCCCTCACCTCCCGCTCTGTCCCTGTGTCCCCAGGCCTCTGTCCCAGGCCCAGGGAGGCTGAGGCGGAGGCCTGAGGGCAGGGCTGTGGGGACCCTCCGGGAGCCCTCGCAAAGAGCACGGCCCGCAGAGCCCACAGGCTCCGCGAGAAGCCAGGAATGAACCTGAATGCTTTGTTCCAGCAAATCGAGTTCACGGAGAAGCAGGCGAGGGAGAAGAGGAACTTCATCCAACAAGGTTGGCCCCATGGGCGCCATCCTGAGGGGCCTCCCCATTGCCAGGGGATGAGTCCCACAGGGGTGTCCTGAGGGGACTCGTGCCAGGGAAAGCTCGGCGGCAGCCAGCATGGCTGGTTCTTGTCACTGGCACGTTTCTATCAGGATGTAACTTTTACAAACTGAGCACACGCTCTTACAGGTTTTTGTTGGCTTGCAGCTAAATGCGACATAAATAGAAGTTACGAAAAAATTAACCGAACAAAAGAAGAGCTGAGCACTGCAAAAATTAACTTCGAAACCAAGGTGAGCAGGCATATTTATAGTGTGCATAATAATGAAATACGTTATGTTTACAAATATACGACCTATTCTTTCAGGAATACATCCATAAGCACTTTTGAGGAGTGTGCTTCACCTGCTGAGTAGCACAGTGTGGAGGAAACCTGCACTGTGCCTTTCTGTAGTGAATAAGGTGTCCATCAACATCCTTCCTCCCACAAATCTCACCCTTCAGGCTGGCCCTGGCTGTGTTCGGGGCAGGCTGACTCTTGGGGCACAGTGTGAGATACCCTGTTTTAACAGTCCTGCAATTTGTTACACCACTTTCCTCCAGTGTACAGAAGCCATCCCTTGCTTGCCCAATGCCATTCATTAATGGCCTTTCACACAAAATATATGGAAGTATTCCCTGTGTTTACTTCACAGGATCTTGAGTCATATACCGAAGATCTTTCTGTGAGCTTACAATTAGGGCTTACAAGCCCTGAGTGTTTTTCTAGGGAGGCCAAGGACAGAGGGAAGTTTCTGAATCTAAATAGTGATTTTATTATTCTTTCCATTTAATCAAACTGCAGATGTATTTCCAGATGAAGACACCGGTTTTGCAGATTTTTTCACCAATAACACCTGTGGATGCAAATTATTTAAAAATCCATTTGCTTGTGTCTGAAAATTAAGTCTAAATACCCTCCCCTGTGCTCTTAAGTATCTATGCTGACAGAATGTGTATTCACAACAGGAAGGCATGTGGAGCCTCCTTTGAAGTCAGAACTGTTGGATGCTATCATTTAAATAAACAACTTCAAGAACCTTTGGGAGATTGCCTCATCTAGTTGTGAAAATAAATGTTTGGGGGATGATTTTCATCCTTCCTAAAACAGTCTCTTCTGCCTTTTGCAAAGGACTATTTATATATATATATATATATATATATATATAAAATATCAACATTACTGAGAAGGGATCAGAATAGAACTCATTCACAGGTATTTCCTGGTTGCAAATTGAGACTATAATCATGCAGGCAGTTACTCAGACACTCACATTTATGCATGCCACAATCTCAGAGTCCAAAGGTGCTTTAAAATAGTAACGTATTTATCCAACACAGATTATATCTGGATGTTGATTGTTAGGTGAAGTCGTCAGTAGTCTTACTCATAAATTTATTTATGAACATCAAAATTTTATGTTTATACTACTAATTTGTTATTGATGCATTGTGATTTATAATCAAGGTTTATGTGGTAGGTACAGAAGGTCCCGAGAGTAGAGCCATTATTGTAAATGACTAATGGGAAGAGCTGAAGAACTATTCCTAATTAAATTTTATGTGCTTTACTGACCAGTATTAATAATATTCTCACTGATGTCCACAAAAATACATTTTACTTGCTTGCCTTGTCTGACGTTGATTCATTTATAGATAGGAAATGATACAAAAACCTAATGGAATAGAAAAATGCATTTCAATCAGATTGTATTTAGGTTTAAAGATTATATAGTTATTGACATTATTTAAAGTAATTTATTTTTTGCTACAGGAATTAGGCTTACATATGTCTGCAACAGTTCTGTAATTCAAATAATATTAAATAATGCTGTTCAGCTGCTTCTGTTCAATTTATCCCACCAAATAACTGCAGTTCTTTATAAGCACACATATCCAACCACGTGCATGCACAGTAGGTGATGCCTGACCAAGATGATGAGACTGAGTTCAGAAGTTTTTTGACATCTATTTCACAGACACTGCCTGTGGTCAATCAAAGAGTCCTAGGAAATGCAATTTTCCCCCCTCTTCTGTAAAACCTGGTAGCATGTAATTAGAACCCGAATTATAGCATTTTGCTGTTTGTAGCTCAATGATTTCTTTAAAAAACATTGGTTGCAAATGCATAGATGAATTTGGCATCTTACAGATGGAGAAACTACACTGCAGCTAGTTATGTCCAGTATTACAAATACAGTGGTGTAAGCCCATCTACTCTCTTTGAATTAATATGTAAAATAAATTCGGAGCTAAGCATGTCCTGCACACTTAGCACACTGGACGTACCAGGGATGAGGAAAAAATCTGGTCCTTTCCTTTCCACCTCTCACATTCTAGTCTTTGGGCATTTCATTCCACTATCCTCCTATTTTGATCAGATGCACTTTATCTGTGCCCCCTCCACAATCATGTGCATTATTAAATTTCAAATCTTTTCATTTTTACCACTGTAATACCACTCTTATTTGGTCTTTTGTGCTTCTACACACACAAACACTCATGTGTCAGCCTGACTGTTCCATCTACTTCCTGACACTTCCCCTCTGCCTTTGCTGTCTGTGGGCAAATCTAACTTTACTTTCCCTACTCATTGCTCTGAGTCAAGAGAATTTGACACTCCATCAAAAGATTGATTCTCATCCTTTAAGACTCTACAACACTTAGCTGTTTCCGATTTATTATTGTTATAGTTTAGCCCACCGTGCATCTGCACTTAGGTTAGATGATGATACAGTAGATGTGCTGGAAAAATGAGAAGTCTTCAGCAAATTTGGAAATGCAATGGTTGAAGAGCATACCCTAATATCAGATAAACAAATGGTTAAAATTAATAAAACTCTAAATAAACCTGTGTGCAAAATTGAAGTTTAGGGCTTGGGGGGGTTTATGAGCAAACTGTCCATAACCAATGGGCTAATTCCCATTACCCTTCCTTAGCTAAAAATCCCAGAAATTGTGCTCAGAAAAATATCCCGCCCTCCTTTGCATATTCCATAGAAGCTTTGCAGAGTGGATGACATGTACAGCCATTCAGTCAAACCCAGGATGCTGGACCCCTGTCCCTCTGATACTATTCTGATACTATTCTGATACTATTGTCTCGTTTGGTTCGTGATGAGCTTTCCACAGTAAGATGGAGAACAGGGGATTATGCTGGGGAAAGGATCCCATGTGGTCAATATTTTTCCTGGTTTTTACCTGGAAAAAATTTCTCCTAAACCTAGCAGACTTTAAAATGCCATTTTAGATAGACAGAGCACCACTAAATGAGTCTTTTAAAGAAAGGAGACTTTTCAAAAGCTTGGTAGCATACTGAAAGGTTATTGAGGGAAACAAAGAGCTGTTATGCTTTTGTTAGTCCAGCAGCTGTGCCAGCTCTTTTTAAACTGGACCAAGATCCTTGTGTACAATTTCAGAGTATATGAAACAATTAAACAATAACCTTACTTCATAATCTTTTTTTTTCCTTTTGGAAGGTTCAGCATCTCTCTGTAAAGCAGTTCCACTTAGAAATTCTGAAGAAACGTGAAGACAGCTTAGAAAAACAAAAAGCTGAACTTATTAATCAAAGAACCAATCTTCTTAAAATTTTGGTATGTTTCCAGCTGTGTTATTCACACAGCTCTTTTCTATTCCACAACAGCAATCAGCTTTAAAATGAAGATCTGGAAAAACTAATGTTTTAAATCAGGAAATTTTTTTTCTTATTATTTTAGCATCTGTAACAATAGAAATGTAGATAAATTCTCACATTTAATTTAAACCATGATCTAAGGTAGTGTATGCTGCATTTTATCTCCAAAGCTGATTTTATATTCTTGACTTCATTTTCCAATGTTTGCTGTTGTATGACTGAACTCCAATTCTGACAGATCATTTCCTTTGTAAAAGTAAACTAGGAAAGCATCGCCTTAAATTGGATTGCCTCATCCACAGTAAAATATATTGAAAAGGATCAAAGGAAAAACCCAGGGATGCCCACACCACATTTTAGCACATGTGGACAGTTTAGCAATCCTGACATAGCACACAATCTCTTTGATGCCAGACACACCTCACCACCTCTTCAAAGGTAGCAACTTAGGACAAGTTTTTCAGTTCTCTCAGATGCTAACCTGAATGTTTCCTTCCTCTTACTTTGTTGAGGCTTCAACAATGAAGAAATGCCACAGAGGAGCAGTCTTTTCTGCATATGTATTTGCCCTTTAAATCAGCAGAGCTAAATTTTAAGCATTCAGTACAAATGACCAGTATTAAACCTAAATCTTGAGGCAGATATCTTTTTAACTATATATATATTTCTGCAACACCCAAAGTATTCCCAGTATATGTGTGAAGTTTGATATATAGGTTATCATTTCTTTTTTCTTGTATATAGGTGTTATTTCATTTCACGTAATTTAGCAATCAATTAAGATTTCTTGGAAGGAATTTAATATAACCTTTCTCTTTTGAATATGTTTTTTCCCAGAAAATTAAACAGTGATTTTCTATCAATGATAGCTTTCTTGGTAGTTATTAAGGGAGTTAAAGGAAGTCTGCATTCTGCAGAGGATTAAACAACAGTTTTATTTAGTTTAATTATAAACTAAAAAGAAAGAACTGCCATACTATGCTATTGACTTTAAACAGAATTTTCTATTTTCAGTAAGGGAGTTGAACTGAAAGGCTGCTGGTTCAAGTCTATAACATAATGCAGTGATTTTTTAAATGCTCTATTATCAAAAATAGACCCTTCATTTTTTCAGAAAAAAAAGTTTAAAACAACAGGCATAATGATAGAGCTGTAGACCGTTTTTATGTGCTTATAAGAAAAAGTAAATATTTTCTTTACTTTTATTTACTTTATTTAATTTTTGTTTATTTATTTACTTTTCTACTACAAATTTAAGGATAAAAAACAACAGTGTGTTTCAGTCTGCCTAGCTTAACAAAGACTTTCATTTTTTTTTCACCTGAAAATTCAGTCTTTCCTTTTTTTATTTCAGGCAGATGCAAAGAGAAAAATTACTGAAGAGGAAGATAATTTTACCAGAGAAGTAACCGAGTTTAACAATGAATATGGACTAACAAGTAGTAGAGATCTTCTTATTAAAAAAAAAGTCAAGACTGAAATAAATGATTTAGACAATGAGGCAACTCTGTTGAAAAATGGTAAGTCTTATATTAAACCAGTTTATCTTGGATTAATATAAATCTATAAAATATAGCTGTGCAAACTAGTAATTTTAATTCCATTCTCCTGCTGTCTGGATCTTCCTTTTAGCACTGAACTGAAAGAGTGTGGTCTGACATACCAAGCATAATTAAAGGTTCCTCTGTTCCCTATATTCTTCAGCCTTTCTGATGTGAGCACTGTGAGGAGAAGCAGTCGACCTGTAGAAGTGGCTCCCAATGTCTAATTCAGCCAGCACAGAGCTCAAAGACATACCCAGTGACTGAATTAGGTTTAGAACCACATGTGGTTGAGCTCTGTACATTTCCTTAGCTTCTAAAGAATTGTATGCACAGATGTCCTGTAGGATTGGTCCTTTACTGCCACAGTGCAGCTTGATTTTCAGTTAAGGTACAGAGTATGACATCTCTCAGAGCACAGGGTCACACTGCAGAGCAGTCCTTCCGCAAGGAAATCAGGGTCGTCATGGATCACTGGCTGAACATGAGTCAATGATATCAGAATGCCAACACCACGCTGAGACACAAACACAATTCGACCTCTAAGACATGAAAATAGTTCCTCCCTCTATTTGGGGCAGTTAAACTCTGAGCTGGAGTACTGTGCATCTCATTTTGATCTTAAACTTCAAAAAAAAAATTTTGACCAGCTGGAGAGAATCCACATAGGACTAGTGAGAGTAATCAGAGTTCTGGAGCACATGAGAAGGAAGAAAATGAAAGAACTGTCACTATTTAAGCTATTAAGGAAAAGACTAATGAAAGATGGATCCTAATCTTCAAATTGATAAAGTATCATGTAGAAAGGAAATGAACATATTCTCTATAGCCATAGTGAACTGAACAAAACGTAACAAGAGTAAAGCACAAGAAGGGAGAGTCTGACTGACAGCTTAGGAATCTTTCTAAGAACAGTGGATAATTGAAGCATTCTGCCTTAGAAGATTCCATTACCAAAGGAACTAGGAGTGTCCACTACCAAAGGTCTTCAAAAAAAGGTCAAACCAGCGTTTTTCAGAAATGACAGTGGTACAGCTGATCCTGCCTTCGGGAGAAGAATACAGTAGATAACCCCTCAAAGTTCATTCCAGCCTCATCTTTTTTCAAGCAACAGCCCTCTCAATTCTCCATATCTGCTATAAAGTTACTGAAAAAGGACTATCCATTTGAGTTTGCACATGGTAGTACCTTCTTTCTTGTTTCCTGTGGCTAATCTACAACTGAAAAGTCTGTATTTGGTGTCAAGTGCTACTTTTAGCATTTAATTTTTACATATTCAGGCAGAGGTGGGCACTTAAATGATCAGTAGTACCTGAAAGGTGACTAAAGTTCTCCAAGTTCAGTTGCCATCTCGATTCCATCCTTTAATTGCACATTTCTTGATGTACAACTTGTCTTTTTGTCTGCTACGTTCCTGGGCACACTGACAATTCTGAAGTGAAAAATTTAAGCAACTCGTAACAAGGAAACTATGTGAAGACCTCCTGCTGTTAGAAAAACAATCACAATTAATTCCAGATGCTGTCTAATAGTAAGGTTCAAATATATATAACACTAAACAAACTAAGACGGGGCTTTTTTTCAGTCTTGCTGAGAGGTGTCTGTTCTCTATCTATTCAATCAGTCATCTTCCTTTCTTTATAGCTGAAGTAACTCTAAAGCAAAACATTCTTTTTATGCCCAGTCAACAAAATATGTTGAACAGCTCAATAACATTAAAAAAATAATTTTCTTTCATAGCTATGAATACATTATATGACATATAATTTCCTGTGAACTGTGTTTTATATGAATTATTTTAGTTTATTTTGGTTTTATATTTAAGGTTCTTTTGACTAGCTGAAGATTGGTAGAAGTAGTTAAGAATATTTAAGATTGTATCATGAATGCTAAACTGCAATGCATTTTAATTTGAAACGTATTTTTTCTTAGAAATGGAGTCAATGGAACATAAAAATGTTCAGTTAAATGCACTCCAGCTGCAGAAGAATGAATTAAAGCAGGATTTATTTACTCTCCAAAGTGAGCTCAAAGGTGTGCCTGATAACTACTTGTTATGATAATTATTTCTGGCTTGACAAATGCTTTTGAAAAATCTTTTCTGTCAATTTTCTTTTCTCAAGAGAAAGGAATCATAGTAAAAATATTTTAATTTATTGTTACAATATGTAATACATGATTTTTAAACATGGTTATAAAAAATATTGTGGATTTCAATGAGATTTATTTGAAATGTCATTGTTACTGAGGTCCAGAGATCTACTGAATCATGAGCTGTAAATATGAAAGCAAGTTTTACTTTTGCTGGTCATATACTTAAATGGAGAATTTAATGTTTCAAAGAACTTAAAATCAACATAAATATTGTTTAAAATCTTCTGTGTCAAAGGTGATCACAGCAATAGGGAATATTGTGAAATCTGGATTAAAATAATTTAATCTGGAGTGCTTTAGTGTCTTTTTTTTCAGATACCTAAGTAACACATCAGAGTAAGCGCTAAGAAAAGCAGTAAATATGATCCTAAATTGTTTGGGAAAAGGAGTGAAATTTTCTAGATTGCAATATATGATTACAATAATAATAAAATAATTCATTTTCTTTATTTAGATGCCTTTACCCTTCAAAGAGTTTCATGAAGAAATATTAGAAAATATAAATTTAGAATATGTAGAAGGTCTTTGAATATGGATGATTAATATATATTTATAGGGTAATTCTGATTTCATGTTTAGACCTTGAGAAAGTAATCAGGGAAGCTGAAAGAAAGACAAAAGCCTTAGAAGCAGAAAAAGTCAAAGTCACTGAAAAACCTCAGACTGATCCTGAATGTTTACGGTAAGAGCCTCGTGTTAATGAATTCTTTACTTAATTTTAGGAGTGTAACTGCAGTCCAGTCCTGGTGGCAATGACTATTTTACCTTTCACGTGCAGTATTCCTTCTGAAATCAGAAGAACCATTCATTTTTCATTAGACAACACCAATTCCTGTTGTTTATTACAGCGCTTCACCCTCACATCCACACTCCAATGAAGTAAAAACTGGAAGTGTTTGCAGGGATGCCAGTCAAACTCGGAGGGAGAACAAAATGCTGCTGCCTGGGTGGAAGACCAGTTCCTGAGGTCTTGTAAAAATGGTGCACAAAGTATTGATGAACTACCCAGTGCTAAACTTACTTCTGCTGCCTGGTTGCAATGTGATGGGCTGGCCACAGTCACCTCCTGGGATAGCTAGAGCCCCTACTGGAGCAACTGAATGTAGATTTGCTTTCTCTATGATCTCTGCTATCAGTTCTAGTTTGCCTTCTAATTAAGCTGGTTTAGAACAAAATTTTGAATACTTAACCAAGACAGAAGAGAAGACCTTGCACAGTCTTTCTTAATGGTGAAGATTTCTTCTCAGGAACTGAGTGGTAACAACTCATTTCTTGTCAGCATGCTTAGAGTGAAACATTAAGTTTTCACTTCACAGAAAATTATTTAATTTTTTTTAAAGAAATCTCTCAATGCAGAAAGCTCCATATCACAGAATTGACCATCTTTTTCCTATTTTATGATGTTCCAGATGAAAGTGTCTGGGAATATTTAAAAATATTTAATAGACAATGCGCAGGAAGTCCTTCTGATAAAGCTAGTCCAAAAGATTCTCTAATAGAAATTAAGGAAAACCCAACTTATATTACCATCACAGGGTTTTTCCCTATATATGCCTAAGCTTTTGACAAAAATAAATAAATATAGTGTGGACTTTTTTAATCTGAAAACTTTCAATGGAACGTTATAAATTTACAGAGAACCCTGAGCAATTTTCTGAAAGAAGATTTGGTAATGACCCATTTTTTGCTGAATATCAATTTTTGAAAGAAAATGATATATAAGCCCTATTACTAACTCTCTTCAACCTCTTACATGGTGTTGAGACATGGCCAAAATCCCCTCAGCATAAAAATTAATTAGCTCACAATCCTGCATACAGTAGCAAAAAATTTGCATTCAACATATACATAGAAGACACAGTGTAAATAATAATAACAGTAACGATTCTCCAGGACAGCACGTTATAACTCACTCATTTCCATTATTCATTCAATCGTGATATATTAGGGTTTGTGATGCATGAGGCTGTCAGCTTCCTTCCAAATAACATACTTCCCTTGGAATAGTTTATTGCCATGATGCCACTGAATACCCAAATTTGTGTAATTAGTTTTCTATAATAGGTTTCCTGTGTATAAGGTACAGAAGTAGCCAACATTATCACACTTTTAATCCCCAGCTCTGCCACTAAGATCCTAGGGATCAATTAAATCCGTGTGTGTCTCTCTTTCTATGCAGTGAAATTAACTTACAACTCTGCAGAATGACACTTTGGTTTTCTCTGGGTGGAAAACTGGATAAAACATATTAAATTCTATTAACTGCAAAATCAGCAAGTGTCATTTGCAACCAAAGCAAAAAGGATGATGAGATTTTCTTATTTCATGAAATGCCTCCTTTTATGGTCAAGATAAGCTAACATTATTTGATAATTGCATGTAGTGCAAAATATAAAGTGCTCCTACTGCTATTACCACTATCACAAAATGCAAGCCCTTCTTGAAGGCTAGTATTATATTGAATACATTTTCTTATAATTGAAACATTTTTCATTTTAGATACTGGGAAGAAATTTAGGACAGATTTGCCTAAATCATATTTTTATCTTCACTTGCATTTGATCAGAAAAGCTCAATGCTTTACAGAGAGAGATAGCCCTGAAAAAGTTAACTCAGATGCCAGAAGCAACAGAGCTGTGCTACCGTATTTCCATGTCAGCACTATCAGATTCTGCTTTTCAGTAGAGCCAAGCAGGCAATCCTCATTTGTCTGCATCTCTATGTCACTGCTGGGTTCTTTAGAAGCACCCCAAACCTTATCACACTCATACAACTCTAGCAGTCGTTTGGGTTTTTTTCAATTTAACAAAGCCTAGTCATCACTTCTTGGTTTGGACTACTGAATTAAGAGATGAAAGGGGATTTAAAGTATTACACACCGTAAAAAGTGCAGTATATAAACAGTCCCCTGGAAGCTATCTGATCACTCTCCAGCACCTCCACATCATCAAGAGGATGGAGCCAGGATCTGCACAGTGCTGCACAGTAGGAGAACAAAATGCAAAAAGCAGAATTTGAAACAAGAGGATTTAAAGTGAATTTAAGGAAAAAGCATTTTTATCATGAGGAAGCACAGGTTGCTCAGAGATGTTGCATTCATCCTTGAAGGTTCTTCTTCTCCAGGTATGCTCATATACTTGTGTATATCTTAACAGGAGTCAATTTTGGTCATATTAAAATCAATGAGATTGAACCTTCTGTGTCTGAGAAACAACCCTTCTCTAGCCTAACAAGATCAGAATTTTTATCCCCATACAGAGTTTATTGCAAGAATAAAATTCTAGTTTTCACTGAAAATCATTTTTATTATACATAAAGATGATAATATTTTGACGCAAGTAATGTAGCTCAAAAATATATATTTTTTTCTATGAAATAAGCACAAAATATGAATTTTTTTTTTACAGAGCTGGAAACCACAGCACTCTTTAAGTGGTAAAAATACCTTTTTTTTTTTTGATGCTTCTTTAGAACAAATGTAAGAGACAGTCAGCATCAATAGCCTGATATATGTAGCTCCCAGATCACCCTGCAAGTCTCTTACTGTATCACATCCCTAGTCCCAGCTTAAAAATCAATATCAAAAGTAGCTGGCAAGGCAAGAATCTTCATTGCAATTAAGTATATATCTAATAGTAAATTGCGTTTCAGCTGAAGAGTGTAGCCAGCTAATTCAAATTATAGCAATTCATCTTTGATCTGAGAAAAATGCCCTATACCACGTCTGCAGTTTCATAAAATTTCTCTGAAATCCATCAAAGAATTACAAAGGGTCATGAGAAGCACACACTGGTATTTCCAGCAGCTGTTGGGGCTGCAGTTAGATGCTTGTTCTGGTCCACCTTGGATGCAGAAAAAAGCCAACCAGGATTGGAATGTTAAGCACAGATGTAGTTAGCAGGCACCTTGGAAAATGCAAGTCTCAAGACACAGGTGCATAATTCAGAGAAATTTTTAAGAAAAGAGGCCTTTTTTTCTTTTTTTTCCCCTCCCTCAAAGAGAGTTGCAATTAAGATCAAAAGCCTTGTTTTAATCACCTGTTCTGCCAATGCCATCCTCAAACACAAAACAGCAGGAAAGAACTTTGGCATCAGCTCTCTGGAGTTCCATTTCCCTGGCAGGTAGCAAGTAACATCACTTAAGTGGAACAACACAGGAGTCAGAGACTGACTGATACCAGTGAATTCCTAACTATGTCATTTCACTGTTATATTCATTGTAATTACTGTATTAATTATTTATCCTCTTTCACATTTTAAATTTTTGTGTTGCCTTAAGTAAAACAGCCTAGAAATAATTTTAATTGAAGTTCATTTAGACTAAAACCAGAGCATTTCTACCTAAAATAGATATTTTTCAACCTATTTAAAAGGTAGAATAAAGATAAAACACTTCTTTGAAACCTGAATTTCTCTTCTACTTCAGAAAAGTAGCAGAAAGGAAATGCATGAAATCTGCTTACTTTGTAAATATTTCACAGCTTTGTATACTTGTCTAAATCCTAAAAATATAGTATTCCTTCTTATTCTTCATAATCCAGGAAAAGAAACTCCGTTACCAAAATTAGGAAGGAAAAAGTAATTTTTTGTTTTATACAAATCACACAGGAAATATACTCCTTAGAGCTCAACGAATTGCTCATGCAAACAACAGACTGCCTAAGCCCCATGCATGCTTCTGGTGGGTTAATTTTTTTCTTTTTTTTTCAATTTATTTGATGTTAAATTTTATAATCAGAAAATACCAGTACCTGCAGTAATATATGTGGTTCAAAATGAGTTTTTCAATGGCAATCTCCTCATTGATTTTTTGAGCTTTTCTTTTTAATAGCAGTGCCTAGTAGAACTATTATAGCTTGAATTATGTTAAAATAGCTTTCCATTATGAATTGCGGTATGGATTTACAAAAAGTAGATCAAATCTGACTAATGATGCCTTTCTTTGATAAGACAACAGATAGGTTAGACAAAGAAAATTCCAATGCCATCCATCTAGACATTAATAAAGTATTTGATGTTATCTGACATGGAAAAACACTAGTTAATCTAGGGAAGACATATTAAAAAAATTAAGTAAAGAAATGACTAATAGTAACAACAGTCATAGGCCTGCAATTAAAAATTCTGGGACTCAAGCTAACAACAGTCACAGTTGGTCTTGCTTAATGTTTTAAGTAACTACTTTAGAATAGAAAGTGTTTTAAGAGAACAGTGTCTTCATTAGCAAACTCTACATCTTGTAGAAGAGTCACTAAAAGAGGAGGAATGTAATTATATACAGTGTAAGTTTATCTACTTGTACCCAATTAAGGACTTCAATAACAGGTACCTGGAAGCAGAGAGGTCTGAGCATACTATGTGAGCAAAATACAGCTATAAACATCAAAAGAAAATATAGCTGTGGATGAGATAAAAGCAGGAGTTATTTCCAACAAAAAACCAGGAGGGTGTAAGAATACTTCGTACAAATCTCTCACCTACTTGTCAAAAGAGATGCATTCAACCTGGAAGCTGTGCAGAGCGTGGAGAGCCCATAAAGCAGAACGAAACAAGGACAGTTCTAAATCCTTTTTAGCTCTGAGAGTATTATACACATGAAGAAAGCAGTACATAATAGAGATACTAATTTCAGCAACAGGGTAGTCATATTAATGTACTCAGATTAAGATGTAATTTTCTCTGTCCAATAAAAAAATCAAGATAATTGAACTAGAAGAACCATTGACCCCTATTTACTTTCCCTGCCTTTCAATAGGAATCTTATTGACCCCTAGAAACACATTTAATTTCACATCTCACATTCATGCTTGTATATTTTTTCTTTCCTATGTAGCTCATTCTTACAGTTCCTATGAAAATTAGTCCATACAACTTTGTTTGCTGTCTGCACAAAAGCAAATCTCATCATAGATGTGCAATTTAATTTTGTGTACCTTAACCTTTCCATGTTTATTCACCTATTATTATATATTCCTTAAAGATGTCTTGTGATGTTTTATGTATTTGGAAAATACCACCACACTTTTCAAGACCTCTAACTACTCTTATAAATAGTTGCCTGGCAGCATTCACAAAATGCAAGCTTTAATCAATGATAACTATGTATTTTACATTTAACATTTTATCCAGTACAACAAAAGCAAAAACTTTCTTATTTTACTTTAGGCAACTCCATTTCTTTTAATTTACATTTAATTTCCATTGTTATGTTGTCTAGTACCTTCTTTGTGTTCATGTTTCTTCTTCATGCTAGAATTTATTATTACTATTAGATCACCTGCTTAATTTTTATTATCCTTTTGCTCCATCAAGCACAGACTTTTATATTTAATTGTGTAACTCAAGTACTTGACTTTATATTTTGGAATACTCAATTCCATTAGGACTTGTTTTCCCTCTTCCTCAATCAATTGATAATAGCCTGAAATTTATTGACTTCTTCAGCTGTATCCAGAGCATATTCTGTTTAGTAGTGTCAGCAAATTGTAAATACCAGAAAAATCTTGCTCTCTCTGTAGAAATATACACATTAATTTAATCCCAGTACTGAACTGAGAGAGAATTACCTCAATGTCTTACCTCTACTTGAGCTTGAGACAATAAACTAAAGTCTTCAGTACTTTTCTTCAGTCCCAATAAAGTCTTAAAACCTTGATAAATGTATCTCCTGATGTTTATGATGAAATCCAGGAAAATCAAGATATGTACTCTCAAGTTATATATAACTTCTTAAGGAATTTCATTTTGTACCATCAATTCTATGCCCTGTATATCAGTATCAAGCAATTCTGTTTTAAAATACACCACAATGTTTTCCCTCAAATTTATGATTAAAAAATAAAATGGTGGTCATAAACAAGGCAAAGACAAAAAGGAGAATAAGAAAAAAACCTTCTACCTGTGTCAGCAAAACATAACTAAGAGACAGTCTGCTCCTTCTGCAACTCCAACAGCTAGGTAGGGTCTTTCACCCCCACTAGAAAAAAAAAATGACTCTAAAATCACATATTAATCCTACCTTCTACAGAAATTATTTCTCCTTTGAGACCTCTTTACATAAAATTATTCTTGGAATGCAAGTTTTGGATACGGAAGTCGTGATCCAGTAATTTGAATCTATGGATGATTTTCAGAGAGACCTGTTTGACAATAACATTATTTTCTTCGGAGTTCAATTTATAATGCTAGCATGTATTGATTTCAAATTATTTTTCCTCTTTGCCATGTGCATATAGTGCTGAAATTCAAGAAGAATGTGTATCAACCACAAATGCCAATGACATTTAATAGCTGGGCTCTTTTCAAAGCAGCAAAATCAATCATCTTCAGTGATCTCCTCCTTCTTCATCTCTGTCACTTCTAGCATTCAAGACTAATGGAAAATGGGCCACTGATAGCAGAGCTCAGTCTAGGACAAGATAGCATCCAAAAAATGCTGATGTTGTCCCACCTGCTTGATTTAAGGCTAGGTTTAGCTATTGCAAATATGGCATTTCAGCTCCAGCTGTTCATTAGAGCTGGTGATGCTATAACTAGCCAAGACACTGTTAGTCCAGTGCAATGACTTATTTTGAAGCTATATTTTATTGTCACCAAAGAGAAAAAAATGCTAAAAATAAAACAAAACCAAAGGACGTGGGGAGCCAAATGCTAATGTGATTTTTCAGATTATTTTTTTAAGAGATCTGGCTTTTTTCATAGTTATAAAAAGGGTATAATTGTCAAATTAATCCTTGTTCTAGCAAAAGGTACATCTTTTTCCATTTTCAAAGGTGACAGAAAACCTGCCTTCCATCTAGACAGTATAGTTTCATGAATAATTGGTTTGCACATTCAATCTGATAGTGGAAAGATGAATATGAATATCCTGCTTATCTTAAATATAAAATGAAAAAACTAAATCTGCTTTCAGGTTAAACATTTTTTTTTTTAATAGTTCCATTGTCTCACATTCCTTCTGGTAAAACTTCATCATTTATTCAGTAACTCAGGCATCTCCAATGCATTAATTTTGTAGACTGTAACCTAACAGACAGATCTTATTTTGTGAGTATAATATTCCTGGCACATACTGTAATTATCTGGCTTCTAAATAAGAAAGAAGGAAGACCTGAAAGCAGAATCAATTGATTAATGTAAGAATTAAACACCACATTTGAATGAATGTCTTTTATCACCTCTACCTGATGCTATGTAAGGAATTGTGCTGTCACTACATTTAAAAGTTTTATAAAATATTTGAAATAAAATTTTAAAATCCATACACAAAATGTTAATTTCAAAGCAGATCATCAATAGAAATTAATTCACAATCCCAAAACACAGATAAACAACTCCTACTTCTTATCTTCTGGTTTTTCTATCACTAATGTAGACCTAGCATGGACTGGTATCATTCTGAGCTAACAGTTAGCAAACAGGCTGTGCATCAGTTTTGCCATGTGAAAGACAATGAGAGAGCATTCTCTGTGAGATCAACACACTCTGTCTTTTCCTTAAGTAAGTTAGGCAAAGTCGGGCTTTAGTTCGTCTCAAGCAAATTAGGGTTCTAATATCACACTAAGAGAACACAGAGAGAAAAAATGCAGACACAAGGCAATGAAGTTAAGCAGCTTTAATCAAGATCACAAGCTGATCTTAGACCTTGAAGTGAACTTCTCTCAGTGAAATGTACTGAAAACTAACAATGTACTATAGTGCAGTAAAAATTTCATTTCTTAAAGCATAGTTCAAAATTTCCTTATATTTGATACTTGTATGTGTTATGAGAAATATCTCTGAAAGAAGGGGCTTTTACTCCTTTATAATGCAAGCATATAGAGCTCATGCTTTTTCCATATTGATGGTAAGATATTTGCATTTTCCAAAGGAACAGCAAAATCAACTTCCAGTCCAGTCTTACTCTGTTATTCTAAAGCTGCACGGTGACTAAGCTATTCCTCTGTTTAAAGATATATGTTTTATTTTTAATAAAGCCATTTTCTTTTCTAGAAAACCAACTCTCTCCGCACTGGGACAGCTAAGAGGTGCATCATCTGTATAATAAAGTCAAATAACTTATTGTCTATTATAGTCTATAAAAGCAAAAGTAGTTGCTATCTTCTGTTTCAACTTCAGAAGTAACAAGGTCCTGCTTTGATGCACTGGTTTAGCTATTTAATGACAAGCAGAATATTTTCAGTCTGTTTATATGTTCCAGAATTTTCAGATTGTTTTGTGAAATTGTGTTAAGGGTAAACAACTTTATCTTTTTCATTATGCTTTTCTTATGACAGCCATGGAAAGACTCAGTATAATCTCATCACCTTGTGATCAGACTTCTGAAAGCTCTGGCATAGATTTCTCTGGGCCTACCAAGTATTAATTTAAACCACTACAGCCATGGATGTGCAGAGTTTAGTTATCTCCTTTTAGCAGGAGTAAAGGATATTTTGAATGGAGAAATATCTATATTAAAAGTAATCCTTATTGTAGAAAAGTTGGAGAACTCCTGGCTGAGATTATTGGGAAGCAGTAAGTGCTGAAGAATAGTGGGAGCAGTGGGGAGAGAACAGGAATAACAGCTATGGAGTCTGTGGAGGGGTGTGGAGCAATGCTGGCACAAGGTCAGGTAGAGCACCCATCTAATCCAAAGTTCCGTCTCCAACTGAGGCTTCAAGATGACACCCAGGAAAAATAAGAACAGTGACATATGGTACTTTCTAAGTATCACCATTCCAATTCACATGTTTAAATAAGGAAAATGATGACTAATGAGGCCATATATCTTTCACAGTTTATGGAAACAGCACAGTCCAGAAATTTGTCTAACTAGCAAACTTAAATCCTGACCAGGAAACTAGATCAATGAGGCTTTTCTCACACAAGTCGAATTCACTGTGGAGACCAAAGCTGAAAAAATAGTTACCCAGCAACAATTCTCTGACCTGAAAATTTATTTGGTTTTGGACACAGACTTAAGAAAGAGCTGGAAAACTGCAAAGATAATAGTTGGGAAAGTGTCTGTGAGACTCTTCAGACAGAAATTGAAATTCTGCAAATGGTATGCTATTTTCTTTATGTATTTTAAGTGTTGGATAATTTCAGTTTTAAATGTGTCCTTTAGGATGATTAGCAGTGGTTTTAGATAAGCAGTTTTTTATACTATGTACACACCTAAACATCCTCTCATTGCAGACACACTCCAATATTCATTTCTTTTAGCTTATTTCCAAATGTCCAGAAATATAATTGCTACAGAAAAGGAAAGCACAAAGAAGAATTTAAAGATATGCTTTTAGCACAAGAAGGATGTACTGGGGGGACAAATATAAATCATTAGTATTGAAAGCTGCAAAAGATTATGCATTTAGGAGCTAAATTAACATTTACCTCTAGCTACCAATTAAACAGAAGATGAGAGTATGGAGAAATAGGATAATAATAACATCCTTTCATCTAGTATTTAATTTTGTCCACTCACAAATTTCTTACAAAAAGTTAATAAAACTTATTTTTCTCTAAATGTCAATCCTAACTTCCAATTTCTTGATTGTCAGTCTGTGTCACAATAGAAAGAGAAAAAATATTTTTAAGTCCCGTTTGGGAAACAAAGAGGTTTTAAAGGTTCATTTCAGAGCCCTGATTGAGCTGTATGAAGACACACCTGCCACTACCATCAAGCAGAATGACAGTCCTGAGAAATTTGCATTACTCACTCTTATAATCAGTTTCAAGTTTCTATTGAAGCAATGTAATTTACTTGTACTTTATTTGGGGTTTTTTTTCCTTAATTTTTACAGGAAGAAAAATAAAAGAGCTCAATGTTTAAAAATTTCTCTGTCAAAAACATACTAAACTCATAAGATTTAATTTCCTACAATTCCATTCTTTCTCTTTTCCAGAATTTATCACAAAAGAAGTCTTCAGGGAAGTGAATAATGTGTGGCAGATGATATGGAGTGTCACAGAAGCAAGTCTGAGAATTTTTAAATTGTTTTACTCAGGTTCTATCAGATTTGCTTCTATTTTTTGTTTGATTAAATCACAGTTTGTATCTGCCTTTACTTTTCATTCCAATAAAGTTTTATTCATTTAGAAGTGAGGGGAGGTTTGTGTTTTATCTGTCAAGTTCAACAGCTGTCCCTCTATGGGTTCCTCTTTGTGGCCCATGGATCACAGTACACGGTAAACTACACATAAAGATCAGTTTCTACATAATTAGCTCTTTTCTACACTACTAGCTCTATTCTTTATGTACTATTTTTCAAATGAATTGTCTCCTATTTTTAAAGATAGTGACATGGTCTTATTTGAGAGGAAGTCTGCTGTTACTATCAATAACTGTTAACAGGAGCTGTGACTACTGAGTTTATTCCTTGACAATGCAATTCTGTAATGAGCTCCCTGAAATAGCTCAGCTCCAGCAGCACTGCTTGACAGTCCAGAAAGGTTTCCAAATCTACTGAGCTCTAGGTGCCTCCAGTGATGGTAAACCAGTCTATTATTTAGCACTTGCCTTCTGATAACACAAAAAATCTTTTCTTCCTCTCCCACAACCCACAAAATACTGGGTGCTAACTTCAGCACTTGAGAGCAAAGATAAAACCTTATGCTAAATGAAAAGCTCACATTTCTAGAGAATTGGTGCAGAGTTTTGGTTGAATCAGAATCCCTATTCACTCAAGCATGTAGGATGTATAACTGTACCAGCAGTTCCCAACCCCACAGTGGGAACTGACTCTATCATTCAGGTGCTTACAGTAAAACCATGTTAAGAGCATTCACTCTGCTCAGCTCAATCCACTCTGTGGCCATTGTCTCATCACATCCCACTGTGTGTGCAAATATTTTCAATGCTTCCCACCTGGGGGTGGGATGGATAATTGCTCTTCACTAGGTTCTCTACACCCAGAGCCTTCCAAGCTACAGTGTCTGTCACACATAAAATTGCAAAAGATATTTTATTGAGAAGGGAGGAATAAATCACTTTTGGAAGCTGACCAAATTCTGCCTTAGATGGAGAAAGTTTTTCCTCTTGGGACACAGCTGCAGTTTGAAGTTTGGCAAGGTTTGATCTGCAGCACTGGTATCAAAGAGTCTTCTGATCCACTGGGTTAGCTAGCAAAATTCCAAGTGGTTGGAATTATCATTCTTGATAACCAGTGCTGTTGGAGCTGACATCCTTGTAAGACTTTTTTTTTTTTGTCTCTTCCCTAAGAGGGATCCTCTTAGGATTTCTTGATTTTAAAGAACTTAGTCCCTCTGACTTCTCTGAGACTGTCTGACTTTCAAAGTCAGGCAACTGCTGCTTGTGGGTTTTGATCAAATCCAGGGTGTATTGCAAAATAATACAGTTACATATCAAAACATCTGCAGGCAGCTAAAGCAGTGCTATTTCTGAGTTTAATTGATGAAACTTAAGTCTGGGATTTGCTAGAATGGCTGTTTATCTTGATCATTTTATTCATTTAAGGGAACTTGCTTATGTTAAGTGTATTTGGTAAAATAGGAAAAACTCCTTTTTAAACTTTGTATTTGTCTAGTTATAGTTGCTTTTATTTACAAGAATCCTTGAATTTCTTTTGAAATAGTCTCATATTTATACAGCTCTTTGGTCCATGTAGATTAAATATTCAGATAGGACATAAACCAGAGCTCAGTGGCTTGCCTCAAATGTATATTAGAAATTTTGATGTAAGTGGAATGAGTAATAGCATCCAATAACTACCAACTAATAGTATAAATTAATGCCCTGTATCACCTGAAAAATCATCTGTGGGGAAAAAAAAAAAAAGGTAAGCTCTTTTCAGGGATTTCAGATTCCAGCAAAACAGTTAAAAGTTCAGTTTTGCCTGTTTGCATCTTTTTGTGTTGGGTGTGTGCATGAAAGTCTGTGAAAGTCTGACTTCTTGATTATTGTAGTAGAATTACAGCATAAATATAGCAACATTTGTAATAACCCAAATGGCTAAAGCTTTCAGAATCAATATAAGAGAAAAACACAAGAATAAAGATCACCAAAAAGAAAAGCGAAAC
This sequence comes from Corvus kubaryi, assembly GCF_017639235.1. Classification (NCBI taxonomy): domain Eukaryota; kingdom Metazoa; phylum Chordata; class Aves; order Passeriformes; family Corvidae; genus Corvus; species Corvus kubaryi. The sequence goes on from NW_024580672.1 coordinate 16,880,645, forward strand.
AGAAATCAATACAAATCCTATTGGCCTAAACAAATCCCTCAACAGCTCTGGAAAAAAGTATGCCAGACTAACCCGGTTGTTGCAGGGTGAATGCAAGACATACTAATTTCTCCAAGTATAAAAATACATTAATCACCACTATCTTAGGACTAACAATTTTGGGCAAATACAGTACTTCTGTTTTTAAGACTCAAACTAAAAATTAAACAAAAATTTGTGTTCTGTGGATTTTTTTTTTAAATTCTCAAACTGAGTATGAGTAATCTTTTAAATAATGAGTGAAAAAGAACCAAATCCTTTGTTATGTTTAATAAATACAAAAAAAAAAAGATAAGAATTGCCAGGTTGCCATGAAAACACATGGAGTTATTATGAATAAAGGAATTGTTTCAGAGATGACATAATAAAAATATCTTTTTAAGTGCAGGTTGTGTGTTATATGGATGTAGTTGTCCCTTTTTATGACCAAAAAAAAGATGAATTACAGAGAAAGAAATACTTGAAAAAGTTAGTGACAAAGAAGAAGATAGTCCAAGCAAAATGTTGTTATTCTAGAGGAGAGAAAAAAAGGCTTTGGGAAAACTAGCTATGCTTCTATGTTGGACCTGGGAACAGTTGCCTCGTGGGATCAACAGATAAAAAGTCTCTCATTTGTGAAGAGAGACAGAGAAATACTTTAGATTACTGCCTTGCGTATTAAGAGCTCTGACAAGCATCATGTCCTACCTCCTCTACAAAAGGCTTGTTAAATGCACTTTCACCTCCAGCTTCCAGTGGCACCACAGTGCCTCTCTGCTCCTGTGACCACACACCTGAGACACAGCTGGGCAGCCCGATTTTATCACCAGCTCCCAGCCATGCTTTGTAAAAGGCCCTTCCCAGCCTAATGCAACCAGGTTACTGCAAAGGAAAATCCAGGATACATTTGAAAAATTAGAAGAGGAAAATAATCAATTCAGGCCATGGACATGAGACTGCTTGGAAAAAATCATTGGAATTTCAAAAAGAGCTTTCCAGCCAGGGTGATCTCATTCTTGACAGTGAGTAAGGACTGAGTACAGAGGCCCTAAGGAAGAGTCGGTTGAACCCACAATCTACAAGATCACAGCCTTAAGAGTTTGGAAGTATAGCAAGGACAAGTGGAGGTCAGGAGCCAAAGAAACTGGGATACAGAATGACAAAATCATGGTCAGAGGCCATTCTGAGGAACAGAACACCCAAGAACCTGCATTCCCAACAAGCTAGAACACGAAACACAAACCATATGGCTTAACTGTGTAAAAGCTGCCCCCATGACCTAACGTTATTTATCCAGAGTTGTAGCTATTCTTGAAGCAAGGAACAGCTACAATGAGGGGGGAAAACACCATATGAATAAAAGGAATTAAAATGCAATTATTTTGTATCTTATAAAAATGATTTAAGCTACCACATTTTCATGTTACTTTTTTCATTATTATGAACAGTTTATTATGAACATTTCAAAGACTAACAAGAAAACCACTTCAAAACCTGACCACAGAATGAAATTACAGATAGCTAATGCAACAGTGCCCACACAAATTATCTCTAATTGGTTGACATTAATATGATTGAGCTGCAGATAGTGCCAAAATAATGTCATAAAATGAACAACAGAAAGAAAAAAAACCTCATTAAAAAAAGTCTCTGTAACTGAAGGACAGAATGAGTTAATGAGAAAAATTTCATATGTATGACACAAGGCAAATGCATCAACTGAGTTCCCATATCCTCGTTCAGATGTCCCAGCTCATGGGCTCCTCAGTCACAGAGGGAGCTGACAGTCTCCAGCTCCAGGGCAGGTTGCCTGCATTGAGCTTGACAGTTCAGCAGTTGACTAATCTAAAAAAAATTAGACACCAAGATCTGTGTGGACCTGTTCAGGTGCTTTCTGCTCTGATATCACAGCATCCAGCCCAAGTGAATTTGGATGAAACTATGGGTATCTCTCTATATTGTCATGCTGGTCCATGTTTAACCTCATCCCAACTCAGCTCAGGTGCAGAGTGAGTCAGCTGGCTTAGCACAAGGCATCTTCAGTTTGATAGTGGTTTGTGACACAAGAAATTATTTCACCACTGACTGAGCTGAAGTAAGAGATAGGGGCCTTATTAAAAAACTCCAGCTGAGTTCCATGAAAAAGACAACAGGCTTTGCAGCTATGCTACACACCCATTTTCAAGGATGACAATGCAATAAACAGATACTGGCTAAAGAGGACCAGCGAAACAGTTCCAGTTCTCTGCTCTGAAGTTAAATCTGACACTACAGTGTGGTAACTGGGTAAAAGATCAGATTCAATGTCTAATAACGTATGCCTTGCTTGTCAATGGAGTATTTAAGCAAGTAGTAACTCTGCTTCTTTTATTGATTGCCACTGATGTGTAGTGCTTATATATTGTAGTGATAGCCCCACCTTCCAAATTCCCATCATTCTTACTTTTCTGCTTAGAATTTGTCAGCCCCTTACCCAATGGCTTTTGCAGTTATTTGCTTGTTCAGTTGGTGAATTTTTGGGGCTGATTTTATCAAGTTTCTACATGCATTTTTTAATATTCTACACCAGGCTGCTGTTAGTAGTCCTTTGTGTAGCAAAGTATCTGTATTCTGGGCTGAAAACCAATTATATTTACTAATATCTTCTTCTGCAGAAGAACAGTTTTCACCTGGCTCACTACTAAAGCTCCTAAAGCCCAAACTGTCAAAAACACTTACAGACTCTGAGTTCCAATCCAGCTTCGATTCTCTGAAGGGCCAAACTCAGGGCACATCCAGACATTTACAGTCACCTTGAGTCACCCTGCTGATATGTATAGGATTTGAATGTGTTTTCAGCATGAGATTGTCATCAGCAGAAGGTTTGCATTTCTTTTATTTTTTGACTACAATTTTATCAGAGTGCATAATACTCTATCACTTTGAATTTTAAAACACCAGATGTGTTACACTATGGTATATACCCTTTAAATTTCTTCAACCAGACCTATATATTAATTCCCTTATTTTATCACTTTCACCATTCCTGGGATCACTCCCACAAGTTGGTCAGCCTGAATAGTTGAGGATCTTAAAATTTTCTGGGAAAATGTGAAATGGGAGCTGATTCCTTTCTTCCCACTAAATGCCTTGAGTATTTAAAGGCCTCATCTATTTATTTGGAAGAAACAGCTTCAAAGTGATCCATTTTACCTGTAAATAATTTATTATATAGATGACATCCCAGAAAAGAGTCTTTATAAATACACAGAATATTTCTTGCATCTTACTGGAACAGTAATTCCTGTTACTGTGTATTAATAAAATTCCAGGCAGTTTTGATGCCTTGTCCTAGTGAGAGAGGAACCCATAGCCTCTATTTCACTTTCAAACAGAGAATTGCTGTTATTAATTCAACTAAATTTACTCTAGAAGAAAGGCAACAATGCCTAGCCAGAACTCCATATTGTAAAGAGAATTTAATACAATTTGGTACTGATTAAGTTCCCTTAAACAAAGCCTCCAAACATTTAAGTGCACAAATATAATCCAGATAATCAAAATAAACAGTGAACAGTATATTGTTTACAATAAACAAAAAGAAAACTCCTCTTGTCTAATATCAGAACTTTATGTCTCTTGGAGCCTTCATACTGTGGTACATAATTCCTTTTAGCCTTGATTAAAATATTTGGATAATGAGGCTATTGGTCAAAGTGAGAAGAATTATAAAGGGATGTTTCAGTGCCATCTAGTGGGTTTATCATGTTAACAAAAAAATTTCCTTCTTGTATGACAATTTTCATTTTATAATCATAATCAGAAAACACTTTTTGCTACTGCTCCATGCTTCCTTTTTCTTCAGTTTTGTACATAATGACATTGGACACGTTATCATTAAAATACTTGTGTTTATTGTTTCTAAGGCCATTCTGTTTCTCTGCAAAAGTAAGTATCATGCAGGGTGGGAATATACTGAGCTGTATTGTGTACAGGGAGGAGGCATCATAGTCTGAGTCCAACACCAATAATCTGGTGAGGCAACCCTCCCCATCCTTTGGAAAGAAACAGCTTCAGCTTGAAGATTCCAAGAGTGAGGATGGATCAGACCTGTTCTGTTGACTAACTGATATCTTGATCTTCATCTAATTGAGAGTTTGAATGTATTTGCTGTAATTTCTAGCCCTTGTTTTTCCTTGTATTTTCTTCTTAGAGGTAAAAAAGCTTTTTAATTTATTCTCTATGTGTTGGTACTTCTGTGCTATAATCAATACTTGCCTTTCAGAGTCCTTTTTAATGAGCTTAACAAATTGCTTTCATTCTGTCCTTTACAGTAAGGCTTTTTTCCCCCCAGTATTCAGATAATCTTTGTGGCTTTCTTTTTACACCTTCTCCATTTATTCCACTGCCAGAAACACTTGACACCTGACTTGTAAGCAATATTCTAGTACTGGCTTCATCAGTGCTTACATAAACAAAAAATTGCCTCCCTACTCCTACACCCTGCCTTCCTGAATAGATTTACAAATTCACGTTAATCCTGTTTACCTCACACATCACATTAGAAGTGTGTGTTGACTCAGTTGTTCAAGATGATCTATGAACACTTTTCAAAGTTGCTGTTTTCAAGGATACCATCCTCCCCTCCATAGTTATAAGTTTGGGTTTTTCAGATATACAATTCACTATGTGAATATATTAAAACACAGGTAATTGCATGGGTTCATTCTGTTTACCAAACTAACCATGTTACTCTGTGCAATTTCAGCATCAATATCTGTCATGCTTTCAACCTCTGTGTCATCTGCATATTTTATCTATGGTGATTTTATATTTAAGTCAAGAGATGCATAAAACTAATATCACTTTCTTTTGAGCACTCATCTTGGGAAGACACAGTTTTAGACAGCCTCACTGGAGGATTATTTCTCACTAGCATTATTTTTCTAATCCATCAGTTTCAGACTGTAGGTGCTACAGTGGCAGCTGTTTTAGATGAACAGTAGCACACCATGCTTGCTGAATGTTATCTATTAGTTAAAGCATATGATACCAACACAATATGATTACATCTTTAATCTCTCAAAGAGTTAAATCAGGCCTATTAATTGTATTCCTATAGTTTAAATCTTTATCACCAAAATCCTCTGCCGTTCTCTACTATTTTAGCTGGATCATATCAGGTTAGCTACAAGCCTTTTTTAAATTCTCATAAGTTATTCACAGCTTTCATGCCTCTGCAATTTCCTCAGCACTCCAAAATTCATCTCAAAAGCTGTTGGTGTACGTGAAGTGCCTTGGCCAAATGTGTTTTCTTTATGGACTTTCAGGTGTGAATAATCCAGGTTTGATCATTTAAAAAAAATCATCCCAAATAGATGCCAAATTTCCTCCTTAAATATTAATGAATTCAGTGGAATTTATGCATTAGCACCTTTTGTTCCAAACACAAGAGAGAAACAATGCATTGAAGCTCTTTGCCCTTTCTGCATCCTTCTAAATAGCTGTAATACCAATCCCTCTGAGGAGTCCACAGGAAATGTGTATTTGGGAGCACAGCCCAAAATCTTAAAAGAAAATTCACCTGGAGCTCTATGGCCATCAGTCACAACTTTTCACTCCTCTAGAGTTCCCAAGGTTAGTCCACAAGCACGCCTGCCTGCCATGGAAGCACAATAGAGAAACCAAAATCAGAGATACCACAGGATGGAAAGAGCCACTGCTGGTGTGGTGGGCAAACTGTGACACCAAAGCTGATGTTTCTCTTAGCAGCATTCACTTGGCCAGAAAAAGGTGATACAGCTTCTAGTGATGTACTTGCAATCCTACTGCTTGTAATTGTTACTAAACTGATTTGCCTTCTGCTCATATTTGAGCCCCTTCCAGTCTCACTAAAATCCAAGGAATTATTCATCAACCACCAATATGTCCCTTTAAGCCTGTAGCTTAAGCTTTGAACACTTAGCTTTACATGTGGGCAAGATCCCTTTGCCCAAATCACACTGGAATTCCAAATTAGTGACATTTCTCAGCTATTTATGTGCTTATAGGGAGATTGATCCCTCTGGTCTCTATAGATCTGACTTTCAAATGAAAGAGACACAGAAAAGGGGAGATCTGAAAGAAAATACTTTTTTATTGAATTAAAATGTATGTAGTTCTCTCAGAATTTAGTTAGTCCATAACCAGAGCTACTAGGAATAGATTTGTTTTATTTCTTTATATGAAATAGGTATATATTCTTTATTTTAAAGCAAGGACAATTACAGCTAATATTAGAAAAATCATATTACACAAAGTTCTGCTGCACACTAAGTTAACTCTCTATATATTTTTCCTAAAGAGCATTTAAGTAAGATTGGGGAATTAAACAGAAAAATAAAAAACATCAACTTGAGTAACTTCTTTTAAAAAATTATAATATCCAATTGTGACTCTAAAATAATTCAGTGAGACAAATGAACTTTCCAATATATAAAAAATGCTAACACCCACACCCTTTGCAAATAGACAATGGGTTTATATATTCTTTTTATCTGATTATTATTTGTATTATCACATAGTCATAGCAAGGAGCAGCATTACATTTTGCCTTTAAGAACTTTATTTAAATAATCCCTATATCATTTGAGGATGCCTGTTGGGCATACCTTTTAAAAAAATGGATTGTTTCACAAAAGAAGTAGAATAGCACCAAAGTAATAGCTGCACGCTAGGAATTAGCAACATTAGCTGGGTAATCCATATTCTTTGTTAAAACCAGAATGCTAATTCTTGTGAACTTAGAGATTTACTGGGGGTTTGCATACCACAGCACATGAGATCAAGACAATCTACCCTCCTTTTCCAAACCACACTTCAAATATTAACAAGGTGTTTGCACAAAGCAACCACTGTTCATTCATATAAACCCACAGCTGCATAATTCAGCAGGAGTGTAGGCATGTACTGTCGTGCTACAGAAGGCTTGCTGTCTTAAAATTGCTATATACATGAGAGAAAATAAGCAGATTAAACATGGAAGTCAGAGTACTATTTACAGAGGACTTACAGGAAGAAAACCCATCATGTTCTATGTCTGTTTCTTTCATTAATATAGAGCTAATACTACAGTCAATAAGTAGCTCAGGTAGATTAATTATTCAGAGGAGTTCATAAATAAGAAAGACATCAGACAGAATAATACTGTTGCATTGGAACAGGAATTGCACTAGGTGGTAGTGTGAACTTGCTCCTCATGAGAAAGTGATCAAGGATTAACAGTAATGGTTGTGATGCTCGTTAAAAAAATCTGCTGCTTTCTTCAACCAGACATGCTGTACCCAGGAGAAGTTACTAAGTTGAATGGGGCAGCCAATATCAAGAAATGGAGAGATTTTTCAGAATGAGCTTTCAAAAAAACCCCACAATTTAACCTCATCTTATATTCATGCCTGTACCTCTATAACCAAACACATGTGAAATATCTTATTGCTTCCTTAATACTTACAAGTCAAGTACACAAAAAGGAGACCAAAACAACAATGGGTTCTATTCTTTTTTTTCAAATCCTTAATCCTTATTTCACTCCTTGAGAACAACTTTTTCATTCTAAGTCTTCTTATTTTGATCACTTATTTTATGGATTTTTTTTTTCCCCCTGTTTGTTCACCTTATCTGCCTCAATCCTCAGCACCATCTTTCAGGTGCTCATGTTAACAGGTTTTTTAAATTTGTCTGCTAGAGAGCATCACAAAGTTCAGAAGAACACACTAGATTTTGAAAATCTATATGATCACCAAAATGGCTCAAATTTACCTCTCTGATGGTGGCTCAGTTCCAGCACCCCCTTGCAGCATTTCCCTTGGAGGCTCAGAGACTTTACAGCAGGTCACTGGAAGTCACCCACATCCATTAGGGTGGCTAAACTGCTCTATTAGAGCTCACTAAAAGCATTGGTATTTATTTATGGCACCTGGAAGTGAACAGGTGCCTCATGGCACAGACGGATTACAAGGCATGACAGAAGAGCTAAAAATCCCATTTCAGCCCCAGCAGGAAGAACAAGAGCCTGGTGAAGGCAGGACAAAGGATTACCTGCAGTGAGGCTGCAGCTTCCCTGAGAAGAGCTGAGGGCATTGTTGTGATACTCACACAGGAACCCCATGTGCAGGTGATGTGTAGGAAGGGGAGAGGAGGTGAGAGCACACACTTGGGCTCAAGTTCTAGGAGTAGGAGTGGCTCAGGAGGAGGATGTCCACCACAGGAGAGGTGAACAAGCCAAGGCTGGCATTATTGGCTCAACCGGGATTGGGGTGGTGCAAAGAGCACAACAAAGTTGTGAAACTAAACAAAGAGTTATGTTAATTCACTTCTCTGAGGTAACCAGCCATTAAAAAATTTTGAAAAAAAGCATCAATAAAAAACCAAACCACCTGACTTTCACTGGAGGATATTTATGAGTATCTGCTGTTATCCCTGTCTCTAACACTCAGAAATGTGACTTGTAACTCTGACTCCTGGCTCTAACTATGCCAAGACCAGTGAAAACACTCATCAGTGTATATTCATTTTATTTTATAAAACAAAATTACAGAAATAAAGAAATAATAGTAGTGATAATAGAGTGCAGTGAGTACAATCATGCTGAAGTCTCCAGAGAAACAACCTCAGCCAGTAGACTACTTTAAAAAAAGTAAGAAATTTAAATTACTGTTAAATCCTTTTAACACAGTTCTCTCTGACTATATCCTCAATGCAATTATTTGAACTAAGTGGTCAATGCTTGTGCTTCTCAGAAGATATTCAAGCAAATATGATACAGGAGATCAAACATATTTATATATCTTTTTACTCTGTGTCTGGTTTATTCCTGTGGAATTGAATGCACGTGAATAGAACTTTTTACACCCTTCAAGGTTTCAGGTAACATAAATTGTAACTCTACCTGGTAGAAGATACTGGAATATGCCAACTGTGTGGATACACTTTAGGGTCTCAAATGCACTGATACACCCTTATATCCTAAACTCTATTTACAATGTGCAGCTGACATTGCAGATGTATGGTTGCATTCAAATACTGCCATCCACTCGCCAAAACTCACAGATTTTATTTTATTTCACTCATGGTGCTTCAGTAGTATGTGAACTCCATGGAACGGCACCAAGATGTTTTCAAGCAGTATCTGATTCTCTACTAGAAAAGTGGTTTCTCACTGTGAATTCTGGAAGGAAATAAGTCATCATGTTTTTACTCACTCATGGACAGCAGGAAGATGCAGCTCATCTAATTTAAGAAAAGTCAACCAGCTCTAAGATTTCATATATGAGAACCCAGGTATAAACTAGAATAAATTTCACAGAAGGAATGTCATGAAGCAGTAAATATGAAAGGACAAAAATATCAGAGTAGCTGTCACCTCTGCTTCCTTTAAATCCTTCTAAGGGATGCTGCAGCATGATTTTACCTAGAGAATCCCATTAACTCCAGACAGCTATGGGGAGGCAGCAGTGACTGCTCTCATCTGTCTCAGACTTTGCTTGGTTCATCACTGTCAGGCTCTGCTTCCTCCAGCCCTCCTGCTCATTTCAGCTGTTGCCTGCATCAGGATCGAGATTGTCCCCTTTCGTCTCTGTGTACCTCTGGCCTCTGGGTACTGCTGTGATGCAGCTGGCAGTAAGGGTGATGGAAGTGACTCTAAAGTGGAGTTAAAAGGTGCATGCAAAACTGCCCTCAATTTCACAACTCTCTCTATTAATATCTGAACTTTTTTCTTCTGCATAAAATATCTACAGGTGGTTGTTGATCCTGTCCTGAGTAACAAAATGCTTGCACTGTTCAGGTGTTTCTACAACTGTAATCATACTTAGTAGCTTCATAGGAAACTCCAAGCACATTTTGAGACCCAAGTAATAAAGTTCAATTCACAAGAGTTTCTTTCTCTGATTAGTATATGCCTGTTATATTCTTTCACCATTTCTGAGCCGTCATGGAGTGTTGCAGTACTTCAAGGCCTTAGATTCTGTTTTGAGATTAATATATGATAATAAAAACTACTTGGAATTTATTTTTAAGTAGATATTTTAAAGTCTTTTCCCTTTAGGCAGGTGGTGAATTGATCTGACCATGCCAGTGTCAGTAAAATGACACTTCTGTGGCAGTCATAGCATCTCACAGACCGAGCCCCATGGAGTGCCACCTTGTCTCAGGTGTGGATCTCTGAGATAATGCAAACTCCAGAGGGAAGAATTGCTCACTTAGTTGTTCTTGCTCTAATTTAAGATTAGCTTCAACTATCTCGTGCAGGGCCTGGCAGTTTTCATTCCTGGTTCATGCAAGGCTTCCTAGGAACACCAGTAATGCAAACTGGTTGTAAAAATAAATGTGTTGTCAGTGCTACCATCTTACACACTTCATTATCCTCCCCCAAAATATCATCAGATGCCCTTTGATCTGAACACAAGAAATGAGGAGGCCAAGTTTGCCTTACACCAAAGCAAGAGTGTTTTCAAGTCATCTCTTGATCTACTGTACAACAGGAAATGCAACCAGAAAAGTGATGTTCCTAGGAATTTACTTTCAATTCTGCTGATAAAATGCCTGCATATATCAGTCTAATGGGATTAACTAATGAGACAAGCTGATAATTAATGCGTTGTTTAGAGGCTATGCTATTTTAAGGCAGCAATGAACTGCTCAGCAATGCAATGCAGGCTGAGTTCTTTTAAGTTTAGTTTTAAGGACTGGGGAGGGGTAGTGCCCCACACAGCTCCATATCCCAGCTGACTGCAGTGTGAAGGCAGATGGTGCAGGTTGGGTCTCACCCCTTGTTTAATGAGAGCGTTGTCAGGCCACAGACCCCAGCCTGGGAACCAGAAAATGTTCCTTCCTGGGGCTGATGAAGTAGATGAATCATCAGACATAATTAGGGACCAGAATGTCTCTGCAAATCAACTGAAAACAGGGGTAGACAGAGCTTCTGGTAGAAGGTCGACACATCCACCTGGCTGACTGTGGAAGGACATTTCAGCTATTCAGGGAGCCCTCTAATAAAATGAGACCCTGATTCTTCTTACAAAGTAATCATTTTTTGAGATATATTATCTTATTTTATCAATTCTCTAAATGTATATATTGCATCAGTTTGAGACATATGAACATTTATGGCACAGAAAGGCAGAACTCAGGGCTTGCTCCCTCTCCCAGTTCAGTAACTGAGATGGCTACTCCCCTGCTGCTCACTGTCCTGAAGTTGTTCATTGCTGTACTTTTTCTTTATGAGTAGGGTAGGGGAATGAATCATTAATGAAAGACATAAGTTTATCTTATCTTGGGATACCAAACGTGCCATGACTTTTTGGCCTTTGTGAATGACAATCTCGCAAGTGCTCCTTGCAGATGGGGAGGGTTGTAATTGCTTCTGTTTGAGACCCAGAGCTCCCTGTAATCAGCATTTACACAATGGAGAGGAGGATTGTGTAAATCTTGAAAGCACATGCCTAACTCACTCTCTGCCTGTGGATTCTGTACTTGTCTGAAAACAATTCTCTCTTCTATCACTTGAATGATTTTATTTCAATAGCATTAAAAATTATGCCCAGTAAATGTCTTACTCGTGTATCATACAGACACACACAGAGTGCAGCAAGCAAGTTAAAAGGCATGCATGTACACAGTAAGAAATAATAATCTGTTATTAAATTTCAGCTGTCTGTAAAGTTTTGCTGCAGGATAAGAGAAAAGCTTCAATATAAAATCTTTCTGGGATAAACAGAGAAAAGCAGAGAAAATCTATAAAGGCAAAACCAAGGAATCCTGAAGTGACATGTTACTGTATTTAAGATTTCATGCCAGTGAACCCACTTCCAATTATTGTAAAAGCAGTGTTATACTAAAAAGACTGTAATAGCCTTTATCTTCTGTATTGCCTTAATTTTGTGTTATAAATTGCAAATTAAATAAAGAAAAAGTATTAGCTTACCCCACCTGGTAAATTTTCTATTTTAAAGCAAATAGAGAATTATTACTTAAAGAAGAGACATGAGGTATGTGAAGAACAATCCCTTTGATGTGTGTCTTCAATGCTGGCAGGAAGTTTTTCAGAGAAACAAGAGCTGGTTTCTCAGAACCCATGAAACTGCCAGTGATGAGGATGGCATTTGATTTCTTGTCCAAATGCTGCATCTTCTTGGGCCAGGCTCTGATATCTGGGCTCAGATCTGGAGGAAGTGGAGAAAGCTGCCTGCAGACCCCTCACTTTTTATTACCTCTGAGCAGGCTCTGACTGCTGCTCACATCACCAGTACCCCCAGGATTTTGGAAACCCCTGGCTCCCAATGCCTGGCTGGCAGCATGTTCTCATCCCAAATCAGTGTTTGAGGCTCCCCTTGTCATTTGACATCCCAGGCGTCATTTGAGTCTCACCTCTGGTAACTGTTGAAAGCTCCAGCTTTGATCATTAGACGTTTTACATTAAACTCAACGAAGTTAAACTGTAGTCTAGCTGGAAGTAACAGAGCAGATGATGGTTGCTTCAAAGGTTTACATACATTGTGTATAGCTAATGTTGCAAATGAGCAGAATAATCAGCGCTGCCTCCTTTGCACGTAGCAGCACTGCTCAAATCCATCCAGGGTTAGCATGTCCATAGTCACATTGTTGTAATGCTGTTTAGAAGGGTGACGAAATAGCCATTTCTTTTCCTAAGATTTACATGTTGAATAATCTCAAAACAGGCACAGCTCCTTGAAAAATCAAGACCTGCACGCTGCCATCACCTACAAGTGATGTGTTCACAAACCACCCAACTGGTTTTCAGAAGCAGGAAGTCCACACAGAAACCAGCCCTAAGGCTTCTCACTCTCCAGTCGTTCACCCTTAGCATTTAGTGCCCATCCAGTTACAGATCACGGAAATATCACTGAAATCTGACCATTTTTTCAGACATTTGTATGCAGTCAGATACAGCTATATACACCCTGGAACACTGCATAACCCTGAAATCAATACTGCAGTGCTGCCTTGTACCCTTGCTTGTTGAAAACAATGACAATCACTTCATCTGACTGAAAAAGAGGCTGGGTTGGACTCACATTGTGAAACATTCCAGTTAAACTTATTAAGTCTAATTGGTGCGGTAACCTTGAGTGCTGTGCTGGTTGCAACATCCCACTCCCACATTCCTTAGGCTTAAAATGACTTCATGCTTTGTAGCCCTGCCTCATAACTCTCATTTAGGGAAGATCTTTAAAAAGCTTTCCTTGCTCCTCATGATTGTTTTAATTTTTTTTTTTTTTTAAAGCTGTGGTCCTTAACTTCAAAGCCAAAAGCCTTAAAATCAAAATGATAATGCTCAATTTTTCTGAAGTAATTTTGAATGTGATTTAACTGTCTTGTAAAATAAATGAATTACATCCTCTAGCTTTTTCATTACTTCATTTACAGAAAGATGCTATAAACTAATTACTTTTCGTCATAGTCTACCCTGTATTAGCTGGCCTCCCTCAAAGGAGTTTTGCAAGACCTTCCAAAAATAGCAGAGGGCAAAGGTGGTGCTTCATTAAAAGCAACCTACTGGATTTAATTCCAGTAATGGCCAACAAATTCTTAAAATTCTGATAGTATTCTCAAAGTATCCTAAAAATCCAAACTGCCTGAAGAAACAACGGTACTCAAAAACAAAATAAAGAAGCCCTCCTGTTCACAGTCAGCCTTGTATCTTGCTCTTATCAGCAAATATGATAGAAGAGTATTCCCTGTGCAAGTCATCCTTTGGTACAGGGAGTGGCAAAGCCAGTGAGAGGTGCCAAGCAGACTTTGGAACCATCCATGTGCTGCTTCTCCTTCTGCTGGCATTTCCAGGAGTTCTTCTGAGGAAGAAAGCTCTAAATCACAGCTCCAAACTCCAACCTCCTGTCCAGACACGACACAAATGAGGCACAAACACAAGCCTGTGGTCACAGGTGGAGAAGATACCACAAAACAACACAAAATTTTATGGAAGCATTACAGGTGTTGCCACACCACAAGTGGTTAAGAACATATTTATAGTGGCACAAACATAACAGCGCCTTGATGGAAACTTTCTGTGCTCAGCTGAAGTTAAAGGGAATGTGATGGAACAGAACCAGTGCCTGCAAAACAACAATTAAACCCACAAACACCAGGCCCCATATCGCAGCAAAGGTCTCGTATGAAACCATCTGGGGTTTTTGTTATGTGTTTCCATTTAATAGCAACTAACGGCTTGTATAATTTAATACAATTCCTTTCATTTATTTCATACTTTTCACTGTAGTTTACTAATTTACATCCCAAAAAATTAGATCAATGCACATAGTGTTCATAGGCCTTAAAATACCTTGCTGTGGAAGATGTAAAATTTTCTGTTTATATCATATTCCTTAGGTCCCTATTTTGGACTTTTAAATTCAATGTTGTCCTCAGAATATGCACTGAGCACAAGAGTGTTTTATCACAGAAAATGATAACCAGCTAATTCACCTGGAATTCTGTTTTGATTGCAAATGAAGGCATAACTGCAGGAATAAACATATTTTCTTTATTAAGATACAAACTTCAGATCTTACCTGGTGTAAATAAGAAAAAAACTTGGGCTTCCGTGGAACAAATGAGTCATGCAACAACTGTTAGTTTAGATGGTATTAAAATACAAAGTAAATGGAACTTAACATTTGGTACTCTTTCTTCAGCTAAGAAGTATTTTATTCTATGAGTCATCCCATTGGGATTGGCATCAATAAAAGTATTAGAAGCTGGATCATAATAAAGGCACAGCAGATATAAAGAGTAACAATCCCTTCATATCTTTTTCAGCAGCCAAGCAGACTGGAATGAGTAGAAAAATACTTTCTGGTATTTAATTTTTTTTATTCAAAACTGTTACAACTGATGTGTTGAAAAAGGTGACCTTTATTTTACTGTTACCATCTATAATATTCACACATTATTCATACGCCCAAAACTGAATTATACACCCTGCAATGTGCATAGATAGGTAGGTCCCTGCCCAGAAAATCTATTCTCTCAATTAAGATTTGACAGTGGGTGCAATTAAAATTAAGAGAAAAGGAAAAAAAAACCCCATAAATAAACAGCCTGCACAATAACTTGCCTGAATTATCCCTATTAGGCCTATTTTTTAATTCTAAGATATTATATGCACTTTACCTCATCATGTAAGATGATTACAGATGCTGCTAAGGCAGGGAGCTTTTAGGAGAGAATGCACAAAGCTATGTTTAGCTTTGTTAGCTGCAGAAAGAACCTTCTACCACATTTAGCCACTTCATCCCTCATGAAAACACATTAATTGATAAAACTTCAGGACAGAAGGAATCTTCCTTACTGGTTTTGGTAATGGAGAGCAAAACACAGATGTCCATCTTCTCCAGCCTGATGGAATAAGTAGTCATTTTCCCATGTACCCCAGCACATAAGAGAAAAACAGAAGTCAGCCAAGAACAGAGATGGAGTTATGAATGTTATCTATAAAATGAAGAGGATCATGGAGAGGGCAAATACAAAATGACTTGTACCTTTCCTTCCACACTGGTAACAGGGGCCATGAAAGGAAGCTGGCACTGCTCACCTGAAGAGAAAGGAAAGGAGATGATGCTCCTCACACTTGCACAATGTGCTTGAGACAGGACGCTGGGTGTGCTAGAGCTGTGTGTGAGTTCAGGGGCAGCTTGGACAAGCTCATGGACAAGAAATTCTCAGGAACTTCTAAGGGATGGAGAGTCAGCATTTTGTTGCCTGCTGCTTCCTCACCAGGTCCCTGGTAAAACTGAAGCAGTTAACCCCATTAAAGTGCGAAGATTTCTAGAAGCCAACACAGAAGTGCTGACGTCTGACAATGCTGCTGAGCTATGAGCTTTCCTGGTATTAGTAAACTAGCATGGAAAACCCATTTCATGCCTGTCAGCTGGAGTAAATCCTGTGACTAATTTGTTACAAATATGAGGATACCTTGCTCTTCCAGTAACCTTGTCTTAAACGCTGGAGGAGAGCTGTGGTGTCCCACTGACTGATGAAAGGCATCAAGAATGTCACTAAAGAATCACTTCATATGTTCTGAGAAAAGCTTGGGTAAGTTAAACTTCATTTGATGCTCAATATTGGCTGGAATGATGATCTGTAAGGATTGCCTAGCACATGTTTACACCTAGCATGTGACACAGCGATGTCCTCATCTTAGGTAAAATCAAAAGCCCTTCAATATATTGTTGTTTTAATTTTAACTTGGCGAAGTCACAGAATCTTGTAAGTGATCTGAAATCTGCACCACCAGACTGCAGTTGAGTCCATGTTGCAGCAGAGGTTTCAGGTATGGTTTGGCACTATAATACCAAGTTTGAGAAAGATCTCTTAATGTTATGGGTTCTTCACATTTCTTGAGCTCCCCTGAGAAGGTAGGCACCAAAATACTCTGAATAGGTAAAGTCTATGAATTCAAATTATTCAAGAATAATTTATTGAATCAACGAGATTCATTTAAAAGTTTGAGTGACCTGTTTCTGCAGTAAACTTTCCTTCTGAAGTGTAAAGAAATTGTGAGGATAGAATGAAATGAGGGTTTGGTCCAATATTATATGTAATAGAAGCAGGTAAGATTAGATACTAATTTTCTGTGGGGCCCTTAAATTCTAATGAATCAGCCTGTCTTTGTCTATGAATTCTTGACGATATAAAAAACAAGCATTAAGTCCTTTCAAATGTGATGCTTTATCGGAGATCTGAGTATACCATACATCACAGTTCTGAGTTCCATTAACTATTATTGAACCCAGTTTTTTCCAAGATGACCTAGGATAACTTGGAAGCAGATTATTTTCCGTGTGCATCCTTTAAACTTTTTTTCATTTTTTGTTTACTGAGCTTCTGTGGGTGACTGGTTAACTGATCTCTTTGCAACCCAACAACGGACTTTAATTATGTGAGCAGAGGATAACTCAATTTTAATGTGACTAATTCAACACTTTACTGGACTAACTTAGTCTTGAAGAGATGAATAGGAACTCCCTGAGCTACATACTCACCTTGATTCTTAATTTTCTGCTAGGGACACTGAGCAAAGAGTTGGAACATATATTTGCTTCTACAATATACAGCTGAAGAAATTAACTTCTCAAGGCTAGCTTTATTAAAAAAAAAAAAAGGAAAACCTTGACCTTGAAAATGCTTTTGTACCTAGCATTTGCAAGAATCTCTTTAACCCAGTTCATATTTTTGTGTGCTAGATATGGAGTAACTCATCAGTCAGTGGAAAGGATTATACCAAAAGGGAGTCTCCCCTTCCTGTACACCCTTGTCTTAGGAGGTGTCAATAGTCACCCTAATACTTAAAGGGTTTAACATTAAAATGTGGAGATGCAGGTTTCTCATTTGTGTCTACACAGAATAATGGAATCATTTAGGTTGGAGAAGCCCCACATACACCTACAGGAACAAAGATTTCTAGGAAAGTCTGATCAGAAATGTGAACATAATAGTATAACAACAATATAGTACTATGTGAAATGACATCATTATCAAAACACTAAAAAATAAAATTACTGCAATTAATACAATTTAATTATGAAGATTCATGGTGATTGAATGTGGTGACAATCTGCCCCATGAACTATTCTCCTCTCTTTAAAAGCATTTCTGTCACCTTTTCAAAGAAGCCAGGTAATTCATCCAGTAGCAAAATTAGAGATAAGAGATCTACAAGATGAACAAATAAGAAGTGACAAACTAAGCTATTTAGTTTTTTTATTATTTTTCATACTTCTTTCTGCATTTTCTCCGGTGACAGTTTGAACCTTGCAAACATATGCTAGCTCATCCCAAAACACCTTTTTTATGTCTTTGTCTTGCAACAGTAGACTTAGATATCAAACACAAACTTGAAAATGTTGCTTAAGACTGTAAGTTATTTAAGGCAGGGATCAGTTCCAGGAAGGACAGTTTTGCTATTAAAACTGTGGAGTGGAGTGCAAAGGATGGGGGCTCTGCCACTGCCATCGGGTGTGATGTTAAGTCACAATCTCAACTCAGCATCACACCAAGAGGAGCAGCCCCGCTGATCCTGAAAGGCCCTGTGTTTGTTCAGTGTTTACATCACACTTCCCACCAATTTTTAGCTTTGAAAATAATAACCAATGGAGGAAAATAACACCCTGTTTGAAACTTTGCATCAGGTAGGTGGAGTCACGCAGCAACTGGTTGGACCTGGTTGGTGTTATCTTGGATGAAGGCTGACAGAAGGAGATCTCTTTTGGCATTACCCAACAGAGCCACAGATGCAGCTGGGAATCCAAGCATTGTGGAGCAGCAGAGGGCAGGCACAGTGCTGTCCTGCTTCTCTCCAGGTTCCTCAAAGAGCTTCTGCAAGGTTTGCCACAAGCACCTGGGAAGCTGACCCTGAGAACTTTCTCTGAGCCTTGCCAAGGTAAAATGGGATGCACTGGAGCCAAGAACATCTAAGGAACTGAAATAAGGATCATGATGATGAGGTGTAGGGTATTTGGTGAGTGGCTGGAGGAGAGGAGATGGAAGCAGGACATGCTTGAACCTGCACTTGGTTTCACAGGGGTGAACTCTTTGCTCCCAACAGTGTATTATGGACTTCAGGGGACTGGGAAGACTGGTCAGGAAGGGGATGCAGGACTCTGCCTGTGCAGCACTGGTTGGATAATCTGGGCATGACATTAGATTTTTTAAGAATTGTCTATTTTCCTCTGAAGATAAGTTGCTTGTGGTAGTAGTGAGGGTGTACTTAAAGACTTTCCCTGCTTCCCCTTGGAGTAAATGATGGGTTCCATTTACTCCAATGCTTACCTATCAGCTGGTGATCAAGTGATCACACAGATGAGGGCTGATAAGCATACATGGCTGATAGCAATGATCAAAATGAGTTTTCAAGACTATCTGTATGATTTATGAGCACAAATTAGTTTTGTTCTTGGGGGTTTTTTTAAATACAGTCGTTGAATGACAGTTCTGTGAGTAACTTTTCTATGAAATCCTAGGACAAACTTCACTCTGTAAAAATATGTTGTTGTAAATCCTGTAAGGATTTAATTTGCATGCCCATAAACTGCAGATCTACAGAGAAAAAAAAGTTTCTGTTTGTCAAGGACAGGAAGATGATCTTCCTAAAGGATACCATGATTATGCAAAATCTCCATGGCAAGCAGAAATAATCCCAAAGCTATTTTCTTGAAATCTTACTATGTTTGAGAAAGTGTGGCTTTTTTTGGATCTAACTCAGTAAATGACTGAAGTACTAAGTTTCAAGGGGGTTTAATGGGTTAAGGGAACCTTTAGGTGAATTCCAGGTTCTAATTTCAGTTATGTTTGAATTGTGTTCTTTTTCACTTCAGATGTTTGCAGTATGGATCACTACTCTTTTTCTTCTCAATGCAGCCAGAGGTGAGACATGTAATGAGTAAACTCTATAAACAGTAAGAATTATGTGCAACTTACACCAGGATATCCATATTCTAGAAAAAGTATGTTCATTGGAAAGGATTTAACATAATTCTTCATTAGGACCACTGAGTCATGTCATGTCTTTCCCACATTTAACCCACTCCTCTTTAATTCTGTAAAGGTTTTTGCAGCTAGCAAACAGAACAGGAATTAGAAAGGTATTTTTATATGCGAGTTGATAATAAAATTCTTCCAGAACATTTTTTCCCTACCCACCCTTAATGCACTCATGGTAGCTATAACCCTGGTAGTGAGAGCCTGGGCACCTACTCTTCACAGTGCTATGCAGAGAACAAGAAAACAGTCTTGATCCAAAATACCTCTTTAATGACAGGAAAGAATAGTCTTTTTAATAGCAATAAAAATTATTTGGGATTTCACAGCTGTTGTGCTGTAACAGTGTGGAAGGATGACAATTAATGGCAACACCTGCATGTCATATTTGCACCATTACTATATTAAAGGCACAATAGAAATTGGGAAACCCGTCCTTCAGGCACAGACCACACTTCCTGAGGCAGTGCTTTGCTCTGAGCTTCCATTCAAATTCCACTTTACTGCTTCCACTAAAATCTTATGGTGATAAAAAAAAATACGGGAGATGCTTAATGTCCATTGTGGAGCAACCAGAGGTGTCTATTTTAATGTTTTGGTTTCTTTTTGCTCCTTCATGAACTGTTGTGCAAGAAATAACAATTTAGATAATCCCTGGAGCATTAGAAGTGATTTGAAGGGCTACTTTGTGCTCACAGCAAAAGCTGGTTTCTTCTCTGGATCAAGATTTTATTGTCTTTTTCCAAGGGCTGTGGTAACAATGTGTTTGACTAAACACATCCTTCATTCTCCTGAGTTTACCAAGCTGAGCTCCAGGGTCTGTTTGCAGCAGGAAGCACTCCTGAAGTTCAAGTCCTTGCTACAAGCACCAGAGCACAACTGAGCCCCCTAATGAAAAATGCTCACAAGCGCCATCATAATCTGAATCAGGCATGTTTGTCTTTCCTGGAGTAAACACTCTCCTGCCAGCTTCATGTACAGAACCTGTGACATTCCCAGAACACTAATACCTTTCTTTGTGTACCCCAGGGAGGGAAGTTTGCTACAAAAGGCTTGGATGCTTTTCAGATAGCCCCCCTTGGGCTGGGATCCCAGGGAGACAACTGGCAGGCTTGCCCAGCTCTCCAGATGATGTGAACACAAATTTCCTCCTTTACACCAGAGATAACACGGTGAAATACCAAGTAAGAAACTGCTTTGTTTTCAAATACTGACTGTGTATAATACATTCAACAAATTCTAGGGACAGTTTCTTTTCTCATATATGTTTGCTCTTAAGACTCCCAGGAGAACCTCCAATTCTATATTAGATACATGATGATTTTCTTCCATCTTTTTTCCTTTTTCCTCATTTCAGCTCTCTGAGAAGCCAAGTATATTTACAACATATTAATCACAGCCCTCCAACACAAGTTATTACATGTAAAAGGCTCCAGAGTTAAGGGGTTTTATATAAATGGCAGACACAAACAGTGGAAGTGTTTATTAAGTCACTTCAGAACAAGTCCAACTCCTCCAGCTGAGAGGGCCGATGAGGTTTTAACAAATCAGTCTTTCACTGAAGGTGAGATGTGTGCTAATTAGTGCATGACATCCCACTTTTAAATCAACAAAACCATAACAAAAAATATGTAAGAGCTAGTACTCAGAATTTCTTTAAAAGAAAATAATGTCTTCTTTCTCAATGCACACCAAAATACCTACAGCCTCTGACTTTGTAAGCCTGGTGGGCTTTCCCATAAAATATAAATGAAGCAATGAAGGTCTTATCTTCAAAG
The DNA here is from genome assembly GCF_017639235.1 of Corvus kubaryi. Classification (NCBI taxonomy): domain Eukaryota; kingdom Metazoa; phylum Chordata; class Aves; order Passeriformes; family Corvidae; genus Corvus; species Corvus kubaryi. Next base: position 16,901,956 of record NW_024580672.1, read on the forward strand.
GAAAAAAGAAAGAAAGATAGGTATAGTTTCAAAGTCAATCACATAATACCTTTCAGAAGATGCTATCTTTGCATATCTACGGCCAAGTTTGATAAAATCTTGTACTTACATAGCATGTTGTACCAGTATATCTCAAAGCAGTGTGCAAAAGATGCCAGTATCATTAGTTCAATTAACCAGAGGAAGTGAATCATTTGTTGAAGTGATTAATTTATTTCCCCTCAAAAGGCAGTTTAGGAATGAGAAATAAGACCCATCTCTTGAGGGTTCAGATCTATGCCTTAACCATCGGGGTACTCTGCCCTTTATCAAAATGTAGTGGGATGGAGCAGTCACATCCTTGTTTTGTTTGTTGGTTGTTTGGTTTTTTTGGCACAGAAAATTTCAGCCACAAACCCTTCAACTATAAAAGCTTCGAATTTCCGAACACACAGGAAAACTCGCTTCATTATACACGGCCACCTTGCTGGAGCAGATCTCCCCTGGATAACAAGCATGTGCAGGGTAGGTACAACTATTGTTTGACAGTCATTTTGTATTTGAAAAGTCTTGCATTTGAAAGTCTAAATATCCACCTCTGGCTTAAAATCCCCATGTGAAATTTACAGCTCTGTTCCCTTGTTAATTCAGGGCATATATAAGGAGCACAAAAGTCAGAATGAGGCCCAGTTCCACATGACCACCCTCTTGTTCCTGGCTATGAGTACAGTGCACTTGAGCTTTCTGCTGAATGCCTGTTTGCTGCATTCACCTCCACAGGGAAAGCTACAATAAACTGATTTTTCAATTCCTTGCCAATAATAAAGGGGGAAAAAAGAGTAAGTTTTCTCACCTCAGCAAAAGGTCACAATAAACATGTCAGTCTCAGTGAGACATTTGATCTAATAAAACCAAAAGGCTTTGTTCAGCAGATTGGTTTCATTTTACTCTGGCACATTTCAAAAATGAAATTGTGTCAGAATAAAAAACAAAATCAGAAAGTTCCATTGGCAGAAGTGGATAAATAGAATATTTTGGTTATAATGTATGAATTTAGGGATGAACAATGCAAGCACAAATTTGAGAATCCTTTTAGACAATCCAAGCCAAAAAAAAATTGAAGAATAAAGCCTGGACCTCTTTTGGTAACAGGGGTACTGTCATCAAGAGAAGTTGGTACCTTAGAGCCAACCAAGGTGTCTGGAATGGAAAAAGGAGCTGAAGGAAGCTTGTGAGTGTCCTCTAATCACTGGTTCCACTCTGCCTCCTTGTGTTGATCTTCAGCATCAGTAGGAATTACTAAAGATGTGTCTTCACTGGCCGCACAAATGGAACAAAATATAGTTTACATATGCCCTGCTACAATTGTAATTAACTCCTGTTTGCTTCTTCTCTGTTGCTTTCCTGTTCTCCACCAGTTCATGCTCCACACTGAAGATGTGAACTGCATTTTGACAGACTGGAGGGGAGGCTCCAGTGGTCTGTACACGGACGCCGTCAACAACGTCCGCATTGTGGGGGCCGAGCTGGAGTACCTGGTGAACTTCCTCGAGGTAAAATATCCCTGGAATGTGAAAGCCAGTGCATCTTCCACGTGGTAAAGGTTGTGCTCAGAGTGGCACCTTCAGGTTTGATCCAAAAGAGCTGGGAAGAACAAGAAGTACCCAGTAAAACAGCTCAAAATATTATAAAAGGGCTCTAATCCCACACAAATGAAAATACCTGCTTTAGTGTCATAATCAATTTTGAAAACCTACTCAAATATGATTTTTCAGCAGTTCAAAAGTTTAAAAATCTGAAATGAAGAATTGAATCCCCTAGATTTAGTATATCAGGACAAGATGGTAAATAGCCATGAACACCCTGAGAAGGAAGAGGAGTGGGATGAATGGGAAGTTGCTTCTCTTTAGGCAGAGATCCCATCACCCAGAACTGTAACTTTCCACCAGGACACTCACCTCCATCGCCCAGTGGTCTGGCCATGTCCTGGCACTGCATGGGGACATGCTGCAGTGTCACTGGTTTGTATCCCCACACTGATTTTTTTCCTTTCCTTAAATCTTCACAGAAAGACTACGGCTACTCTCCTGCCAACATCCATTTCATTGGCCATAGCCTTGGAGCACACGTTGCAGGGGAGGCAGGGAGGAGGAAACCTGGCATTGGAAGAATAACAGGTACTGCAGCCATTTCAGCAGATAAAACTTTGTATTTTCACACAACTTAACAGAACTGAAGAATCACTGCTGCTTTATAAACATACAATGCAGACTGCAATGTGCTGGCTTGTCATAAGTAAAAATGTCCAGCCAGATGGAGGCACACAAGTCATGAAACAGTCACACATCACTTTATTTTAAAAACTCACTATTTTCTGTTTTCCTTCTCCCCCAGTCAGTTCTTTTCTCTGCATAGACATTGCTTTGTCTAAGCCATGCACACAGTGAGCAGTCACACAAGCAACTCAGGGAAACTGGGATCAGTGCTGTGTTTCTTTATCTCCAAAGAGACCTCACTGACACTGAAGGGAAACCATTTTCAACCAAGATATTCTGGAAATAAAAATAGACTTCTTGCCAAAAAAAATTTTATAAATAAATCTAAATCTCAGAGTAGCATAAGAAGATCTCATATTTTTCAATAAAATGACAAAAAAAGCCCAACAAACCAAACTTCTTCTTCTATCATTGTTCCCAAAAATAAGCCAAGCAACATTTTACTGTGCTGCAATGCCTTCAGTCAGCTTTCTGTTAACACCCTGCCAGTTTTTCTAGCTGTGGACCACAAAAAGGATTTTTAGATGTGGAGTAAAGGCAGAAATGTAATGCCCTATAGTGCACACAACCTGCATGTTATATATATACAGTATTATTTACTCAATCAGATGTATCTCCATTCACTTAGGTTTGGATCCAGCTGGGCCCCTTTTCCAGTACGCTCCCACAATGGTTAGGCTGGATCCTTCAGATGCAAAATTTGTTGATATAATTCATACTCATGCTGGCCATCTTTTCTTTGACTTTGGTAAGTTTCCATGCAAAGGCTGCCATTGGCTCATAGGTTGGCCACAGAATACCTGAGAGTGATCTGCCAGGATCCATTGTGCATTTCAGCTCCAGGGATACTTCAGACTTGTGGGCATCTGGATTTTTACCCAAATGGTGGGAAGAAGATGCCAGGATGCCACCAGCTTCGTGTGCCTCCTGCAACTCGGGATATCAATGACCTGATGAGAGGTAAATGTATTTTAAAGAAGTAATACCTCATTATAAGTTACAGTTAGAAACAAAGGCTAGAATAAGGTAAGACCTTTGAATGTATATGTTATTTATATAGCTCAGATTTGGAATAAGGAGACAATGCTCAAAAATGGAACATTTAAAGCTGCCTCTGAAATACCCTCCACTTTTCTTTTGTACTAACCAAGGCAAATTCCAGATGAAAACTTCAGTTAAAGCATGCAAAATTGTTCATCACAAGCTTTATAAGAGCCTGCCACTGTGCTGACAGGCTGACCTCAGTGGGAATTCCTCACACGAAGGACTGGTAAAATTTCATTCATGGATAATCCAAAAATACGTATTTCAAAATCTGAGCTCTTCTTCTCCCTAGGAAGACATCACTCCCAATTTTACTGGGATTCATCCATGCCACTAAGCTTTAGTCTCTTCAAAGGGAACAGCCCAAGGTCAGAAATACAAAAGATGATAAAATGACTGCTCCATTAGTAGTTCTTCAAAGAAAGCTGGGCAGTTAATCAGAATTACCCCGGGATCCAGTACAATAGATCCACAAAATCCTGTCTTCTGATCCTAAACTACAGAAATGAGCACATCTGTTATTCACAGCTAAATGTTTAGAAATCCCTACCACTAGTTAAATAATTTGCTTTCAGAAATGCTCCCCCTTAGAACTGGTTGAGAACTTAATAACAAAGAGAACTGAAACTGGCTGGGCTCAAAGTCACTTAGAACAAAAACACTTTCCAACTGGAATGCATAAAAATGTCTGCATTTTCATAAAAAAATAAATATTTTCCAGAGACATTTCACAAGGCCCTTTGCAATGTTTTGTCTTGAAGGAGAAACTCAGCTTTACTGAACTTGAGCAGATGGAGTTGGTTGTTCATGCAGCTCCTAAAAATAGAGTCAGCCTTAACTCCCTCCTCTTGGTTAAACCTTACTTTGTTTGGTAACCTCTCTTTTCTTTGCTAATGTTTACATTTATGTAGTGCTTTTATGTATGAAGTGCTTTAGAAAGAATAGTTAGTGACTTTTTTCCTACAGTTTTTGATGCAGTAGAGAGACTCTAGGTGTTAAGTGAATTTGCCACTAACATAATTGAGCCAGCTGTAAGAGCCGAGGGTTTAAAAGCACAAACCCTTCTGAATTAAAGAAGCAGCTGTAAAGAAAGCATACTCAGGAAGCTGTGATGATGCAACTATTCTCAAGAAAACCAGAAAACAAGCACTTTTCAGAGAGGTTTTAGTATGTTGTTTCTTCTTTCCTTATGTAAAGAACAATGTGCCAATGGGTCAACACCAACTGGTCTATCTTTAAGATGCATAAATATTGCTATTAAAGGAAATTTGATTTCACTATAAACTGTGCTAGCTTGCAACTACTTCAGTGCCTCCCAGGCTTCCCCCTGTGGTTTGGTGAGCCCCCACCACACGCTGAAGCAGAATAGAGCCCATTTCCATACCACCAACCTAACATTAGTATATTGTGTTTTGAAGTAGGAGAGACCTCGGAATCAAGGAAGACAACATTTGCTATAAGGGATGTGTAAATATAACCCAAATACCACTTTCTTCTTTCCTTACTAAATGCTTATAAATTTCAGTCTGATGGGAAAGAAGTCTTGTTTCCAATAGTTCTGACAAAATCAAGGACACGCTGCCAAACATCCTGCTTTTCAGAGAATTTCACAGAATTGCTATCAAATGATGGCAGATTTTGTAGAGCTTAAAACCACCAAAAGCCACTGAGTTTAAAATAATTGCTAAAATTACCTTTAATTCTAGAAATTAGTGGAAACTGTGATTTTACAGAATACCATGTTGTGGTAACAGTGAAAAAAGGAAAACTACTTCATTGTAACTACCGTATGCTTTACAAAAACTGTAGCTGTGAAATATTCCTGTCTTTGAAATATCAAAGGGGAATACTCCTAAATGCTTCTTGTTTCACCTTGGTGCATCTCCACCTCTCTTAAAAACTACCTCTTTCCAATAGAAAAAATACATGTAGGCATAAGTACACTTTCTTACTACAAAACCAAATAATTCACACTTTAAATGTTTTTTTAATTATTGCTATTTTTTTTACCTGAAACATCAGTCTATGTGCAAGTGATTTTGAGGAAAAGAGACCCATAAATGTTGCTCTGGCATGGACTTTGTATTAATGTATAGCTTTAATCGCTTTTTACCTGTTGGGTTTTTTGTTGGGTTTTTTTTTCTCCAGCATACAGATCTTTCGGATGTGGACATAAAAGAAGTCTCAGGTATTATGCTGAGAGTATCATCACTCCAAATGGATTTGCTGGGTACCAGTGTGACACATACCGAGAGTTTGTGCTGGTAAGTACCAGGACTGTATTTATCTGAGGGCCTATGGCTCTGCCCTTCTTCTTTTAGTAATTTCTGGGACAACTTCTACATTTGGGATCATGGGATATGGGCACAGGGGACATTCAGAACTACGGACTAAGTTCATCCAGACCATAGCCAAACCCAGGCAATTTCACAATAGACAAGTGATGATGATAATTTAGCCTTTTATTCACCAAATGCACAAATAGCCAAAGGTCCACAAATACCAGTTTGAACAGAACCTCCCACATACCAAAAACTGAACTACCTAAACGTAGCAATGCTATTTTTTCCAACTGCAATTAATCTGCTTTCTTGCTTGTCTTTTTTTACCTTTTTTTTTTAATGGATGTCAAGGTCTTGATCTGATTGTCTGATCTATGTAGGTAAATTAATTTCATTAAGGTTCTGCATGGGAATAAAGTTTGAAGAGCAGACAGAACAAATCCCAAATTGAAAGCCCAACCTTCAGTATTCCTAAACATAAATATTTTTACCATATCAGTTAGATATCCAGCCAGCCCTCCTTGGAAATGTGGTTACTCATCCTATAACTAGCAGAAAACCTTCCAGTGGACCCTGTGAAAGATGAATATATTACCTGGATTTTACAGGTCAGGTAGCAAGGCACAACATTTGTTATGGTATTTATTTATGGTCTCTGCAAGACCACAGGGAATTAGGCCAGATTTCCAACCTGTTTCTCTCTGATTTTCAATCAGATGAAATAAGCTGACTGACCATCTCAAATTTTTTTCCAACTACAATGATAAATACTGAAGATATGATCTGAACTGAGAAGCAAATACCTCTTATAAAAAAAAAAGCTGGGAAAAAGCTGAAATACCCTAATTTCTTAAAATTTAAGAGGCAAGATTAAAATAGGTAATATCTTATAACACACATTTTTATTTTCCCCCCAGGGAGACTGCTTTCCATGTCCAGAGGAAGGATGCCCACTGATGGGTCATTATGCTGATAAGTTTTTAGATAAAACTGGGAAAGAACAGCAAAAGGTTTATTTAAACACAGGGCCTTCCCCTCCATATGCTCGTAAGTGCTCATTTTGTGGTGTATTCTAAAGTGGCAATGAATTATGTGTGAAAAAGGGCCTTACACTTCTGCAGAGCTGCTGCAGTTAACGAGCTGCACTCAATAAAACATCTAGAATTTTAGGTGTTAGGAACATGCAGTACCAGCATTATTTGGGAAAGCTGAGATAATTGTAATAGCAGATCAACTGATGCTCACCTTTGGGTTAAATTTGATTGTTACACGATGGCTTCAAAACATAAAGCTATAAAGCTGAAATTGGGAGAAATGTTATCCTGGAAGTGCATAATTTCAAATTTTAAAATGTTGCATTGTTTTCATTGGCAAAAGTTTATAAAACTGGAGCATTTCAGGATACTTTTGCCAAGCTCATCAAGTCAAAATGGCAGGGAGCTATAAGAAACACAGTTTTAGTTGTGATTAATGTAGAAACAGCCACAGGACTGGGAAATAGGAAAATTAACAAATAAACTGTAATTCATCAGAGGTGTTTGCTTATAAGCATATTTATGCAATCCTTTTCTCTCTCTTAGAGACACTGAAACATAAAAGAAATTTTCCCCTTAGGAAAGAAATCTCCTTACAATCATAATCCATTTGATTCTGTTTTCAAAGGCTGGCGAAAAGAGATACATGTCAAAGTCTGTGCAACAGAAACCATGAAGGGAAATATAGACTTAGCCTTGACTGGAACTAATGGGATCAGGAAGAAATATACCATTGACAAGTAAGTTTAATGTGGCTGTTGAAAACGTGGCTCTATCATTGTTATCATATGGAATGTATACACAGCTATTTTTACATGCCTCACCTTGTTCTGTGTGGTCTGTGATTTGCACTGGTAATAAAAGTAGCTGTTAAGTGATTGAAGTTCCCCGTGCTACAGATTGTGGTAAAAATCTGCTTGCTGGTCTCCATTTTTTGTTTGTTTTCTGAGGTTGATGTTAGCACAGCAAAGTGGGCAAGAGCTCTGTGGCTGCTACTGGACTCAAATATGATTTGGTGATCTCTGAGAGGACAAAGAGCTCAGTGATGCACAGTAATTTAATCATTCCTCTGGGGAGTACGTGAATAAGAAAGTTGCAGCTTGCCCATGAACTGTGCTGGAATATGGGATTCCTGTTCACTCAGCCTGGCTTTTTCCAGTTAATGTGAATTTAAATCTCAATAAACAGAGGCTGGTCAGCAACCCAGCTTCAGTATTACAAAACCAACCTCCTCTGTGTTTGAACACAGTCCTGTAATGGGTCTCTGGTTATAAATACACCACTGCAGCAATACACCTGCGGATAATTTCAATGTTAATGCCACACTGCAAGGTGTGTTCTGTTAGAGTAAACAGTGATAGCACAGAAGGCACAAATGTAAACTATAATTTTCAATTTCCTTCATGGTTGAGAGCAACCAGAAACATTGAGAGAACTTTTTGACTTGGATTTATTTGAAGATAGATCTTATTTTTCAAAAGTAATGTATAGAATAAACCACGGCCATTCTGACAAAGGCTAACTGATAGAAGTGTTTTCATCCTGAAAGGCACAGGAATTTCAGCAACTCTATAAAAAAAGTTCATAAAATTATGACGATAGTATTCAAAGCTCCAACTCCCATGGCAGCCCACAGCTTATCTCCCTTACTGCCTATACTCAAGCTTTTATTTTCCCCATCATTTGTGTAGAACACTGAGCATCATTTCTGTGCTTTTCCTTTGGCAGGGGAACTTTCAAACCAGGCAACACATACTTGAACTACATTGATACAGAAATTTCTGGGAACATTTCAAAAGTTGAGTTTCTCTGGAAAAAGCATCTAGGTCATGCAGACAGAGGCTGCATGGGAGCTGAAGAAGTCACAATAATATCTGGGGAAAATGGACATATGTAAGTACATAAGCTAATGGTGATCCAGAAAGGTAGAAGTTTTTCTCCTAAATTGCAGTTTCATGTGCCCAGCTCTCGATTAGCACACAGCACAGCACACAGAAACATCTCTGCAGGGTTCAACATTGTACCTGCCTGGGCAGGGTACTTCAGGCTGACTCCAACCTGAGCCCATGGGCCTGGCAGCCACTGGCATTTGCAGGACATTAGATACACTTTTGGAGCACACCTCTTGTTTAGTTTTAACCAAAATTAATCCAGTTGATGTGTCCACCCCACTCTGTCATGTAAACCAAAGTGTGGTCAGTGGGGAAAACAGAGTGAGCAATTCCCTTCCAAAGCACACCCCTGTCCCAAATGAAAATGCTAAGGGAGCCTGATCATAAAGGCAAACACATCCTAAAAGTTAATAATTAGTCATTAACTAGTAAGTCTTAAAAAAAAAATAATTTGATACCATACGCTTGATATTCTCAGTCTACTGGAACTCATGCTTTGACCTAACATGAAATAAAAACAAAATTTATATTGGCTATGTTGGGCTGCTGCTACGATAATGTCCCATTTTACTGACAAATCTTTTCCCCCCTTGTCAGGTCCATGTTCTGTGGGTGTGGAGCTGTGCAGCCCAGCATGTGGCAAGCCCTGGCTCTTTGCTGAGGCTGGGCCAGGAATGCCTGGAATGCTGTGGCAGCCCTCACCAGCTGGAAGAGGACACTGCGGTCAGCAGCAAAGGGTTAATGAGGCTCCCTCAACAGACTTTGAGAAATTTGCCCAGCCCACTACAAAAGCTCTATTTCCCAGTTAGTGCTGTCAGCTTTTCTCCACACAGGGCAGTTACACTCCTGTGAACTCTGGTCATGATGACAGATAACATGTATGTTAATAGGAACTAGCTGGGATTCTTTTCTGTGCCTGAAACAGGCATCTTCTTTATCAAAACTGTACTGTGCTACTGAGAAACTTGAATTTTCTGGCAGCCTTCAATAAGGAACTATTTTCTCTTTACCAGTGAAGCTGGATTTTCCAACTCTACTTTGCCTTTGTGATGATACTGAGGTCAGGCTTGAGCTACATTATTTGCATTAGCATTGCCACTCCAAATTTGTCAGAGTTTTGATTGTACCAATTAGCAAAACCGCCAAGTGTTATCAGCATCAGCCAAAATAAGCTTTGTTTCAACACAAGCTATCCACAAAAATTCTTTCATTTTTTAATTACCAGCTGTTGTCTAAGGCATGCAACTGATTCTTGCCTCTGATGTGAGGCTTATCATTTGGGTGCAGAAATTATGTGTATCAATCACATTGGGCAACTCTTTTCTGTCCCATCCCAACACCTAGCTATTCCAGAACACTTCCAGTGAGGTTCACCAAAAGGTGTTGGTGTGTTACACAAGGCTGAATGTGGCTGATGAACAGGTGTGTTTCAAATTATGCAGCAAGACCTTTGAGATGTCAGAACCCCGTCACCTCCTGTGAAGCTTCCCGAAGGATCTTGCTCAGGATATTTGATAAATCAGGTGTCTGCCTTCTCAGAGCCACTCCTTAGTACCCTTCATTTATCATCTCCCCACAAGCAGGGTGGGACCAGAAATCATCTTGAGCAGGAAATTCATCCTTCTTTACCCCTTAAGGAAACTTCTTGGCAAGATGCCCTTCTTGAGCAAGAAGGGGTTCCCTCTTCTGTGCTCCCATGGAGATGTAAAAGAACCCCAGATACTTCTACACAGATGGGAAAAATCTGTAACTGGTAATTACCATAAACTGCACGTGGCTCTCTGCCCCAGAGTTGCACAAATTAAGGAGACTATTATTTTGCCTTTCTTACAGTCAGGAAATGAAGCCAAATAAATGTAAATATTTTCCTCAGAATCAAAAAATGTGTGCAGCAGGGCCAGGAACTGGGTTTAATGGCATGAACAGGAGTGTGATCAGTGCCATGTAAGGGATCACTCCTCACAGGAAGGAAACAAAGTCCTATTGGATTCAAGATTTCTCTAAAGTCCATCCTCTCCTGGCTCCATACCTGCCTGTGCCACTTTTGCAATTCTAAAAACTAATTTGATGTTTTTGTGAATGATAAATCATATTCTTTCAAAAACACAAGTTTCATTTTGTTTAATTTTAAGCTATAGATTTCAACAGCATTCTGATAAAATGTGACAGTTCATATAGGCTGCTGATTTGTGCTACAAGTGTGGTACAGCTGATTAGATCACTTAAAAATATGCATTTTTCTCACCCAGCCAGTTCAGCTAAAACTAAAACATTGCATTATTTTCTTCCCCTTGTGTTGTTCTGTTTTCATTCTTTTCATATGGTATTTCTTGAGTTAATTTTTATTCTTTGGTATAGTAGACATCAACACAGCCCTTCTTTGCTAATGTATTTTTAGACAGAACAAAAGAGATTTATTTTTATAAGATAAAGGTGAAAAAAAGCACATTGACAGCAGCTGTGTGTTGCTGGTAGCAAATAATCTTCCTCCTTATTTCTTTCTCTATTTAAAATTTAAAATTGTTCCTTGTATGAAATCTTTGGATACTAACACTTTGTATTAATGGTGCTAGTCCGAATAATGCAAGGGTTTGATATTTCATGAGACAATCTGCCTTTGACAAAGCCCTGGACAGGCAATTCTTTCATATCTTTACAATAAGGTAAGCCATCTTTTCAAAACAATTTAAATTGAATCTTTAAAATGTCAAGTGAGACACACTGTTCAATATGTTTGGCTGTCACGTGGAAAGGTAGAGCTTTTTAAAATCAAATGTGCCTCATTTCTCCAGGAATTTAAGGACATATTATGATTTGCATTCAGTCTTTTACATTATTTAAATATTTTGACAAACTACAAGTGCTTCAGAATGACAATAAAAATTTAATTTTATGCTACTTAAGCATGTGTTCACTACAAAAATTATGCCAAACATCAATTGATAAGAAAGCCATTATGAAGATTTCAGCCTCAGTCACTTCTCTCTCGTGACACTCTTTCAACAATGGAGTAAGGTAAAACAACTACACAAACAAACCTCTTCAGTCTTTTATAGAAAAAGGGACAGCAATAATTAGCAATCTAAAATATGAACTCACTGGTCCACTTACATCATCTTTATGTACTTTAAATGTGACACAAGGAAAACAGTTTTAGGAGAAAACCTATGCTTGTCATAAAGGCATATGTGCAGGTATGCTAATGAGAAAAGGGCCATTTTTGTCAGAATTCCCTGTTAACAAAACCCAAATACTTTACTGCATAGCACAGCAGTTTTTCTTCTTTCCAAAATCACAGCCTATCAAAATACACCTCATAAATATTTGTAAGCCCAGAACTAAAATAACAAGAATAATTAAAATTAACTGAATAGGACTAATAGGCAGAGATCTCAGCATTCATATTGTGCCTCTTTTCCTGCTTTTGATCCTATCTTAATCTGTGACTTTTTAGAATTTTTTATGCTACTCTAATAAACTACAATATATTATATATATATTGATTAAATCCTCATAAAATAACCGGAAATTTGCATGACTAAGCCTACCAGGGTATTTTGGTTTTTCATCCTTGTTTTTCTTTCCTAAAGCAGGCTCCAATTCTCAAATATGTGTCTATTTATAGAAATTTTAAAAGGCCTTTGGAAGGTAATTTTCCTGAGACTTTAATGCAGTCAGGGTATTCTGTGTAGCCCTTGGGTCTAACAGTTGTTTGACAGGCTGCTGGGACAGAAGCAAAGCCAAAAATCTTTGCACATTCCCAACATTTGAGTTATTCTTCCATAACCAAAGTGACTGAAGTTGGAGTTGCTACGAAACAACTGACCTATAACTGACCTATCAGTAAATCTGTCTGGATGGAGTCCCTACAAAACTTGGGGCTCTGTTATTCTCCTTTTGTCATAACACAGTATCAGGGAACTTTGTAATTTCAAGTAGTCTCCAAGCTGCTTTAAGTTGCTCTGTTTCCAGTAATTAGGGAGCAGAAGTTGATAGCACGTCCAAATCTCTTTTTGTGGCATATTTCCAGGACAAAACAGAGCCAATAATCTGCTCCTTATCTTCAACTATCAAGGATATAAAACCTTCCAGAAAGAACATGGCTCATCACCAGCCCTTGCACAAACAGAGCACGCCCATGTTGCTGTGCTGAGGAGCACAAACCTCTCCTCCCAGCTGCCACAAGGGTCTTGCAACACCGGAAGCATAAGCAATATGTGAAAATACAGGCTGGCAGTGGTGTCATCCCAGAGTTTTTCCCTTTTTTTGTGGCACTAGGAAAGCTTGGGGCCAAATGCAGATGTCCAGAGCTCTAGATGATTAGCTTTGTTCTGAGCCACTGGGCTGTAGATGAGCTTGCCAGAGCCATGCTTTTATGAAAATACATATTCAAGATTTGCTTCTGCCTTTCCATTTCCAAGGCAAATCTATAGTTATTCCCTTTTCTCTCACCTGATTCTTTCAAACAAGTTTAACTCTCTAGCATTAACAGGATATAAAGCATTCTGAATAATGAACTTCACCCTCTTCCCTTTAATTCTGCCCATTACTTGTAAAGAAAATCTGGCTGTACCTAAGGACTCTCCTCTGCCTTAGATTACTTTCACCATCTGCTCTAAAGTTCCCGTTTCCTTCAAATACTATATTCCATAAATCTCCAGCTCACAAAACCAATAGTTAATATTATCTTTGCTTGCTTTCAGTGATTTAATTAGCAGCCAGCATGTATTATGGAAAATCATAAATATTTATAACTTCCAAAACATTCCTTTAATTGCTGTTGTGTGATACTAGAAAGGATATACTAAGGCAAATTGGTCTTGTCTCTATTCAATTTAAAATTTGTTCACTTGACCAGAAAGAAAACACTGGAGTTAAACAATAGAAATATCGAGCAACTCTTTTATTCTTGGCTCTGCCACTCAGATACTGGAGGTAAGATTCTCCAGGGAGCTGAGTGGTCTTTGTCTATACATATCAGCAATTCCCTAGGGGATGGAATACACAAAGCTATTTCCACATGACCTCCATCCAACCTAAGAAATTCATTAACCATCGTCAATCTAAAATTGAAATGACAGCGAGAAAAATGTTGCTTTTACAGTTTTATACACTTATCCTTCTGTGAAAGCCTCAGTAACTTGTACATTGCTGTACTTGAAACACAGTTTCTCAGATTCCTTTGGAGAACATGATTCTCAGTGAGTGTTTTGATCCTCTTTTTCCCACCTATGAGAAGGCCACTGCTACCAAAATGCATTTATGTCCTTGATAATTCTCAGGCTGACATTTATAAAACCACTGGATACGTTCACTTGCACATTTTCAGAGGCAGCTGCAAAAGCCAGACTTTTCTTCCTGCCCACTAAAATCTGTTGTTCCTCTTAAGACATAGAAACAGGCCCAGAAAAATTGACCATTCCTAAAAGGAGCTATGCCTCAAAACCCTACTACATGGGTTAGAAATTATTTTTACTATTAATTCTGGCTTGTCATAGTGGCCTACATTAATTCAATCACACCACTGCCTATTCCCTCTGAAATACACTGACAGTGAAATTCAGTGGCACTGTTTCAACACTCACACACAAAGACTAACTGTATGGAAAGAATAGCAAAATATTTGAGCATATCCAGCAATCCTGGTCCCCTAAAAAATGTTTCAAAGGGGTCTGATCTCCACACAAAGGTGTCCATCAGATTCTGAAGATGTCTCATCATAAATAGAGGCAGCAGTTTCAGTGGCTGCTTTGCATTTAACTTATGGGCCAGAATTTTGACACAAGGCACATGAGGGCAGATAACATTGCTTATCTCTTTTCCTTGGCTCCCAAAACTCATTCCTCCCCAGACTTATCTAATGAGCTGCATTGTTCAGAGGAGATACGTGTCCCATAACTGCTGCCAAATCTCCATCTTCCAGTCAATGAAGGTAGACTTGAGGGTTGAGAATTTCTTATTAGCTGAATCTCTTCTGTGTTATCAGAAATTACACACACATTGTCAACATAAGCAGCAATTAAGTATGAGATGCAGTGCCTTACTGGCCACTGCTTCCTCCACATTCCTTTGAGACTTCTTTCTTTATTTTCATATATGGCACTGCCTTGTACCACTCTACCAACAAGAACCAGACCCAGACTCAACCACTGCTGTAGGTGCCGTGTGCCACAAGGAGTGACAGACACTCCTGACTCGGTTTTTACAATGCCTTGCAAGCTGATTGCCTTGCATACCATTCAGCATGTGGAGAAACACTTTTTTGGTGTTATTTCTTCTGGTGGAATATCTTCTTTCAGGCAATGCACATATCTCAGGACCACAAATTGGCTCCTTATGTGAACCATAGATCCGGCCCAAGCTACTTCCTGCCCTCAGGCACTTGAACCACTCCTTAATTAAGGGTGACAGTCCTACAGAGTTGCCTGAGCAGGTGATTATGGCAGCAACCATCCTGCAGATAGCACTGTAGGAACTTGAGGCCTTGCTCAGGAACTGAAAGAACTGGGTTCTGACATGGCTGTGACTCACAATCTCCAGAGCACAAAAGAGTATCTGGGATTTACATGATGGACAAGACATGAAAAGATGAATGACATGATTATCATCATCCTATCCTTCTCCTGAAGCGACTTTGAATGAAAGTGCCTGTGGTTTCTCTGATCTGAGTGGATCACAATAATGTCAGTTTACACCAGTTATATTCAGAGCATGCCAGCTGATAAGAGAGCTTGAGACAGAGACACATAATGTGTAAATCCCCCATGGCCCAAGAGGACATAGATTAGTCAAAATGGTAGTGGGTAGAGAGAGCTTGTGCAACTTCACTAGTAAAAGCTATTAAATGCTCAGATATTTATTTTGTCCCTAAGTTGTAAGACTACTTTTGTTATTCCCTCTTTTTAAAAGAAGCTAGTCTGCCCTTGATTAAAAAAAAAAAATAAATAAAATTATTAAGAGGTTTGATCATATGAAAATGTACAAGGGTTTGCTTTGACAAGGCATGTTCATCAGACAGCTAACAAAAAGACAGCTGGTGGGGGACACAGAGCAAGGAAGAAAAGCTCCTGCTCTGAGCTCCCCCGCAGTGGAGGGTCAGTCATTACCTGTAACACGAGCTCACAATAACCAGTTCACTCAGGAAAGCATTTCATGTTGGCTGGGATGAATGTTACATAAAACAACCCCTCTGAGTGGGCTCAAACGGCCTCGTCTTGCTTTCCTTCAAACTAACAAAACTTCAGGAAGGGAAAATGTTAATGAATTAGGTGCAAAGAGAGACAAGAAAAGGCAACATCTGTTATATGCAGCATTGAGGGGATCATTCTTACAAAGGTTCTCGCTCACCCACACCAAGCCTATAATTAGACGCCGTGTGGGCAGGTCTGCACCTACTGTTGTGGGACTGATTCCAAGTGAAAAAGGCCAGCAGCGACCAGGATTTGACAGGGAGCTGGCTGAACAGAGCCTGCAAGCAGAAACCCCTTCTGCATTCAGAGTGGTAAGTGCTGAAAAATTGGTGGGTTTTGGGGGCAAGTGTCTGCACAAACTACAGATCAGGGTTGGGGGACTCCAAGGACTCCTTGACTTAAAAATATCCAGGCTGAATGGTATGGTCTGAGTGAACATGCAAAGAGCAAACAGCAGCACTCAGAGAGAGACCCTGGCAGCAGCTGCGAGGCTTAACATTTTTCAATTCCAGGAAATCCTAGTAGGAGATTCTGGGCTGTGACAATGCAATGCAGCTTGGAAAACAGGGTGGAATTGGTGGGGCTAAGGTAATTTGGGACTGAATATATCCCTGTTTTTAAAGGAAGAACAAAATGACAGTATTTGCAGATGGTATTTGGGCTTCTTTCATTTTTCAGGGAAAATGCATTAAAACACAAAAACCAGCAGAAATTAAAAAGGAGGATAAAACAGGCTACATATTTAAGCATTATTAGGAGCACCAAAAATTTATAGGGGGAATGGAAAAGGGGAGGAATTATAGAACTGTTTCTTGGAAGAATGTGAAAAGTGAGACTTCTTTTGGTAGACTGCTGTGCACAGGGAATGAACTAGTCATTGATGAAGGCTATTCTGCACTTCAGAAATGGCAAAAGGCCAACAGTGTTGGTCTTGGAGTTGACTAAGTTTAAAAGCAGCCTAATCATGGAGACAGACAGTGGAGATCACTCTGGGAAGACAGACAAGTGGCCAGGTGGTGGCTGCAAGTCAGCTGAAGGCTCCCTGGTTACTCAGAATTGGCACAGACACTTCCCAAAACTGAATCACGTTTGTTGTCGGTTTGTTTTGGTTTTTTTATGATGCTTGTAGTCAGATTAAATTATCGTAATTGTGTCTGTAAACTTGAATGTATGAATACCAGTGTAAGGTCAAGGTGAGAACCCTATTATTTAGGAAATCTGAGCAAATACTGCAAAGTAGGAAGGCCGACTTGTTATTAAATATGTTTTCTTCACTATTATCCTACAATTTCTTTAGGTTGTTCACCAGTTCTAAGCAACTGACCTAAACACCTTAAAAGCCTAAATCTTACAGCACCCTCCAACATACCTACTAACCTTCTATTGGAGCTCTTCCCACATTAAATGCCTCAAGAAAATAATTTGCATCACTACTCTGAGTCATTCAGGTCAATGTCCTAGTCCACTGTTTCAGTTTAAGAGGTCAGTTGGCACTCAGAAAAATCTACTACCCAGGCCAGACGTGTGTGAGCCCTGCCTTACCGTGGATATTACTTTGTAGTGGGTGGTTTGGAGGAAGAAAATTGGCAAACAGTTCTGCACGTCTTTGCTCTGCTACAAAATTGATTTCTCTAATACTAAATTTGTGGGTTCCAGAGCTGTTCAATTAAGGCCAGTTTCCTCCTGCAGATCTTCACTGTACCTAAAAGCTGGCGAGCAAGCAGGAAAGGAGGCTGACCAATGCCAAGATGGCTTTTTACTTGTTATTGCTCGTTTGCATCGAAGCAGTGCCAAAGAACCTTCATCCAGAATCAGGACCCTGCATTGGGCTGTTCATGGGGAGGAGATGGAGATGAAATTAAGTCTTTAACAATTATGCCAATTACCTGAGTTATCACACCATATCACCAGCATTTTCCTGCAGTACTCTGCACATCAGTTTTCAGTATTTGATAGTCTGAACATACAGTGTGCCTGAGCCACTGATTGTGGGCTTTGCCTAGGAAGAATGGTATTCTTTGTATGCTTGTATAGAGTAGGTGGAACAACAAAATTACACTCAAATAAGCAAAAATATATATATATTGTACTTTCAGGCATTTGTATCTGGGTAAATACGTACATGATCCCTGTTATGATGCCTAAAGGTACTATTGTAATTTTTTTTCACTTACTGTCTTTTACCATTCTCAGTAATGTTCAATACTTGGGTGTACAATTAGTTCTCTAAATCCTTCGTGCTCAAAGCCATGCAAGAATTTGATGGGAGAACAAGAAATTTAACCTACAACTGCTGTATCCAAAGCTTATATGCTGAACTCTGGGTGGGTTCTTCTCCTTTGTATTGATTTACACTTTTAACTGAGCACTGAGCCAAACCACTGAAAAATAAGAAAGACTTAAATTAAACAGTGGAAAGACAGAACTGAAAAAATATTCTCTGCTTAAAGACAGTGCCAGTGCAGGAAATATAGGAAGTATGGTTGGAGTGGTAAGGAAAGAAAAGAATTGAAAAAAAAATTCACACATCAAAAAGACCTGAAAGAAGGTAGAGAACTTAAACTTCAGTATTGAAGGGAACAAAGCAGACCTGAAAATTGTAAAGTAGTATTCTCCCAACTGCATCTGTGGAATCAAAGAATAACAAGTTCCTTGGCACTTCAAAAGTCACTACTAATACACTAGCAAGACTTTGAAGGTCTTTTCAGTAACAGCTCCCTCAAATGTCCACTTCAGTTCTGCAAACATGATATGCAGTGTGACAGCATTTAATTCCCCAAACACCAAAAAATAATCCTACATTCAAAACCTGCACATTTTTTACTATACCTTAGTCTACATTCAGTACTTTTTCAGTCTGAGCTCATGTCCAGCAATACCAGTGTTGAAAGCTGGCATTCAGTGTAATGCCAGCAACTGCTTCCTCTAAAACCTTCATCAGGGATGATCCAGCATGAGCAGTGAGTAAAAAAACCCCTAAAGATAAAAGGCTAAAAGACATAATCACACCTTGATCATGGTAAGAGATGATACATGATATGCTGTATGATATAATATAAGATATATGATAAGATACATGAGATTGATATGATATGATTGATATGATATAATGGTGCACAGTAGCAAGAACTGTATTTGTAAATCCAGGAGCTGCCTTCTTGTTCTTCCAACTGTAGGCTGAAATGCAGTAATGACTCAAAAAATGACTCAATTTTTAATCTACTTAATCCATGCATTTAATTTTAATCTACTTAACTGTTGTAGTATTGCATGTATATAATTTTACTTTCTTAATCAAAATATCAAGTGGCAGAGAAGATCTTCCTAAAATTCAAGTATCAGGTGACTTAAAATGTTGACCTTATAAGACTGTCAAGTTTGCCATGTCATGTAACTGAATTCAATGACACAACTTAATCTTTTAACAATTTTTCACAATTTTTCTTTCATGACCGATTATCCTGTGGAGAGTTTCATTATTCTGCCTCAGGCTGACATTAGACTGAAATTCCACAGGTCTGAAATTCATCAGGTCATTCATCCTAGTTTTTTACCTAATCTCGTATTAATTTTCTTCTAATTAGGTACCTGGAATTTTCTTAAGAATCAGTAACTTTAAAAAAAATTGCCAAAATTGTTTTTTGAAGCATCTCAGCTATGAATTACTGAAATTCAATTATTATAGAATATGTGGTTCCAGCAACTGCTGTAAAGTAGATGTGAAGTCCTTGTCTGAACAAAGTATCACCATGCATGCTTCTTTTTTTTCTGCTGTGAATTTCACCTGGTTTTGGTAAAGAAAGACAAAAAACATTGCATATTTTTAAATTCTTCCATGCATGAAATATTTTTTCTTAATTCTCATCTTAATTCTAATGGCCATAAATTGTAATGTTGGCATTATCATCTTCCTTATGAAATCTCTTCTAGCCATTAATTCCTAGTTACAAATATTGCCCTTTTTTGCCCCCTTGTTTTCTTCCAGTTTCTTCCACTTCACCAAGTAGTTGTTTTTAATTTCTTTTCTATTATTTTTTTTCAGCATAAAGCTATCCAATTTTCATTGAAGGAAACAGTGGCCGTTTTTGTACCCTGGTACTGCTCACCAGAGAAAGAGATAACAAGGGTTAAAAGAGAATGGTGAGTAAAATTCTTAGCAATTCGATACATAACAAATGTTGTTTAAAATGTTAAAAAATATCTATTTATGGCAGTGAAATTACTGGGTTAAAATGCTGATAACGAGAACTCCTGAGATCTGGCCTTGCTTCTCTAGAGTCTGTGTGCCTGCTTGTGTGCGTGTCCTAGGGAAGGTGTGTGGGTACATGTGTGGGACTTGAAAATACACTGCAGACAGTCATTATGCAGACTTTCTCATATCTCACCAGCCATGCACTATGGCCCATGAGTCACTGATTGAGCAATGGTGTCCTGAAGGTGACTTGATGTCCTGTTGTGAGGGACAACCACTGCTCCAGTCGAGCTTTTACACATTAGGGTGGCAGTCTATGAATATTTGCAATTTTTTTTTCTGAGCTGAACATCAATTTAAGAATATTTAGAGCTGGTTTTGCATGTCTTCTGCCCATTGAGAGGTTACCTGAGCTCAGAATTCAACAGCCTCTTGCCAGAAGCACTGGTTAGGCTGAGATCACATTCAAAAACAAGTCCTTCCAGTTCCTCTTGTTCAGCTCTACGCCTCCTAAATGCCCAGTGGAAGAATTTTCAAATTGCATGCTGCCTGAACTCTTTTTACATAGTTTTTTAACCTCTTTGCAATCTTTTTGTCATTAACATGGACCGACACAGAAAGGCTTCCCACTAAAAAATTATCTTGTAACCAAACTGCAACTCTCTTAATTACAGAATGTATCAACATTCCACAAATAATAAAATTTCTGCTGCTTCTTTTTTTTTTCTCTGGCCACATGTTCATTTCTATTTTCTGCCATCAAAGGAAGATCCTTCAAAGAAAATTACTGACCACATTTATTTGGCAACAGCCTCCCACATTGCCTTAAATCATTACTTGCCTTTCAGGTTTTAGGTCTGAAAAGAAATTCTACTATCCTCCCTGCTGTAGTGTTCCTGACATGGACTGTACATCTCCCAAGTATGAGGGCTGTCCATTAAATATTAAGAAATCCCATGGAGCTCTCCAATTCATTTGATGAGCCGTATCAGCTGTGATTTTCCTTCACTGTCATCAGGTTCTCATCATGATGATGGGCACCTTGACAGACATTCCAGATGAATGGAGCTGCTCCTTTTGGCTAACAGTTGGGACTTCTTTGTTCTTGTCCTTCACCAGCTGCTTAGAATAACTCCTGATCCCTTTCTTTCCTATTTTACTGCCAGAATTCCTCTCTGCTTTCCACTCTCCTTGAGCAGATAGTTTTCCTCTCTGTTAACAACATCAGTGGATAAATTAGGCTTAGGATCAGAACTGTATTTCTAAGGAAATTTCATGATTCCTCTCAGCTCTGCACTTTGCAGCTCCTGCTCACTGCTGAGATATTCATGCTCACTCCTCTGCCCAAACACACAAACAAAACAAGCTATTACCAAACAGGGACTTCAGAGTTTATTAGAGAGTACTCTGACCTATCCAGTTTGGCTTTGTTAGGAAACCATGTCATTACAGCCAAGTAATCCCACTTCCATCAAAAACAGGCACAGAGGTGGATCATTCTTCCTGTCTGACGTGTGTCACACAAGCTTCAAGGACAAATTCTGTAAAATTCCCAATTGTTTCTGAAAGCATTTTGTAGTGTCAAGGGCCTTTGGAGTGTTGTGTTTCTGGCTTTCTCACATCTGTAAAAATATCCCTTAGAGAGTGTTATACACATAGTGAGATTATAACTACTGAATTTACCTTTTTTTCTTAATATTTCTAATGAGCTATCCCAGTGGCCAGGGGTGACAAATTTTTGGTTTAAAAGAAAAGCAGTATGTTAGAAATGGGAGGTGAGTGCCATAGGAATCACCTAAAAGAAGAGGAAATTGAGAACAGCGAATGTGGCAAAAGAGAGGGGAGGGGGTGAAATTAATGGAATTCCTGCCATGGAAAAGACAAGTAAGGTAAGCGTAGAGGAAAGGAATCTGATCAAAGTTTTCCTTGCAGTGAGAGGCCCTAAGCTGCCAAGAGTGCAGACTTCAACTAGTTACACATAACCACTGTGCTTGTTGTACCACACCTCTCACCTATCCCATCGCAGCTGGGAAAAAAATCAGACCCCATGATCTGATTGACTCCATCAGCAATCTGCATGAGGTGTTGCCTGTGCAAGAAATGCAATGAACAGCAGAACTGTGTGGTGGGGAAGGATCACTTCCCACATCTTACTGGTAACACTCCTCCTCAAGCAGCCCAGGATGCTGCTGGCTGTGGGGCACATTGCTGTTTTATGGTCATTTGGTGTCTGCCAGGACCCTTAGGCCTCTTTCTGCCTGATGGGTCCCCTCTGTGCACAGACCAATGTGTGAGGTTACTCCTCTTCAGGTGCAGGTCTTTGAATTTCTCTTCGTATTACACTCTTTTGAGAAGGACAGATCACTCAAAATAAAATGCTTAACCTGTGTATTCAATTTGCTTTAGGTGGTTGGAATGTGGATTGTTGCATTTTATCTCCTTGGCACAGTAGCAGGTGAGAAATTGTATCTTTAAAAACTACCAGTAGAAAGTGAATTCAGATGAAATGGTACACAGGAGATGATGACTGTTATTTTCCTTTACATTGACATTGTAGAATGATTTGTGGGTCATTGTAGGGCAATGTCTATTACTGTGTATGGAGCTAATGCTAAAAGGCTCTACTGTGTTTAAAATTTATTATTAAGAGCACAAGAGACATAACCCTGTGCTGAAAATCCACCGAGAAATTCAGTCACGTGTCCTACTTCTATCAAGGCAATGCAAGATCTGTCTTTATATTACTGCTCTATACAAAGAATTGACCAGCGACAGGGTGCTCAGCACAACAGTGCTGAAACATAAAAGCTGAGTGTAAGTGAGCACGAGACCCATCTGCTCTAGAATAACTACTAGATTGAAGAAAATGCTCGTATCATTCGTTGTGCAAGGTTACCTTCATTCGTATGACATAGCCACGATGCTTTGGAGCAGAAAGCATGCAGGAGCAATCCTAACAAGCATTTCTTGCAAGGCTTTTTTTTAAAAAGAAATTGTACTAATCCTTTTCAAGCCTAGAAAGTGGTGTCAAAACAGTGTTGTGGTCCTTACTTGGTTTATCCTCAAATTATTTAGCTCCCCTTGCCTTCCCACTTCAGGCAATACACATAAAGGATACGAAAATGTCCTTAGAACAATTAATTTCAAATTCAGTCATAAAATTAAATCCTTTTTTTTTTTTTTGCTCTTCAGACTGTTGTAGTTTCAAATGCATCATCAAGCATAAGAGAATCATACATATAAACTAACTGTTTCTCCTGCTCTAGGTAAAGAAGTTTGCTACCCCAGGCTTGGCTGTTTTACAGATGACCCACCCTGGTCTGGGGTACCAGGGAGGCTTCTGACAGGTTTGCCTGATTCTCCAGAAGAGATGAACATCAGCTTCTCTCTCTACACCAGGGAAACAGGAAACAACTCACAGGTGACATTTGTTTTTAACATCAAAAGCTGACTGAATCCAAAAATGTTTGTGAGCTTGTTACAAAGTCTGTGTCAGTCACCATAAATAGGCAAAAAGTCAGAATCAGAAGTTTGAAGGTATGGTAATGAATGTACTTTGGAGTAAAGCACAAAAAAATTTTTCTGAATGAACTGTAGGGCACAAAAACTTTACTGGTATTTTCCTGAATGACGGTATAGGTTATGGCACCTTTTGCATGTATTTAAGTCTCTGAAGGAGGTTGAATCACATAGGATACACTCAGCAGCAGGTTGCTCAGCACTTCCGTTGTTGATAAAATAAATCAAAATACAGCTTGAACTACTTTCCATTAAATTGAAGCATATCTATGATCTAGGACACAGCCCTTCCACACCCAAACTCCCTGAGCTCACATCACCGCCCCTGTATTTGTTTGAGAACAATACAGACAGATAACATTCTCAAGGAAAAATAGATAAAGAGTAGCTTGCAGCAATGTGTGAAGATCAGCTTCACCCCTACTGCATGCAGTCCTTGCATGAAGTCCTTCCAGCCTTTCTGGAGTGGCTAATGAGAAAAACAGGCTGCAGCTTAGAAGCAGAGCAGCACATTGAAGCCAAAGGTCAGGTCAGTAAAAGGACAAGCTGGAGAGGGAATTGTGGTGCTGGTGGGCTGCTCCCTGGAGAAAATCATCATCTCAGGCTAAGAGACACACTGTGACAATGTGGCACTTTTAGGTTGCTTCATAGTCAGCAAAAGGGGGTTCTTCAAGCAATAAGCAGAATAGAAGGGAGCAGCAAAACCACACAGCCACAACTTCAGAAGTAACAGTGGAACTGAGAAAGAAGAGATAGAGGAGTCCCCAAGTCCCAAAAAACCACAGACTTTGTCCTTTCAGAGTAGAGTCCCTTTAGTCCTAAGGGTATGACCTAGCTGACTTTTTTAAATGTTTGAAAGTATGAATAGATAAAACCTTTTCTTTTTTTTAACATATAGGTGATCTCGGCGATAAACTCCTCGACCATCCAAAAGTCACGTTTTTCCTCACATAGGGAAACCTCCTTCATCATTCATGGATTTGGCAGCACTGGAAAAACAGGCTGGGTGGTAGAAATGTGCTTGGTATGAGAGAGTATCCTCTGGCTCCCAACAGCTCTGTCAGTGTCCTTTAGGTGTTAATATTCACCATCCATTTTACAGTTCATTAGGTAGTAGAACATGCAAACCAAGAATTAAATTTTACAAAAGTCAAAATGTTTCCCCTCAGGAAGATGCAGCATAGTCAAGGCTCCTTGGTCATCTCTGACATCGTTTTTCTCTAGAGTTTCCATTCCCAAACCCTGCAGATCAATAAAAGCAATAACAGAACAGAGCTGTCCCCAGCCTCTACACTCATGTCTGGATATGGGATTAGACACCAATTCACTGCTGCTCCCATTACCAGCAACTGAACCTTCCTTCAGTCCAAAGGCCCTCCTGACTTGTAAAGCTCAAGTTTCAGTCTATAAATACTACTCTGGTTCACCACTATTCTGTTCTTAGAGACTAATAAAAAACAACCAACTAAACAACCACAAAACCCAAACAAACCAACACAAGAACACCACCAAACTTTTTTGGGTTTTGTTTGATACAAAGTTCAGTGAAAAAAAAAAAATCAGATAGGAAATGCAGAAGATCCCACAAAACCAGCAGAGTGTACCTTGGCTCTGGCAGACAAGCAAGATCTGCTCTACTTGCTGCTGCTTCTGTGTTGGCAGGGAAAAGGCCAAGCTGGGAAAAGACTTCACTGGATACTAACTCACAAATCTGCAGCACTGCTTTTGTTCACAAATTCATGAAAACTTTAAATCTGAAATAGTAATTTTTTTTTTTTTTTTTCAATTGAAAAGAAACAGCAATTCTTTCTGGCTCTCTACACTACAAATTTATGGTCCCCAGAGGAGAGGAGAGAGTCCAGAATGCACTATTGTTTCACTTCTGTTTTCCTTGTCATTCACCTTTAGCTGTTTTTTGTGGACTAATTTTGTTACCACTCCTTGTTCTATCTGAAACCTTAAGTGACCCTTAGTCACAGAAAGCTGTAACTGCAGACTAACACATGATTCTTCCACTGGAAAAATCACTGATCTCTACAAGACTGTGCCCAGTACCAAAGTGACCAATGCTTCCTTTGCTGAAATAGAACCTTTCTGCTCTCCTCCAAATTTTTTAAGTCTGACATAACTTTCACAGTTTTAAACCTAGTTGGTAAATAAGTCTACTTCTTACAATTCAGTTAAACTACCAACATCCCTCAAAGAAAGCACACACTGCACATAATCTCTACTGTGCAGTTGTATGTCCTTTCCAAGTTATTTTAAATATGTAAAGAAATGGTGTATAAAGTCAAATATTTTTATTACAGTTTTCATAATTGGTATTTTTTTGAGGATTGGCTTCTTATATTCTGTCTTGTAGGAAGATGCATGTTTCAGTGTGGTACAGGCTACAGTGAAGAGTCCCATTTAGTAAAGAATGAGAAACTTCATTATTATGTTACCTTTTAATCCTTATTCTGATTTGAGTCTCTGGTTGTTATTTTGTTTCTTTAAATACTTTGTGCGTTCCCACATCAGCTGTTACTGGAAGTGGAAAACATCAACTGCATTGCTGTGGATTGGAAAGAGGGAGCAAAAGGCACCTACGTCAGTGCAGTGAACAACATCCGTGTGCTGGGGGCTGAGGTTGCTTATTTCATAACAACTCTACAGGTAAAAAACCCTGCTTTACCACCTGCAATCCCTCAGTGGACGCAGTGGGGTTGTGACACTGCTGCTTTGGGTTTGAACCTTGCCCAGTAGGGTCAGGCAGGGCTGTACAGTTGAGATCCAGCTAATTATACTAATAATCAGCCCTGTGCGGCCTTCTCACGGCCGGAAACGACACAAATGAGGCTAAGAAGATTAATTAGAGACCAGTAGGTGGCAACATTTCCATATGATGTTACAGGCAAGCCAGCATTCCATAGAAAAGAGGCGAGTTCAGCGCTTACAGGGGTTTCCCAGCATTATACACACGTGCCAGAAGCGCATTAATATCTCAGCGCAGCTGCCTTAATTGATAATCCCAGGTTTGCTGTCTACAGGCACAATAAACTGTCCAGTTGCCTTCTGGTTGTGAGCCTCATGTTCCCAAAGGCAGGTGCTCACATTTACACACAGAGTGCAGCTCTGCTCGTTTGCAAAGTCATCATCAGCATCTCCCACCGATTTCAGAAAGACTCTCGAGTACTTGGAGCAGCTGAAAACCAGAATGTTGCCTGGCACTGGACTTGATCTTGGTTGGAGTTGCTGATCTTAAAGTGCAGCAAGAGGTATTTCAGAGCCCACGAGGCAAAGTGCCAACCTTGCCAGCGCCTGAGAATCAAAGAACACTTTCCCAGATTCTGCTGGGGTAAAATCTACTGTTCCTTCCTAGAAAAATCATACCTAGACTCACATATTTGGCTTCTGGATCTTTCTCCTGTATGTATAAATATCAGGTCATTGGGAAATGGGTTCATTTTCTCATTTACTATCTCTGTTACTGCATCATTTGCAGTCTAGGGCACCATTTCTTCCCTTACAAAAATGCATAAATGATGCTTAGACTTCCTTTTCTTTTCCCTAATTTGCAAACTTCTGGAGTTTGACTGTAGGAAAGGTTAAGCTGCATTGTAAATGGAAACACTGCAGTAAAATATTTTCAGAGGAATCTGCCATCTAACAGTAAAGGCAGACA
Source organism: Corvus kubaryi (assembly GCF_017639235.1). Taxonomy (NCBI): domain Eukaryota; kingdom Metazoa; phylum Chordata; class Aves; order Passeriformes; family Corvidae; genus Corvus; species Corvus kubaryi. The sequence continues at coordinate 16,929,028 of NW_024580672.1, forward strand.
GGCCCGTTCTCCAGATCTGCTTTAATTTTGGTATGCAGATTACAAAACCTAATGTAAAAACTCAAGCAATTAGCAGCCTTGTTGGTTGTGGTTCCTACAAAACCCAATGCAATGTGTCTCCTTTATCTCCCTTTCCACCTTCAGTGCAAGTGTAATATCTCAGCAGTGCTGGTCTTGTACAGGTGAGACCTGGCAAAGAGGAGAATGGATGTCACCCCACCTGGGCTTGGCAGTGAAAATCTTATTCATTATATGATCACATATTCTAAATAGACATGGAGAACAGATATGTGACAAAAAAAAGGGCTGCAAAGTAGAATAAATAAAGAAAAAATAAGATCATTTTTATGGAAGATGGCATTAGACATTGATCCAAATGGGAAAGATGGTTTACATTTTGTTCCCCCAGGATAATGGAATACAGCAAGCATATGCTGCAACCCTACAACAGTGAATCCTTCATCACTATGCATGTAAAATTCCAGATGGGATCATTTTTCTGTCAATTCTTAGTGTAATTTAAACAGCAATTAACTCAAGGAACTCACACACCCTGTTTGCTATGCAGAAAGGGAGTCTAAGATGTTCCCAGAGGCCCATAATGTCAGACCTTCTCTTTCCTTGTTATTCAAAGCCTGTGTTCTTATCTTCTACCACCACCACTTTAATGATCAGAAAATGTTCGGGTACTCCCCTTATGAAATCCATTTAATTGGCCACAGTCTGGGAGCACACACTGCGGGAGAGGCGGGAAGAAGGATCCGAGGCATCAGACGGATAACAGGTAGGCTGCTCACCCAGATGCAGAGCTAACAGCATGTGTTTAAAGGAAAAAACCTTGCAACATGCTGGGCTGTAGATTGGAATTAAATTATTGGCAGTGGTGGAGATACCTGTCATGAGAGCAGGCAAAATTTATGCTTCTCATAGGGTAATTTCTACGTCTTCTTTGTCTGCTTAAGAGCTCTTTAGTGAAAGGACAAGCGTAGCTAACATGTTTGTAACATCACCATCATTCACTGGGTTACAGCAAACCCCACACAAAGACAAGGCAACAAGAACCCTTAGTTTTCCCTATTTGTAAATCTTTGCAGGCCAGTAATAAGCTCAGAGATCATGAAATGCCTCCTTCAAAGTAATTATAGGCCATTATAAAATCTATTGAAAAAATATTCTACTTCTGTTGGAATAAGTCTTCAGAAAGGTTCACAAAACCATACCATTGAATATTTTTTACAGTTTGGCTTGGAATTCACATCATTATTGGGCTTGCCTTTCACAAAACTAAACATCTGATGTCGTAAGTTGGCAAAACACATATTAGCAAATGCAGTATTTCTCTCCTCCCTCAACCAATAAATGCGGGGGTTTTTTTAGGTTTAGACCCTGCTGGGCCCTATTTTGAAGGTACTCCTCCTGAGGTGAGACTGGATCCTTCAGATGCAAACTTTGTGGATGTTATTCACAGCAATGCTGCTCACTTTCCTGTGGCAGGTAAGTGCTCCTGTGCCAGTAGGTACCTGCAGGGATGGGCATGGCACCAAGGCACTGACAGCTCCCCATGGATGTTTTAGGGTTTGGAATATATAACACCACTGGGCACCTGGACTTTTACCCAAATGGAGGAACTGTGATGCCTGGATGCACTGATTTAATTCCAGAGATGAAACAAAGTGATTTTGAAGCCATCATTGCAGGTAAACATACAATTCCAACATGCATTGTACTTTATTTTTGTTCAATTCTGAAACATGAACAGTGAAAATTGCCATCTGTTTGGGAGAAAACAGGAAAACAAAACTGCTTTTTGCCTGTTTACTCCTAAGTTAAAAAGGAAGTAAGAAACAATAAAGTCTGGAACAGAACAGTGGCCCACAGAGAATGCTCTGGGGAGAGCAGGTGTCACACATGCCTAAGCTTCCCTTCTGTAATTTGAAATTGGATGCAAATCCCAAAAAGGCAGGAAACAGGGCGTCTGCAGGTCCAACAACCCCAGCAGGAGACTTTCCAGGCTGAGATAGGCCAAATCAGCAGCATGACAGCACCACCTCTGGTTTCTTGCAGATGCTGCGAAGAGCATCCAACACTTCTAAGGCATGAATTAGTTAAAAGCACTCAGGTGTTTCCAGGGACTGCGCATGCCTCACCTCTGTACCTGAGACTTCTCTCTTAAGAGATTTTGGACAGTTTGGTGGGTTCTTCATGTGCTGTTAAGCCCTTAAAAACTGTAATGAATGTCATCTTGCTGTGACATCTCACACACACACACACACACACACACACATATGTATATATAACTGTCTTCTGTAAAAGGGACTATTGCATCATAGCAGACCAATGCATCTCACTTGAAATCTTGTGGTAATGGTACACCATTCTCCACATAATACACAAACAGAACAGCAACTTCTCCTGCAACTAGAAATCCAGACCAAAAAGAAATTATTATAAGCCCATGCTGCTGTTCTGTTCTGTGTCTCAGCTGTTTCCATGTTGAGACAAGTGCAACTCTTGTAGAGGATAACAGGAGGTTATTTCACCTAAGCTCACAAACTTTTTTCCAACAGACGCTACAGTGTTTGCAGGGTGCCATCACTCACGCAGCCACGAGTTTTATTTTGCAAGTATCCTCTATCCCACTGGATTCCTCGCATATCCCTGTGACTTGTACAAATCCTTCAATGAAGTAAGTATTTCAGCCCAGGAAAGGGCTAAGGTGTAAAGAAAATAGTCCAGGTCTCTGCAGCAGATAGCACTTGGATGCTGGTGGCTGAGGTCCCATGGTGTGGCTGGGCAGGAGGAAGCACAGCACACAGCAGTTCCAGTCAACTGTTCCGCTCTGCAAAAGGAATCCTGAAACATAAATGATGTCACCAAAATAGTGGGGGAAAAAAATGAAAGCTCGTGGAATTCTCACCCCAAACCTTTATGCAAAGGGAATATAAGTTAGATAGATCTATCCTACTAATTCCTACATTTAGAGCCTCCAGAATCCTTGGCTGCTCTCTAATTCACATTGGGCACTGTGAATACATGCACTTTGGAATGATGCTCCTTTCAGTTTCCCCCATTTGTGAATGCAGGCAAGTTCCCTTCCACTAGGAGGGTAAAACTGGCCTATATTTTGCACTAGAATCTAACTGAAAAATACTTGAACTAGCAAGTTTCAGACTATTGTCATGCACAGGTATCAAACCTACTCATTCTGCACCCTCTTGGGTGCAGGAGCCGTTATCTAAAACAAGTTTATCAGGTTTTGGTGTTAAGTTATGAAAACATACAGCACTGCCGCAGCTTTGCAAGATCAGAACAGAATCTTGAGCCTTAATTTCATCATGGCTAGCATGAAAAAAAAAATATTCCTCATTAACTGATGCTCTTACTTTCCCTAGGGAGACTGTTTCCCATGTCCACTGGAGGGATGTCCAATGATGGGGCACTATGCTGACAGATTCCCAGAAAAATTGAAGAGGGAAAACCAAAAGTATTTTTTAAATACAGCAGCAGATGAACCTTTTGCTGGTAAGTGGAGAATAGCTAATGAAAATGCTACATTACTTATCAAAATTCATGCTCACCAATGGTAATTTGGATTTATTTTTGCTTTTATTTATGCAGCTTGGAGACAAAAAGTATTTATCAAACTGTCTGGTGTAAAGAAAACAAGGGGAGACATAAACCTGGTTTTCTATGACACACTGGGGCACGCAAAAGAATATGAAATTGCCAAGTAAGTTAAATTAATATTTCTCTATAGCATTTAATGCTGTTAACATTAATCTACACATTTGCCACATATTTAAGCAGTGTGAACACTAATCCTGCATTGCAAATATTCTGCTTAGCATCAGATATGAAAGAAGTTACTGCATAAGTAAGAGCCATGAGGGCAGATGGATGGTTGTAAAAAGGAAGTGGAAGACACTTCCATTTCCATGAGTTCTGTGTTTCTGAGCTCCAGGTGAGTGATCCCTGCAGCAATCCCTTCAAACTCAGCTCACATGGGCTCTGGGGACAGCCCCAGTCTCACTCTTGTCATCTCCCCATGGCCTCCTGCCTTGGGCACATTTAAAGTGTTCAGTGATGGCTTTCATCCTTTCCTTGTTCAGAGCCCTGCTCCAGTGACCTGTGCTCTTACAAAGAACAGCAAAAATGCAAATTTCTGTTGTAAAAAAGGGAAAAGCTGAAAATTTGTGGAGAATGTGATTTATTTCAGTGATCTCTGAGCTTTTAAACCTAATGTTTCCGTTTTCATTCTGTTCACAGTGGAGATCTCTCTCAGGACGAAGTTTACACAAAATATCTTGATGTTGAAATCAACCCCAAAAATACTACAAAAATTGAATTTCTCTGGAATAAAGCCATATTCTCTCTGCTCTGGGCAAGACTGGGAGCAGAATCAGTCAATATAATACATGGAGCAGATGGACATAGGTAAATATATCCCATTTAGAGGTCAAAAGGCAAGTGAAATACTGTGTGAGAAAAGATGGAAAAATGGTCTTAAATTAAACACATGGTTTGTAATTAACAATGTGAATCTCAAAAAGGACAAGTATTGCACTTTGGACAGAAAATCAGATGTTTGACTACACACCAGGGAATAACTGTCTGGAAAAGAATATGGCAGTGAATAATTTGAAATGTATAGCTTTTCCACAGCAAAACAATTACAAACTAAGATAAAGCCTATTAAACCTCAAATTTTACAGCTGGTCCCCAAAAGAAGGAAATTCACCTTGTTACTGTTAATGTACAGATGCTAATAATCTTTGCAGCAGGCTTTTAGGAAGCCTTAAATGGGATTATGGGTTGGACTAACAGCCCTCAAGGCAACAGCTGACACCCTTTCATTTTTCATTGGGTGAAAAGAAATAAATCTTGATTCAAGCATTTTTTTCTTCCCAGGTCAACTTTTTGTGGCCATGGAACTGTGGCATATGGAGTTCCTCAGTTACTTACACCTTGCTAGAGGTCACCAAGGTCTGTACAACCAGCTGAGTAAACCCTCAGTCTTGTGCATGGAAATCTTGGCAACAGTGCAATTAAAGCAAACTTAAAAAAAATAAAATTGTTGCTCCATTTGGTTTTTTCAGTTCTTTGCAAACACACTTGTCCGTATTTCTCGTGTTTGAGCCACGTTTATTGTGCTTGTAACTATGGAGCCACCAGAAATAACGTGTGCTAAAATCCATTTATGGCACTGCAGTCTCATCTGACCAGTTCCTCAAGGCAAGAACTGAGTCCCACCACACTGACAGATAGAAAATCTGGGATGTTATCTAACACTCTCGAGGCAACACATGTCCTCAGAACACCCGTGCAGCCAACAAGGGCCCCAAAAACCTCCTTTCTGCAGCCTGTGCTGCTGCTCAGAGCTTTCCAGCCCCACACAAGAGCACTGCCCTCAGAAGACACTCTGGGATGAGGCAGGAGAAGCACAAGACCAGGTTATTCCTGCAGCAGGTGAGCACAGCCCTTTGTACCTGCACCTGCTTGGAAAACGCAGATAAGGCAAACCTCAAGTGCTCCCCACTTTGGAAGGAACTAAACACTGAATCCCAGCTCCTGGCTACTGTTTAATTTCCAACAAGAACCTTTGCAGTGATCACTGACAATCCTGGAGAGAAACTCTGAGTAACTAGGCTTTGCAAACCCTGGGGCTGACCATTTCACAATGAAATAAACACTACTGCTCTGCAAAGCATGGCATGAGTGATCCTCCTGCAGCTGTAAGAGATCGAGGCAGCAGATGTTTTTCTAAGTATAAAATCCAAGGTCTGATCTAATGAATAGGAAGAAAGAGTTAATAATTTATTCACTCCCATTTTCCCCATGTTTGACAAATGATGTATGAGCACTTGGGCAGATAAATTTCTAAGAAATAGGGGTAGAAATACCATGGGAACACATTTATGGGTATAGACTTCTGAATGAATTTTTTTTTTAAGAAAAACCCCAACCCTGTTGTATCTTTGAATAAACACAAGCCTGTAAAAAATTAAAAGCATAATTAAACACACGTCTGAGGTTCAGCCAGAGAGACCTGCAGTTCTGAGTCCTGCAAGTCTCCTGGGGACTTGACACGTGGCAAGGAAAATGTGAACAATGCTGGGAAGCTCCACAGTGTCCCAGGAGGGAGCCACAGCATCCTGCAACACCAGAAATCCAGTCCTCTCTGCCTGCTTCCTATTCCAGACTACACCTTCTTCAGGATTGCAGAAACATAGTTGTGCCTTAATTTATCACTTTTTTCAAAAATCAAAACCCATCCTTCTCCCAAAGCTCCCAGCTGTGAGGCCCCAAGGAGCAGAGCAGCTCCTCCAGGCACAGAGCAGCCTGCATCATACTGAGGGACCTGCATCCCAGCCCTCCCAACAGAGAAACAAGCAGCTGAAATCCAACTAGCCATGGCCTAAGGAATTGTCCATTTATTCTGTCTGACCCATGTTATTACAGTTTTGAAAAAGAGCAGCAGACTAACTGATAAAATCCTAACTCAATTCTTTTCCACCAGCTCTTAAATTGAAGAGGGAAGACTGTTCCTTCCTCATTTTGAACAAGTGTTAAAGCTTGTCAGTGCACTGGGGCATGTACTGATTCCACTGACACAAACCTGTTTACACACCAAAATCCCACTTCAGCTAAAGACAAGAGCACTGAGCTCTAAATCCATATCTAAGGTGGTATCTTAATAAAAAACAAAATTTAGCTACTGTTTAAAGAAATAAACTCCATTAGCACAGATGATAGCAGTGGAACACCTGGTATCCATTTGGTCATTCCCAGAGGTGGAGATTAGGGAACATCAACTCTGCAAACATACAAGGCCATAAAGCAGAGCCAAGCTGACAAAGCTCTATAAGTGGAGTCATCTCAGGTCTCATTTCTTCCTGAGCTCACTTACAGCCTTCTCCTAAACAGGTCCAAGGGGTTCCCAGACCTAGTCCTGTGGCTTTGCACAGGCTGTTTTTCACCTTTTAGTTGATGTTTCTACTAGAACAATCTATGGAGCTTTGCAGTATTCCAGCCATATCCCAATGTCTGGAGGAATTTTGTATGGTATTTGTATACATTTCCAGTGTGTTTGCTCTCAGTTCGTGACTCAAAGACTTTTCTCAAAGCTGGGGTTACATGGCTAGTATAGAAAGGATCCCAAGGGTTACACAACTGTCCTTCTACGTCTACTTATTTCAGCAAGGAAATTAAAGGGATACCAGGAAGTCGAACTCTTTCACTATGAAAAGAATATACCAAGTCCACTGAGAGTTTTCCAAAAGGGATAACAGACCCAGAAAACACAGGAGCATTTCACATCTGAAGTCACTTGACGCAGGGCAAGGAAGGGCATTTAGAAATGATGTGGCTCCCTACTAACTCCCCCAGTAGAGGTCCTACACCCCAACTATACAACACTGAAAATTAAAGCCTTCCCAGCCAAGCCAAGACACACAGATCTATACAATTCTCTTTAATGTCCCACTCCTGATGAGTTGCTGCCTGGGAATTACCAGCCAGCTCCAATCCTATTGTGGGCTCCAGCTCACTGATTCAAGAAATCTACGTCCATGGATTTTGGAGCTATCAGAGAAACCAACCATTAAAGTTGTTTTCCAGCTTAGCTGTAAACTATAATCTGAAATAAATATTCCTATCTTTCTAGGAACATTTCCAAGGACAAAGCAGACTATAAAAAGTACATGCAAAATCTACACATTAATTCCAGGAGCTTCAAGGCTGCATCGTGAGTACTTCAGTTCTGGGGGTTTTTCCTTGTACCTTGTCAGGTCTGTGGCTTCTCACAGCACAGGAGTGTGAAGGGGAATGGCAGCTCATGTTCTCTAGTCTTCATGCTAATTCTAAAGTAGCTCCTATACATCTGATTAGAAGTGTAGCCTCAACAGGAAAAAAATCACCCTGGATTTAAGCTGTGCTTTAGTGTATTTATGGCCCTCCAATCTCCCATGGAGCAAGCAAACACAAACCTGACTCATATCTGTCTGGCACACACAGCAGTCAGGGATACATCCTGTAGAAACAACAGGCACTCTGTTCACCTTGAGAATATTCAGCACCAGAGGGCTGAGTCTGCTACTTGCTAAACAAGTGGGTTAGCAAATCCTAGCTGCTTCTCTTTCTACTGTTCCAGATGCTTGGAATTTGGATTCTTGCCCTGTTTCTGCTCAGTGCAGCAGAAGGTAAGCATATGGGGTTAGTGTTCGTATTGCCTTTCTCTGCTGCTGTATTTTCCACCTATTTTCTAGGTATTATTCTACACCCTGCTGCCTTAAAACTTCCTGATTGAGGTTAATGTGGTTCACTTTCCCACACAAGGATGGTGAGATGTGAGTGTGCGTGTTGTCTTTCTTCTCCACTCTGGGAATCCTACCCAAGGACTGAGCAAGAAAAGCTGATGTTTCCTATCTCAGAACAAAGATACTGCTCTATTAAATATAGGGAATTATTTCTTGTACTCTTCTTAGTGATGGAAATGGAGAAGAAGCCAGGGGCAGGGGGTGGAGGCAGTCTAATGAGGGCATAGCTTTGTATTCAGCAGAAGACACTTCTGTGGTAAAAGACTTCTCACATACAGTCAGCTGTTCAGCACAGCCTCAATTTATTGCTGATCATCTGCAATATTTTGGCCTGGCATTAGGAGAAACTCATCAGCTGTCTCTGCCTTGGGCAAAGCAACAGCTGGGGGAAGATATCCAAGGTATTGAACAGGATAGCACAGAGGAATGCCTCTGAAGACTTTGTTGATGAACAATAGGGTGGCTTCTTTCCTCGGGGTAACCTGCAGCCTCTCAAGATCTAGGAAAGGGCAACTGCTGGTCTGGGCTGTCTGTAAGCTGTGGGATTTTCAAGGAACCAAGAGACCCCCAGAGAAGCCATGCTCTGAGTTCTGACCATTCCACTGCTCTGCCTTTTCACGTATTATTGATCTGATCTTCATGCTACAGGCGATGAAGTTTGCTTTGAAAGGCTTGGATGCTTCACAGATGATGTGCCATGGTCTGGAACTACGGAAAGGCCAGTCTATAAATTACCGTGGAAACCAGAGAGCATAGACATTCACTTCCTCCTGTACACAAGAGAAAACACTGATGACTTCCAAGTAAGAGCTGTAGTGGTTTAAACATTAGTGAACCACATGCAAAAATCGTAAATAAACACAGACTCCTGCTGTGTTCCTGAAAAGTGTTAAAAATGGCCAAACTTCTACCTTATTCAAAAGACCACCTCTTCCAGCTCCTTGGCAGGGTCCCCACTGAGAACTACTGGGAAACTGAGCATTTTGGGGTAATTTTTTTCCACAGACAAAATCAAAACACACTGAAGTCTTGTCTGCTCTAAGACAGGTTCCAAAGCTTGCTTTGAATGCAGATACAGACCATAAGCCTTCATGTGAACTCTTGCAGATGAGTTCAACATTGCATAACTTCTAAACACCTGCACAGATAACCATAGTTCAGGTCTTTGCAATTTTGAAAACCTATTTAAGAAAATCAGATTTTAAGAAAGCAGATTTAAAGGTTTATTAAGTTACTATCTATGCTAATTTATTATTTTAAAATCCACATTAATGTAGGAAGTCTCTGCAGTTGACAAGTCAACAATCGAGTACTCAAATTTTAACGCAAGCAGGAGGACCAAATTTATTGTACATGGATTTGTAGACGATGGAGAAGAAAACTGGCTGTCAGACATGTGCAAGGTAGGTACCACAGGGACACCCTTAGTTTGCATTTATAAAAACATTCATATAAATTGCCTGTTTTCTCTATTTCTAACCAATTTTTCTCATGGTATTGTAGTGATAAGAAAGAGAAAAAATAGGTCACATTCTCAGATTGTTACCAAACTGAATATGTAGCTTTGCACCTTGAAGAAAGGCATGAGGTAAAATGCATTCAGTTTTTCTCTTTAGTGAAGTGAGTGACAGGAAGATTTGACTCAGTAAGTGCCCTTTTTCTTGATAAAAAGAACACAAACCCTGGAGGAAGATACTGGATAGGATTGGGGTGATTCCAGAAATAAGTGCAGACTCATAGCTCCTGCATCCTGTTTCTACAGCCAAGAGACAGGTTTCCAGATGTGGAAGGTCTATCAGAAAGGTTTGGGCTGCCACATGGGTGCTGAGGCTGAGCACACGGGCTGGCCATTACCAAAAGCAATAAAGATGTACAAATGCACATCCAAAGTGGACCTCAAGGGGAGCATTTTGAACACAGCTTTCAATCTAGGACTTGCTATGAGCACTGAATGTAGTAAAGCACTCTGCTTTATTGATTTTTGTGCTAATTCCACAAATTATTTCTTAACCCTGTCCTTATGCAAAGTGCAATTCCAGCTTGAGGTTTTCTCAAGGCCTCCAAACATGTTTATATTGCAGCTGTAGCTAATGAAAGCCCCTAGTCATACAGCACAGAGCAAAATACCAGTTGGTGGCACTTTGGGGATAAGGTTTTTCAACCATTAACACAACTACAACTTTTTAAAATTATGTATTCCTATTTTACTTATGAGAACACTATGAGTAACAACGTGAAACTAAAATCAAGGTATTTCACATTTATTACATCCCCATTGCCTGCTTCTCTTTGATACTAGATCAAAAGAAAAATGATGGATGATTGCTGGATTTGTTAGTTAATAATTTCTTTAAAGAGTCAGAAGCAGAATGACGTTTTTATAATTTTCTGTCTTACATTTTGCACTCTTAAAATAGAGGGGTTTTTACTGCAGCTTCACAATCAATGAGATAGCTCACAATTTGCTTCAGCTTTTCCCTTAAATCCATTTGATCCATTTTCCAGGATGTAGAGGCATGAGGTAAGTCCTTAAATTCTTTATCTATTACGGTAGCCTGTGTTTTATCACAATATTCTGGTTTATTTATATTTAGAAACAAGTTGGTCTCAGTGAATCTTTTCAATAAGGAGTGGAGCAAAGGGGATTGTGAATACATCAATCCTCCTGTGTGTATCTCTTACTTGCTTTCCTTCCTATTAAGCAATAATCCTATCTGCATATTGATTTTTACCACTTCTGGCATGGTCACAGACACTTTTATTGCCCTTTTCATTCTTTGTCAGTTGTTGCCATAAACTTTAGCTGCTAAAGCAAAATACAATCCAGCTCAGTGGAGCACAGAAAAGCCTCTGATTCTGTGGCAAAATCTTTGCCTGCATATGCATATTTCCAAATAAAGCCATAAACCTGAAATGAACACCAAGCACCCTCTTATAAAAACACATTCTCTTTCTTACAAATCTGCATCAGAAAACCACTCTTGACTTTTACAGTCAAAAGTATTCTAATTGAATTTGAGTTAAAGCAGTACTTTTAAATCACTGAAATGAATAGGTGCACAAGTAGAGGTCTTATTTAGTGCTACATACCAAGTTTGACTGAAAATAAAAATTGAGAGTTTCATTCTTGATATTGCTTTCTCTTCTGTAAAAAATACTGCTCTGGGTATTTGAAATGATTACTACATTACATATCACCCTATTTCAGCATTGTATGATCACAGAAACCCCTCTGAGCACACATCCATGCTACAGCTTTGGTTTTCAAAACATTCTCATACCGGTTCACACAACATTTAGTAGTTGAGCCACAATGAGCAACATGAACCAATTCCACACTGTATTTACCATGGTTTTTACTTTTGTTTTACAAAACAGAGGATGCTTACTGTGGAAGATGTGAACTGCATCTGTGTGAACTGGAAGAGAGGTGCAAGGTGTCAGTACACGCAGGCATCGAACAACGTCCGTGTCGTGGGAGCTGAAATGGCTTATTTTGTAAATGTTCTCATGGTAAGAGTCTGCTGTTTCCAAAGCTATAGCTATAATGCTGATTTGAAAGAAATACAGCTCTGGAACGTTCACAAATGTGGATGTAACCAGCAGAAAATATTGTCCTCTACTCCACAATCAGTTGTGGTGAAAACAAACCTTCTTTTAAAACGAGAGGACTGTGTGATAACAGCAGGGCCTGCCAGCTTAGGGAGAGGAAATTCTACAAGGCATTCTCTTGGTACAGCCAAAGAGTTACTCTGTAGATGTTAACAAAAGCAGAGTAAAATTTTAAATGTGCAGAGATAATGGATATGGCAAACTGCTTTTTTGTGGAGACAGAACCTACTAAAATCTACCAAAGAGGTCACAAGAACACCAGAAAACCAGCTGGCAGCACTGGCTGGGAACAAGCAGGATCCACCAGCTGCCCCATGGAAAGCCAGGGTGGACAATGCCCAAACCTACAGGAGGTGCCACATGCCCCCTTTTGCAGCCAGCTTCACATGGGAAGTGAAGCTTTGTTTGAAGCCTTCTCTTAATCTAATTACTTTCAACACACATTTCCCATAAAAGGACTATAACTAAAACCAGAGAGTGTGGTGGTTCTAGCAGTGCTCTGACCCAGCTCTCCCTCTCCATATCTGCATTGCAGCTACTGAATTCCTGTCCAAAAAGGCTGAAGGCATCTCTCCTCTCAGCCCTCCCCAGCTGTGCATGGTGCTTAACCTGCCAGGTGTAAATAAGAATTCCTGCCTGGCTGACTCTTGCAAGCCAGACAAGCATTCTGTGACCCTTAAGGGGCCCTCTGCAAGGATACAAAGCCTCTCAGGACTCTTGACAAAGCTCTCTGGACTTATAACAACCTCCAAGCAAGGGCAGCAACTGAATAAGGAGGTTTGGGAAATGTGTTGAAGTTACAGAAGTAACTGGCAGACAGACCCTGAAATCCTGTAGAAGCTCCTGAGTCAGCAGGCAAACTGAAAATAGATTTTCACCCCCTTTTAAGTCTTCCCTGTTGCTGATGCAAACAGACATGGCAATGTTTATTTATTGTTGTTTTGGCAGGATGAATATGGATACTCTCCAGCTGATGTTCACATCATTGGCCACAGCCTGGGAGCACACGCTGCTGGCGAGGCCGGCCGGAGGCGCCCGGGCATTGGAAGAATAACTGGTCAGTGACTGCAGCCACACTCGCACTAAAGCCACTAAACAAAATGCTGCTACTCACTTTATGATTGCATCTGTGGGCTGCAGCGTAGTCAGGGGTAATTGGAATATTGTAGAACTCAGCCCCTTCACACAGTGCCCCAAGGGGCAGGGCTGTGGGAAGTGCAGGAAAAGAGTGATGATTATTTTGTTTGCACGTGTGTTACACAGCAAAGGGATTTTTCAATATGTTCAGCAATTCCAGAGGTTAAAGCCGTGGGTTTGGTCTCCTTATTTATCACACAGGCAATGCCAAGGGCCTTGTGCATTAAGCAGAGTGGCCTTTCATGCATAAAAGACAATTCTGGATATTATTAACACAACCCTTTTCAGTTGTTACTTTTCCTCAGGGATTTCAGGCTTGGTGAACCTTGGATTAATAGTCTACAAAATTTAGTTTAAAAGCAAACCCAAAATGTGCTGCCCAGGGACAAGAAGAGATGCAAGTATAAGGTAGCAAAAATTGTGCCATTTGCAAGACTTTACAAGCACCTGAAATTGCTGGAGCAATGGGAAGCAAATTAATTCCATTTTCTGCTAGGTTCAAAAGCAAAGTTTGTTGCTTCAAAACCAGATGTTTTTCCCAAAATTTGACTGGAGCCAGAAGTAGATGGGCAGGTTTCAACACCTTCAAGCAGGTGGGGTGCTATCAGCAGAAATTCCTCTTTGAGGACTCTCAAGCAAGGGACTCTAGAAACCACGCAGATGGATCAGTTACTTGGGATGCAGACACAGTAACCTCAGTTCAAGCAATTTTATTAAAGAGAAGTTCAATTAAAAAAAAAAAAGTTAATTCCAAGTGTTAGGATTCAATATTGCTGTAAGTATGTAAAGCAGTAAAATTTAATAAGCTTCCTGCAGGTGACTTCCTGGGAGAAAAGCCACTTGGTAAGAGAGAGCACACATCCTCATTTTATTAATGCCTGTGTTACTTAGATATAAGGAACCATAAGCAACTATATTAAGTGGTATTCATTATATGTAATCAATCAGTGCCATGTACAATGATTCTACAGCTACATCTCTTTATTTTTTATTAAATACATAACACTACTCTTTTTCTCTCAGGACTGGACCCTGCACAACCTTATTTCCAAGGCACCCCAATTGAAGTCAGACTGGATAAATCTGATGCAGACTTTGTTGACATTATCCACACAGACTCAGCTCCCACAATCCCTAACTTAGGTGAGTATGGAGCTCTACAGTACTGATATGAATTATTTATGCCCTTAAGTGTTCTGGTTGTCCACCAAGGCTGTTGTGCTGTGTCACAGACACAGAACAAATACACCACTTTAGTCACCAACAGCTCCTGTCCTAAAACACCTTGCACAGGCAGACTTTAAGCCAGCAACTACAGGTATGAGACAACATTAATTTAAAACATGCTTACCCCTGTTTCAAATGCTTCAGGTTTTGGCATAAGGCCAGCCATAGGACACATTGACTTTTTTCCAAACGGAGGAGAGCAGATGCCTGGGTGTGGGAAGAACCCTGTTTCTCAGATCGTAGATCTCGATGGCATCTGGGAAGGTAAGTGTGTTGTTTGCATTACGAATTCAGGGGAATTCAAGGTGTAGCCACTTATCTTTTCTTAATTCAGGTGTTTTACATCAGCTTTTGGTGTATCCACCAGCAACGGCAGCTGCAGACTGCAGTGAAACTGTTAATATGCTCAAAGTACACCACTTTGCCAGAGCTTATTAAAAAATAAACAAGACAAGGGTTTGCCGCTGGAAAATGTGTTTCCTCCAAAGGATCTAATAGCAGAAACAAAAGTTGCTGGAGCTGTGCCAAAAGATTTTGAAGGGTCTGTAACAACACATTGTGTTTTGTGCCTGATCGCCCAGCAGCAGCACTGGTGGAATTGGGCAAAGATGTTCACAGCTACTCCTCTGAGAGAGTCTTCAGCTGAAATTCTTCTGAGATAGAGCAATTAATTCAATTCCTTGTTAAGTTACGATTACAATCTGAGTTGCATTGAAGTGATGTCATTGTGCCTATTTTTAGGCAGCTAAAAAAAGATTGGCATTGGCACGCAGTTACTCAGATACGCTGTTCTTTGTTGTTTTACGTGGTTCTAACAAAATCTCGAAGTATCAGAGAATTCCTATGCGTCTTTCTAAAATTAAATTGCACATAAGATTAAAAAAAGATAAAGAAAAAAAACCCCGAAGATTTCTGCTGTGGAGATTTTTCAGTACATTATCTGAGCTCTTTCTTACACTACTGCAAACAATTTAACTCTGGGAATCCATTAACTGATTTGTGATAACTAGCCTTTTACTCCAGGTTTTATTCAGTGCAGCTGGAGACATTACTTTTTCATTCTCCTCGCCCCCCCTTTTTTTTTTTGATAGAATAAACTTGTTATCAGCAATGGGGAATTAAAACACAAAGAAATAACGGCCTTGTATATGGTCTTCTTTTTAACCTAAAGTCAGGAAAATACAGGCAACACAAAGGAAAATAATATATTCATTATTTTAATTTTAAGAGTCTCCCTTTCTTAAGCACCCCCCAAATAATAATAATTTTGTTTTGAAGCCCTCAGCTGGAGCAAATCAGCACTGCCCTAGGAAGTTCACTGTTAAATACTTTTCATTTGGTTTCCTTTTGTTATGGTAATGAAACTGTTGCCTACAAAAGACCTGCTTCAGGCAGCTCTCGTTTCTATTGTTAAACTCGGTCAGATCGCTTGAATAAGTGTTTTTTGAGGGGCAGGGGCTGGGCTGAACTGCACAGTTGGTCTCCACAAAGCATTTCAAGTTTGCATTTTATACCTGTTGAGCCAGTGACATTCCTTAGGGCATGAGTGCATCAGAAGCAAGTACGGTTCCAACCTCATGTCTGATACTCCAAGAATTGTGACGAGATTTGGAGGAGGAATGATGCATCTCAATGACATGGGTTTCTTTCCTTGAATGGTAACAGAAAAGAAGAACTAACCTGGCATCTTTTCACAGGAACTCGGGACTTCGTGGCTTGCAATCACTTGCGGAGTTACAAGTATTACTCGGACAGTATCATCTACCCTGACGGGTTTTTAGGCTATCCTTGTGCTTCATATGATCTTTTTCAATCAGTAAGTATTTCTCAGAGCTTCGGGATGGACGCTATTGAAAACAGTGGCCCTTACCTATGCATCTGAAAGTCAATTTATTTATGCTAGCTCGCACCCAGTGAGTGCACCTATAAGAGAAGTGTCAGACAGCCTAAAGTGCCACAGCTTGTGCAGATGGCATGGGTCAAGGTAGGAAAAGGCAATAACAGCCAGGGAGAGCCCTGGCTCTGTGCTGGTGTGGCAGCCCTGAGGCATTACTGTGGTTATCGTGGCTTCCCCAGACTCCTCTGCTGCATCCAGGCGGGGAAGAGGTGAGGAGGAGAGACTGTCCCTGTAAGGGCCAAATGTCTTTATCAAAGAGTAAGGAGCCCTCAGGTGAGCTTTCAAGCACAGCTTAAGTTCCTGATTTTTGAAGCAGCAAGAAATAAAATAACACGTGATAACCTGATGGGGTCAGTCTGTGATCAAAGCACTTTGGTGACTGAAGATGGCCCCAGGGACAGAGCAGTGTTTTTTGGGCCAAGGTCAGGAAGCCCTTCTTTGTCCCACACCAGCAAACAGGGAGCTACACTCTAAGAGCTGGGTCACTTCTATGACCTTTCTCAAGTTATGGCAAGGGTTACTCAGAATTTCTTGCTGTGGTACAGGGCCAGATGTGGGTATATTAAAAATAAATCCATTGACTAATTTTTTTTTCTTTTCCTTGGCTGACTGGATAATGTTATCAATAGATACCTTTGCTTTCACTAGGGAAACTGTTTCCCATGCCCAGAAGAGGGATGTCCAAATATGGGTCACTACGCAGACAAATTCAAGGACAAAATTAAATCAGATTTCCTGAAACTTTACCTGAACACTGGAGAGGCCAGGGATTTTCCTCGTGAGTTTTGAATGCTTCCATTGCTACATACTCTTCGTAAAAATTTTATTTTCCTGTTGAGCAATTAACTTTAGCAGATGAACAGATCTCATCACAGTGCAGTGTCTCTTCAGTTCTTCACACTTTTTTTTCTTTTGCTCCACCACTAATGCCAGTTTGGGCCCCTACAGTACAAGAAAGTTGGTGACAAACTCTAGAGTCTAGTGGAGGTTACTGAGATGTTTAGTGGATTGCAAGGTGCAAGGAGAAGGGAGGAGAGACAATGCACAGAAGTTGCAGCAAGGGAAATTCTTGTTTAGCAGTATGAGAATCACAGCCACAAAGGCAGTGGCTAAATGCAAGAAGAGGGGCCCAGGGAAGCTGGGAAATCTCCATCATTGGAGATGCCAAAAACTCCATTTGACAAAGGCCAAGAACAAGCTGGTCACAGCTGGCCTGGTTTCAGAACCGGATGGACAAGACAACCTCCTTTACAACCTCGGTTATCCTAGACACCAGCTCTCACAACACAGTGCTTAAGTGGCCTTTGTAAACACAAATCCGAATCTTCTTGAGCTCCTTTTGCTAATTGCACACTAAAAGGAAGTTCCCACCCACAAAAATTATTTTCCTGGAGCTTCAGGACTTTTTCATGCTGCTTAGATTCTGTCTGTATCCTTATTTATCCCTAACACCCCCTTACTTCCAGCTTCACTGTGTATGAAAACCTTAATGGTCAAAATGCTGAGATTTATATCGTGTTTACCAAGGCATGGACTAGTTTTCTCTTTTTTCTCTCCCAGAAAGTAACACAAATGTCTTCCATTTCTCATGTTGATCTCATTAGGACATAATGACAGATTTGATTCACTGATGTTTTGTATCTTCTGCTCTCAACTAACCTGTACAGACAGGAAAAATAAAAACCCCTAGCATCTGGTATTTTAGAGACTGTTTCTCCCTGGGTACAATCTAAGTCACTGCATTTCTTCTGTGCAGTTTGGAGGTACAAAGTAACCGTGACCCTCTCTGGAAAGAGCAAAGTAAATGGATATGTAAATGTTGCCCTGTACGGCAGTGGTGGGAACACAAGGCAGTACCAGATCACCAAGTAAGTCAAAGAGTCAACAGAAAGGAATTTTTTCTTCTAGAACCCTTAATTTGTGTTTGTAGCTAATAATTCTGTTTAAATTGATCTTATGAAGAGAGAAACAAAAAGGCAGCAGATCAGGCCCACCTGCCTTTGCTGCCTCTGAAAAATAGCGATTTGGGATGAATTTCATCAGAAATCTGGCAATAGTGTTGCCACGGTAGAATAAGATAAACAGTGTCTCTCTGCTGAACTTCTACCCTCTTGCCACCGCAGCAGAGCCTTTGACAGGACTGGTAATTAACAGTAAATGCTGCCATGCCTCACATCCATAAAATGCTGTTTTTACAGGGGTACCCTCAAACCAGACAACACTTACACAGCTTATATTGATGCAGAAGTTAATGTAGGAAAAGTTACCAAGGTTAAATTTCTCTGGAACAACAACTGGATAAACCCAACTTTTCCTAAACTGGGAGCTGCAACTATCACAGTAGAAGTTGGACAAAATAGAACAGAGTAAGTATATTCATTGGGAAAATCTTGAAAGTTACTTGAGAACATAGGTGGCAAAATTAAAAGTGGAGTGGAAGCCTTTTCACAAGAAAAGTTATTTAAGGCATTAAAAGGAAAAGATCCTCAAGAAAACCTTTTCTTTCCTTCCTTTCAAGACACTGTTCATCCATAGTTCATCTCACTACTACTTCAACCCTTTGCCTTAAATAACCTCAAAGAAAAAGTGAAAATGTTTCCAGGCTTTAGAAGAGCAAACTTTCTGTATAACCCCTTGGGTGAGAAAAATTAATGCTGGCTTGGATTGTCAGCATCATTCTTGCCAAGCTCCCACAGTCCACAAAAACAGGCTATTTGTGGGTCTGGTTTGCCATCAGCTGGAACCAGCAAAGTATTCCACTGATATTGATGACCCCTGTTGTCATGATTGACTAAAGAGGATTCTGATAATAAACAAGCCTTCCAATGAGGAGCACTAACACTTGGAGCCTGCACTGAAAGGCTACGTATAAAGCTGAGGGAAAAAGGCTAAAATTGATTTCTCTAGACTTTGTAAAATATGGCTTGGATGTTCAGATTATAGCAGCAAGATCCAGTTTTACTAATTTGCCTGGACTTTTAAATATTAATTCCTTCATTTTCTTGATCAGTTATTTTATTTTATCCGCACCATTATTTGGTATCTAGAACAGGAGCTACAGTGTAAATTTTAGACCTAACTACAAAGGCACAGTTAAAATTCCATCACTTAAAAGACAAAATGGGAGGTGGAAACAGTTTCAAGCAAAGTGAAATGGTCACAGCCCAGCACCACTTGAAACTTAAAGCACAGCTCCTAAGTCTGGTTGTAGTTTCTAATGCCAAAGCACATTACTGACATTCCTGTAAAAAGGAACTCACCCTTCTACTGACTTGTGGCCTTTGCACAAGTAGTTGTGGCCATCTGTATAGAGATGGTAGCACAAAACCTGGGAAAAACCCCAAAAACTGTAAAATTAAAGTAAGGCAGGCGATGAAGCAGAACAAATACAGGCCATCAATGATTTCCCCAGCAGCAATATTTCAAATTTAGAAGCTCAGAGTTTGCTCTGTTCAGTTGTGTCAAATGACAAATCAGGTTAACATCAAAATAAATCCACTTGTGTAATTTCAACAACTGCTGACAGCTCAAGGTGCTTGCATTTGTTTTATCCTCAGGTACCGTTTCTGTGGTTCTGAGACTGTGAGAGAGGATGTTCTGCAGACTCTGACTGCTTGCTAACAGCATATTTGGATGCCCAAATCCTTCCTACCAATAAAAGCTACTCATACCTAAAACTCTGCAGCTGTAAGACTGGTGGTGTGTGTTGTTTTGGGTGGGTTTTTGCTGGTTTGGGAGGCAGAGGTTAAGTCTGTGGGTACCTCTCTATAGACAGAATTTTTAGAGTAGCTTGAGGAGTGAATGTGCCAAAACTTGTTGAAGAATTCCCCTGCTTTCAGCCTGATTCAAAATAACTTCAAGCAAGAGGAAAGGGGGCAGGTAACAGAAACAAATTCATTTCTGTCCCCATGTAATCCTGCCTCATCCCCCTCAGCATTCTGCTGGACAAGGGTGCTGTGTCTCCTCTGCTGCCAGAGGAAGCTCATCCTCACTGATAAAACCTCACAGAAGTGCTGGGGATCTACTGCTACACAGACCTACTGCTCCTGGGGACCTTTTCTCAGTTTCTCCTGAGGTTCCCCAGACTGAAGCACGCTGCTCTTTATATCTCTCTGGGTGACCTTTCCTCTCCCAGAACACCCTGTCCTGAAGGACATCAACCCCTCAGCAAGGCTTTAGATTCTCTGTGCAGTGGTGGAGATGGAAAGCAACTTATTTTGTGTTGGAGCACTAATTTTCTAGTAAAAAAAAAAAAAGCAGTGCTGTTTTGTTCTTTTTTTTAAATTGAGTGCATTCTGCCAGCTCTCACAGGGTGATGGGAGGGAGATGGGGGATGTAAATAATAGAAGAAGAAACATCAGCACTGAAGATTAGCAACCTGTGGGTATGCTCTGGGCTGAAATAAGTTCTTTACATAAAAGCCAAACTGTTCCTTGCTTTAACACAACTGAAGGGATATATCCTCCAGCAATTTCAGTTTTAGTCAGAGACATGCAGGCTTGCTTCTATGTTTAAAAACCTTCTAAATTGCACTTGTGCTTCTTGCCCAGATTAAAAGGCACTATCTGATTTAGATTAGATGTATGGAAGAGGTTCTTTATTATACGAGTGGTAAAAACTGGCACAGGTTGCCCTGAGAGGTGGTAGGTGCCCCATCTCTGGAAACATTTGACACCAGGCTGGTTGAATTCGCTGAATTCCTCGAGTATTCCCCCTGTTACATTCCTTCTCTCCCTGTGCAGCTCCTCAGGCAGTAGCAAGTGCAGCAAGCTCACAGCAGAGCTCTCTTTGTGTGTTGTCTTCCCAGTCTATGCTGTCCAGAAGGACACAAGCCAACATCTATTTTGTCTCCAGTTCTTCCCAAATGTGGTCAGTCTTACAGTGGTAGAATGGCCTAATAAATTCAAGGATTGGAGTTCTTTGTCCTGCATCAGGCTGTGGTAAGTCCAGCTCTGGGTTGCTCCTGCAAAGTCTTCCTTGGCTTTCCATGGCTGCATGGCCTCAGTTGGGCAGGAGGAAGAGGATCCAGCCACATGAATAGAGGCTTTCACACTTCCTCCAGTCCTTGGAGGAACACACAAACCCTCTCCAGGGAGATAAATAGTTGTGGGTTTATGCATAGCTATAGACATGGGAGCTGGCATCAGATGCTGGGTTTTCATGTACCCCACATCCCTTTGGCATCCCCTGCTTCCTTCTGCCTTCCCTGTTTGTCTCTCCTAGGATTTGATGTCCTGATCTCGGTGCCTCCTGCTGAGGAAATCTCAACAGGGTTATTAACTTCCTAACACTGCAGAAGAGTTTCTCCTTTGTCTTTTGTTCCATTACCTTGGAATAAGCAGATTCTTGCCTACACAATTGTTTTGACAGTTACGATATTCTCAGCATTATCCTTTGCCATAGCCACTTCAGCAGCCCATGTAATTTTAACAAACACCTAACAGAATCAAGACGTTAAAGTTGACAATAGCATAATAAAAAATCTCCTTTTAATAATGAACTGGAGCTGCCGTCATCTTATTTTAGCAGAGTAAAATCTCTCCCCCCCTCCCAAACACTTTACAAAGCTATTACATAAAGTGCAACGTTAAATGAACAACAAATTACTTTCCCTTTAGCTAGCTCTTAATGCTAATGGTGCTATTTATTCCTGACCTTTTGAAATATTAGATTTTTTAAATGACAACATAAAAAGATTTCTTGTTTGAAAACGCAAGCGACTTTAAACCACATGTTATTACTTGTAAGTATAGCATGCACATGCATCATTCATTTCAGTGTCCCATTTAGGGCTAATTGGTATATATTTCAGTTGACATATATTGTTCTCCTGCAAACGTGTCAAATTCCTTAACGATGGTGGTGACAAAAGCAGAATGCTTGAGATATATAAATTACGCTCTTTACCATATAATCATTCTTATCTATTGGGAACGCTATTTGTGACAAACCATGTTCAAAAATACACAGCAAATTGATTATTTTTTTTTTTTTCAACTTTAATATCACTCCATTCATGGCAGGTCTTTGATTGCATCCTTAAATGTAGAAATGTTTTGATTTTTATCTGCATCGTTTTGAAAAGCTCACTTTATTTATTAAAGGAAGAGTAGCACAGCGAGGATCTTAAAATGTATCTTTTGTTATCAGCATAAGAAAAAAAAATGGGCAGTAATTGTGGATATAGAGTGAGTAATTTGGTGAAAAACGCTTTGTGCTGTAGTTTAGGTTTTATAATTCCTGCCAGAAATTACTATTATTTTGTTGGTGGGCAGCATTGCAAGAAGAATTTTAAATATTTTAAATATGGGAACAACTTGGGCCACGTATTTCCATTACATTTTAGATTACTGTGTGCGATGCACTTTTCCCCTTTATTACAAATCGTCTTAGAATTAGAGAAAAAAACATAAAAATCGAAGATTTCATGTGACTCTAATTATTACTGAGATATAGCAGTGCTCATTGTTGTCTTTAGACAATGCTGTCCACAGTCATTACTTTGCTCCATAAATCAGTAGCATAATGAGGTTCTATCTTTCAAGAAATATTTCAGCGTATCTTAATTTGGCATTGATGAATTCTCCTTCCCGAATCTCTCGAGGGTTTTTTTAATCTAGTTTGTCATATTGGAGCTTTCATCACCTAGCCCCAGCTGACACTGTTACAGCTGTGTATTTATTTCCATACCTTCCTGGGATGTGTCCTCAGAGGTTGCAAATAGGAATTTTATGATGTTATGCCTTGAAGGCTGGTTTTTCTTGATTGGAGTGTAAATCCCAAACTGTTTTGCCCCACTCTCATCCTTCAGAAATATATACTACATGTGGTTGTATTAAAGTGTGGAAAAACAAGGTTAAATTTGCTAACATCTTGTTGCTGATATAAATTGGGAGCAGTTTCTTTGACAAAAGAGATATTCACTTGAAGAAAATACCATATTTTTCCAAAGAAATTATATAATAAGTTCAGACACCCATTTTTTTTCCTAAAATTTGAAGACAAGAAAAAGGTGAAATGTATCCCCATTTTTAATTGGTCTAAACAGGTCAGCAGAGGGCAGAGGAAGAAAGGAGAGGGTTGATGTGATGCTCCACAGCTCTAAATGAAAAAATACTAATAGTGTCCTATGTGACACTTACTTCTGAACTGTGCTTGCAGACAAACAGAAACAAGAAGCAAAGCACTCTTTAAATTAGTCTAAATGTTGTGTTCAATTTCACCCTAACAATTGGGTGGCTACTGCACTTGCTATTACTTCAGTGACCTATATTTTGTGAGACCCAAAGACAAAAGTTGCGTTCAAATCCCTCTTTGTGCTCTGGCCCATGGAATTATTGTTGTGTGTTTATCCTATGAAAAATATTACCTTTAATTGCATTAAGTAGATAATGGCTTCACATCTAACCAATTAGGGAGGTGAAGGGGGGGGGAAAAAAAGGGATCTAAACCTCCACAGTAATGCATTTGTTCAGATAATAATTGACATTATTGTAATTTAGCGTGTAATTTATATAACCTAAGTCTCACTTCCTTGTGAAAAACAACAGCAATGAACATTACTGGTGGCATGGGTGCCTCAGCTTGGGGTGTGCAGTTTCAGAGGATGGATTCCCTGGGAGTCCTGATTATCCTCTTTGGAAAGTGAGGCCTCTCCTGGGTGCAGTACCATTTCTCACTCCGAAGAGGTTCTTCATGGAGGAGGAAGAGATACAGTCATCACCTTAGCTATATGGGATGCAAAACATGGGATAAGCTTGTGTATGTCCTGCCTGAGGTGATGGAAGAGCAGAAGCCACCCCTTCCTTCTCCCAACAAGAAGCATTCTCTCTTGGGCTACAGCCCAGGTCAGGCTACAGAAACTACCACAGAAGCTGCTCAAAAATAAATTAAACAAATTCTTGGTTTAGACTGACAACCTTTTCTGCATTGTCTTTAATTCTTTACCCAAACACCAGCCATCTCTCATTTGATGGGGGGAAAAAATTCATCTGGAGGGAAGTGTGCAAGAGCTCTCCACCACCCTCATCTCTCACCAAGGTGCTCTCAGTCCCTCGGGGGATTGTGTGACCTGACCTCACATCTCTTTGCAACTTTTCTCATTTCCCCCTTGCTTGCAATTTAGAAATCAGTGCATCTGACCATTTTACAGCCCTGCAGAGGCACAGCAAATTCAGTGGGGAGTCACAGAGAATGTGTTTGCCCCTCTGCACCCTCCCTCTGCCATCACCCACCTCCCACAGAACGCGGGGAGGGCTTGGCAAAGGAGGCTTCTTCCCTTCCTTAAGGACAGACTGTAGATCCTCAAGCCTTTGCTTTAACTCCAAAAGGAGCCAAAATACCTTTGCTGGGTCATGAAAATCAGCCTCTCATTCCCTCCCACGGAACCTGAATTAGGAACCCTCTCCCAGTGGCTGTGACAGAGGGGACATTGCTCATGTGCCTTCCCTTGCTGGCTCTGAAGGGATGGCAACACAGCAGCAGAAAGAAGCTTATTTTATTGCATAGGACCCTCGTAAGGTAATGAAAACTTCTTTTTAACCAGGGAAAATGTTCAAAGTGGAGAGCAGAGTGACTGCACCAAAGAATAATTCTCCTTTTGACCCACAGAGAAAGAGGTGCCTAATGAAAGTATATGATCACGGACAGTGTGAAGATAACTGTCTGATCAGATAATGGAATTGTTTTCAGTGATAAGAATGAATCCATTACTAATGCAAATAACTATAATAATTATAATTTGCAATACAGTAAAAATCACCTAGTCTACCTCCTCCTCTGACAGGAGACTGTATAATAAATTATAGGCTGAGAAAAAAAAAATCAAAGGGATAAAGGTTAAAAGATTAAAAAAAATTCTGAAACTTAAAAGCTTAACAGGGAAGTCAAGGCCTGAAAGCAGAAATTGGTGCTATTAAATAAAGCAATTGTGAAGAAGGAGATATTATGGAATTGATTAATAAACCAGAAACCAAGCATTTCCTCGTATCACTACCTCTTGTCACAGATTTCAATAATTCTGAAAGAACAAAAAATTAAGAGTTGGCGTATAACAAGGAAATTAATTATTTAAATGTAGGTGAATATGCTAATAGTACTCTGGGAAGATGAATGTAACTTCACACACAAAAAGCCCCCAGAAGGTTCAATAAATTTGAGGAGTTTCTCCAGTTGCTTTTGCTTTGCTTTAGTATCCAAAACTGGCCCAGTTGTTCTGGTGCTCCCAAGCAGGACTGCTCATCTACAGGGCAGATCTTTTAGGGTTTTCTGGGTACACCAAGATGCTCATACCAGTCCCATAATCTTCTTTGTTCATGTGAGGTATTTTGGGTATGGAGACTGTAAAAAATGCTTAATTTCAGCTTTGGAGGAGTAGAATAGAGCAGATGAAACAAATCCTGCATGCAGTTTGACCTACAGTGAGCTGTTTTCTTGTTTACAGCAGCTCTGCTTTCTCCACTGATTAAGCAAAGAGGAAATAGTGATGCACAAGGTTTGTCACTCACTGTTGGCATCACACCAGTCACAGTTTTAGGTGATGGAGCATTGAGAATCTCCCAAGAGATCATATGGTTCTTCCACAGCCATCAATTTGAGTAAAATAGCTATTAAATAACTGAGTCTAAAACAGTCTTCCGACACTCTTCATTTAGATCTCCGTTTTCCAAAGGTCAGGTTGTCCCATAGCAGCCACAGAGAAAAGCCAGAGATTTTAATGACAGGGGTGTTTAAGGGACACTTAGACACCCAGAGGTGCCGACACTTAGTCCAAAGTAGGGGTGACTACTACCAGATTAAATTAATCTTTAACTCAGAGTGGAACCCGATTTTCTGTGGTTGGAGTATTTTCCCGCATTTTAAATTCAGAGTAAAAAACTCAATGTACTCTGCCAAAACCTCCCCCTCAAGTCATTCATGAAGTCAGAGATTTCTCACCCTCTCTGAAGTTTTTCATTACAGCACTTTTCATGCAGCTGAAAAGCTCAACACACTTCAGGCCTGCAAAGTACAAGTAGCTTATCAGAACTTCCACAGTATAGGAGTTCAAGGAAAATGTTTTAATGGTGCAAATTCCAAAAGCAAAGTGAGTGGAAAATTCACAGTCTGCTTCATAACCATGACTTGTGGTTACCTCATCAGTGCCATTTATCCAAAACACACCCAGCCAATATAACATTAACTACTGTCACAAGCTCCTAAGATTTAAACACATACCTTTCAGCTTAGACACAAGGAGGAAGGCCTTTAATCAATGTTTGCAAAAGACAAAACCACAACGTGCCTCAAATACCCACATCCCATTTCATTGTTTGTTGGTGCTGGAGAGGGATGCTCCCAACACGAGTCCTTCACGTGTGTTCACACAGAACAACATCAGCATCAATTTCCAAATCTCCTCCCAGCAAGAAGATGCTTATCTGCCAGAAACCAGCATCCACTGCCTAATCCTCAAAGCTCCCAACAGAGCCATAAAAAGCATCACAGGTCTATAAAACATGATTGAAGGACCTGGGATTTAATTAAATAATCAGATTCAGGGCATGCATGAAACTGGTCCTCAGATATGTCAGAAGATGTCAGGGCAGGAATGAGATTAATTGTTCCCATGTTCTCTAGGGGTAGGACAACCACAGAGAGTCAAAGCTGACATTATGAGGAAAAGGAAACAAACTGCCCA
The DNA here is from genome assembly GCF_017639235.1 of Corvus kubaryi. Classification (NCBI taxonomy): domain Eukaryota; kingdom Metazoa; phylum Chordata; class Aves; order Passeriformes; family Corvidae; genus Corvus; species Corvus kubaryi. Next base: position 16,955,894 of record NW_024580672.1, read on the forward strand.
GCAGGTGACCCCAATTCAGCATCAGAAGTTTTAAAAACAGATTAAGCAAAAATTGGGAGTAGTTTAGGCAGAACTAATATTGCTTTGCAGCAGAAGGTGATACATGACTGATACCTGAGGTCCTTTCCAGCTATATGAATCTCCTGTGAGGCTCTGACAGAGCTGCAGTTGCAGTCAGCAAAAACACTGGATGGATCTGAACAGAGAAGAGAAAAAACCTGGATTATTATAAGCTACTTCACTCTGAAGGGGAGAAATTAAAATTGCTTCGGTTGGATGTGATCAGTGTAGTTGTCAACATCCCCTCAGTCCTGTAACATCCTTGATAAATGTGTGGCACTTTTTGATCTTCAATCTCATGTGTTTCACCCATAAGACAAAACAAAAGAACTATGACATTAATTTAAATGTGCTTTGGAACATCCTCAGTGATAGTACCTGATTCTTCAGCTGCCTTACACAGTTATCAGGCTAAAATGTCGACCTTGTTTCCTGAGTAGACAAATCTATTCTCCTGCCCACTGTGTAAGGGATTTTTCATGGGCAAGGCTGTGTGTTCACAATCACCCTGCAGATAGTACTGCTACCCAGACCTCTGCCAACACAAAGAACATAGGGAGCAAATCATGCGAAGAAGGATGCTGGAATGTTGTTTGTGGAAAAAACCCCACATTTAGATACAACTCCTGCATACATCATGCAGAACCAACACCTTTTCTGCTGGATTCTGCTCCACTCACAGTGAACCTCCTTCAACTCCACTCATTTCGAGGAGTCATCTAGGCAAAGTTTTGGTGGGGGGACATAGCTTGAGAAAAAAGATCCATCATGATTGTCACTAGATGAAAAATAAACCTTCAGAGCAATCCATTACCTGCAGCCTTGTGTGTTACCAAGTGCACAGCCTGCAGGCTGTTTGTGTGTGAGAAGCACCCGGGCAGCACCGAGGCTGCTCCTTGGACTACAAAGGAAGAGGATGTGTTCAGTCTGGTGTCTGCTCTTATCAGCTGATGGCAGACGGAAGTTCCTACTAGAGGTGCAGAGATTACTCCTCAAAGGGAAGGAAATACTCCTTGTTGCCCTTAGGAAAGGGAGAGTCACCTTTCTAACTCCTTAGATTACTGCGGTTTAACAAACTCTGGCAATCACAGCTGTGTTACCACTCTCTGCTTTGAAACCATCCCATATCTTGTAACTGCTGGAGCAGCACTCCAGTGCCTCTGTTTACGCACATCAGGTCCTGGTTACACACCTCTCCAGCCAATTCCTTTGTTTCCTTACACTCAGTCTGGTATTGTCCTCCTTTGACGTCTTGGCTCTGCTGCAGCACACAATATTCCCCGAGTAAGCTTAGATTTATTTTTCATTTCCCCATGTCTGTGTCAGCTCACATGTGGACACTGACAGAAGGATCATAGTGGCTGCAATCTACCAAGTTCTTAATTTTTTTTGCCATCACATGGTAATGAACACCATGTCATCATTCAGTAACTTCTGCTCTGGGCACAAAGCCAGAGCTCCTGGGATATGGCATCTAGTAAACTTTTCCCTATTATTGCAATCCCTGAAAAATGAGAAAGTATGTACTACTTTAAAATCAAAGCCAGCACGTAATCAACTGTATGTTAACTAAAGAGAGAGTACAGAATTTCTTGTTTGCAGAAAAAGGTTTGCAAAGATCAATTTCTTTGCATCTGTGGAACTGCACAGGCTGTGGTGGAAACTCCTTCCTTTTTTGAATACCCACATTCAAGGTGGTTTCCTTCTTAACTTGAAGGAAAAAAGCTCAGTGCCTTATTGTGACTTTGCATTGGTTCCACCACAAAAATGTTTTGGTGTGTTAGAACACAGCAAGGCATGAATGAGAATTAATAAAGCAGAATTTATTCCTAAAAAAAGTTAAGTACAAGACTGGCAAATAACAGGCCTGAATCCCAGACACACAAAGCATCTGCAATTCTCACCAATTTATCCAGGCTGCACCTCTTGAAAATCAACCAGTTCTTGCACTGAGTAAAGGAGCTCTGGGTCCACTGTCCCTAAGACAGAGAGCTGGACACTGCTGTCAGGGAGGCTCTTTTACAAGTGGTTTTATTCCATAGCTATTCACATGAATACAAAATCTGCAAACTTCAGTAAGGACTTAACGTGATTTTGTAGAACCAACAACTTATAAAAAATCCCTCAAGTTGGGGCTGTAACTTTAAATTAAAAAACACTCATATGAGAAAGCCTTAAGATTCAGAAAAGCCCAGTGTAAGGACCAAATTCTGAATGCACACACATGAAACCCCACTGGAATCTTCAGCAGTGTGGTAGAACACTGAAAGTAAAATTTGGTTCTTAATGTGTCTCTGAAGACTGTAATTATATTTCCCATTGTACTAGTAACATTAATTGAATGTTTAGGTGAAATCAAGTTCATTACAAGTTAAATACAGTACCTAGCCTATTAGGATGGTGTTTATAATTATAGTCATAAAGCACTTGTAAAACACCTTCATTGCAGCAAATAGGTGGAAGCTGGCTGTAGTGGCTGCTAAAGCATCTCAGGTCACTCTCTGCATCTTTGCAGCCTCGTGGACCAAGGTCACCTGTGCCACTGAATCACCTCCAGAGCTTGTGCCAACACTGCTGAATTTCAGAGGGACATGACCTACAGCTGTTAGCAGAAGAATGTAATGCTGCACAAATTGTTATGCAAGGGTTTTTTCAGTGCAGCTGGACCTTACTAAACATCCCTAGATCTATAAAGAGAAGCATTCTCATGCTAATGTACCTGGTTATTGGCCAGCTTATTGGCCTGATAACGCATTTTTAACAATAAAACAGCTTTTAATAATGCAAGACCTAAGAGATTACAGTTCTCTTTATCAAAATTTGTATTTGATTTCATGGCTCTCTGAGAGCATCATTACAGAAAATAATTGATCTGCTTTGGGTATTGCTCAAAGTCTTTCTGTCTGAACTCCAACAAAACCTTACTTGGACAGCTACACCAATTTTGCTGGAAGTTGAGTCATGAGCAGCAGTGAAGTTCCACCTTGGGCACACTCGGAGGACACAACTAAAGCAGTACAGATGGTTGGTGTCACTTCTGCTCAGTTACACACATGAAGGAGAGCACCCAAATTCATGCATAACCACTTGGCCTGTCTCACTTTCATAATAAATTAGGTTTCTTTTTATATCCATTTTCATAAGAATAGTAGCACCAAAAAAGAGAAATTAGTTTTAAGGTATTTTATTTGACATGACTGAAGACACAAGAACACTCAAGATACAATCCAGACAAGTTGTGAACAGCTCCAAGTATCAGTGAAATCTGAATTTATCTTGCACAGAGGTGAACAAGACCACAATGGTTGGTTTTATAATATAGTTTAAGACTATTTCAAGCAGGTGTGACATTATGCCCAACAACTTTTATACTGTTCATCCGCTTAAGCCACTTCGTATCATAAATATGCAGCTTATCTTGGCTATTAAATCTCTGCAATATATAATTAGCCTTCTCATAATAATGCATTAAAACTCCTGTATATTAATATTGGTATACTCATACCAATGCAAGCTGTCCTAACCACCACTGCACATTTATCATATTCTAGCACAATTAATCATTCCATCACAATTAGCTGCTAAACTTCAGCCGAGAGTTCAGTAACTTGGACCCAAACTTGCAAGTCTGCTTAGAGCAAAACTCCTGCCAAGACCTTCTGCTTTCCCAATGGATAGCAGGCCTTGTTGTCTTTTCAACATTAAGTTGCACAATGTCATCCGAAACCCCTACTAAAAAAATGCTCTGCAGGGAATCTCCTGCAAAAGTATCACAACTACAGTTCTAAGAACGCCTCATTTCCTAGTAAATTTCATATTACTTTTACAGCCTAGCATCCTTTATCAAAATGGGCATCCACATGCCTCTTACAATGTAAAGTTGTTTAATTGGGTTATAGTCTATAGACCACAGCATAATATTCTACTCAACAATTCTAATTCCTTAGAGAGACAAGCTAATTTTCCATTCTGAAAGAGGGCAACAAGGACAGCTGGGAGTTTCTTCAGTAGTTCGGTGCTCTGCAAAGATAAGCTTGATAGTGTTCTCACCAGACTGAAGGAGGAAGTGCAAAAATATGTAAACCACATTTTACAGTTACAGGGATCTCAGCAACAAGGCCCTGCTTGGATCCAGATGGGATCTCACAAAAGGTGAATCAGAGAGGGCAGAGAATCGCTGCTGTGTAGGGAACTGTGCTTCAGAAGAGCTGCAGAAACCACCTGTAGCTTTCCCTGCAGACAGGCTGGAAACAGCACAAAAATCATGGGCCACCTGACCTTGCAGGTCACCTCCTCTTCACAGGGGAGACAGGGGGTGGCAGCCATTTATTAGATCAAATCCTGTGTTAAGGCCACTGAAAACAAACCTGTGCAGAACTGGACAGATTCAGCTTAACAAAGCATGCAAAGACAGCAAAGCTTATTTTTCTGTAAGAACTTTTGTTTTTTGGTAGGTGGACACGGTAGACAGAGACTGGATCTTACCTGCAGCTACAATACAAGAGTGTTGCCTGGCTTTGGAAGGTAGTTTTTCATTTGTTGTTGTTGTTTTTTAAACTAGAGAAGATCCTTTTTAAAAACCCAAAACCTAGTGAAGAAGCTGTATACCCAGATTTTACAATCTGATTTTTGGTTTTACAGGAGGATTCATCCATTATTATGAAGAACTGCTGGAGATGGAATGGTCACCATCTGAAACAAAGAAACGAAAACCCCAGCAACAGACTATTGCATTTGTGTGATGTGCTTAGCTGGTATGACTTGCATTGCAGGAAGAATGTTTTATTCTCTGACACACCAACATTTCTTTCCTATTATTATAAGATCGGCCTTTCACATTTCATATCTTACCATCTTTAAAAGCCTATAATTACAGAAGCTGATTGAGAAACTATGTTATTTAAAATTAACAGCTGAATGAAATCAACAGAGGCAAAGTGCATTTTTATACAAGAAAATAGCACTGTAGAAAGAAAGATTCTGTACAATATTTAAATATTGTATATACATAAAATTATATTGTTCATAACTCATCTTAAAGTTTCTCTTGTTTGTAAACCATGGAAAGCAACACACACAAAAAATTCCAGTATTTAGCTTTTAAAGCATTTAGCAGGCAGCTAATTTAGCAGGAAATCGACTGCTAGCAAGCACACTTTGTAATTATAGAAAGTATCCAGCAGGATACTGTGACTAGCATTCTCCATAGTCCTGTATTTATTTATTTATTTTAAAGCTGAATGCAGAACACATTTCCCACTCAACCAGGGAATTCTGCAGGAGACACGGAAAACTCAATGACAAAATGCAGTGGATCAGTTCTGCAGCTCTCTACTGTGGCAAAACTCCAGGATAAACACAGAAAGTTTAAGTGCAGGATTGGAACATAAATTAATGAAATAACTGATAAAGCTTTAATTTCCCAAAAGTGTCAGTAATGGATTTAACTCATGCTCAACTTTTTAAAAAGGAAGGTTTAGATTAATAATTAACATTGCAAAGTTTTGGAAATGTAATGAATTCCAGCAGGTAATCAGGCAGCTCTGTATAAATGCTCTGGAAAGTGTCAGCATTTTAGGGTGATTCTGCAGGTTGGTACCAGTCTGATAATTTGGAGTGGGACTAGGATTTGAATCTGAAGTTGCCAGTTCATGGCAGATACAGAATGTATGTTTCAGAAGTTTTCCTCCAGTAGCATTTTGCAAAATAAAAACTATTCTAGGTGTAAAAGAAATTTTCCAGGTGAGCACGCTCAAGGAAACGTTTCCAGAAAGTTATTATTTGGAAAACAAGATGCTATAGTGGCCATCAGTGCATTTCCCCTGTGTCAAGAGCTCTGTGCTCACTGCCAGTAAGGAATGCTTTATTTAGTGCTATTTGTACTTTCATTCTATTGGCTTCTACCTTCCACTTCATTGGCCATTCAACTCAACCCAGCAATACATTTTACTCAACTAAAATGTTTGCTACAAAGAACACGTTATGGTACCTTTGATCTGAATGTTTTGTCTCTTCTGAATTGTTTAGATGTTTCAGCCATCATCTAGCTGTGCTTCCAAATCTTAACATAGGAATGAACAAGAAAACAAATATAATCACTTGGGGAAGTGCATGACAAAGCAGATGGGTCAGAGGGACGTTGGCAGGCTGGAGAAATGTGCAGACAGGAACCTCAAAAAGTTCAGCAAAGGCAAGTACAAAGTCCTAAACCTGGGCAGGAATAACCCCATGCACCAGGAGAAGCTGTGGACCAAGTGTCTGGGAAGCAGCCTGGCAGCAGAACAGCACCTTGACATCGTGGCAGACACAAGGCTGAGCGTGAGCCAGCAACGTGCCCTTGCAACAAGGAATGCCAGCAGCCTCCTGGGCTGCACTGGGAACAGCACTGTCAGCAGGTCTAGGAAAGTGATTATTCCCCTGATTCAGCCCTGGTGAGACCATGTCCAGAGTGCCAGGTCCAGTTCTGTGCTTCCCAGGACAAGAGAGACACGGACAAATGGCACTGAGACCAACAAAGGGTCATGAAGGCAATGAAGGGATTGGGGGATCTTTCATGTGAGGTGAGACTGAGAGAGCTGGGGCTGTTGGACTCAAGGAGGCTCAGGGGATGCTAGGAATGTGTACAAGTGCCTGAGAGCAGACAGGAAAGAGGATGCAGCCAGACTTCTCAGAGGTATCTAGTGAAGGAGCAAGGAAGAAGCAACACACATGAATTTAAACTCAAGAAATTCCTTTCAAAGGTAAGAAGAAACTTTTGCAGTGAGGGTTGTCAAGTAAGTCACCTGGAGTTTAGGGATCTTCATTTTGGAGATAATAAAAATTAGAAAAAGCAACTTGTTCTGATTGATACTGCTTAGAACTGAGAGGTTTTATCAGTCAGTCAATGGATGTCCCCTTCAAGTTCAGCTACTCTGTGATTCTATGGTTTCAGATGGAGACTAATAAAAATAAGTTTAGAAGACCCGAAGAGAAATAGGTTTGTTCTTAATATTATTTTCTGAATTATAATGAAGGTAATGCTAGCTAATTAATCTGACAGCTTGTTCTGAGAGCTTTGACAACAAAGGCCCTGTTTTCAAACTGGAGCAATCAATATTAGGCTCCCAAAACACGTATCTATTTCCTAAATATAATTCCAAGGATTTCTGGGGATTTTCTTTACTCAGAATTTAAATAATTTAGTTCCTATTTCTTTGAGTCATTGATTTTCAGCACTTTAAATTCTGAAAGCACTGGGCAAATTCAAAAGAATACTATGAACTACTAATTTGTTCCCATTGCCAGAGGATGGTGCTGTTTAAACAGATATCCCACACAGATACACGCCCTACAACAGCCACGTGGGTTAGTGAGTTTTTCTCAGGAGGAAGAAGAAGAAGGCGAAGAGATTACAACTTGGTATATTTTTAACTAACCTTCAGGACCCAACAATAATCAGTGTTTACTAAATAAAGGTAGATCTTTAAGCATGCTTGAGTAACTTGGTAACTTTTACTACCTCTGGAACTTTTGCTCCCAAAACCTTTTAAGGGTCTTTCAAAAATCCAGCCTTTGGTCACCAAAGGGCACAAACACGACATACCCCACCTTACTAGCTGTTCTCATGTAGCCTGCTGAAATTCAAGGTGATGACATGACAGACGGAAGTCAAAAAATGCAACAGTGGAAGATCAGTCTCACAAACAGGCTGTGGTGGGGGAAAGGGCTGTTAGTAATTTAAGAAATCAATACCAACTTTGACACTTTTAGAGGTTGCAACATCAACAGCCATGGCTTTGATTTCAGTGTCCCCAAACTGCATCAGTGTTTTGATCTCCCGCCGGCTGGGCACAGAAGCGTCAGTTCCCGTGAGATCCAAGCGCAGGGTGCCGCACTTCTTCACGCCAGGCTCGGTGATGAAGCTGACGTTGTCTTGCTCTGAGCTGTAGATATTGATCACTATTACTAACTGAGAAGGCTTGGCAGGTGTGTAACTGCGTGTCACAGTCTCTCCCAGGGCTACAGACTGGTCGGCTGAGATGAATTTGTCAAAGACATCAGTGCACCAGCGCGTGCCGTCTTTGACCAGCAGCTTCTCCGGGGGATGCTTCCCCTCCACAAAGCGGTTGAGCACCCCGACACCGTAGGTGAGAGGGGAACGCCGCACCTTGATGACAGCAGGGTCGAGGCCAAAGAGAACAGCTCCTTTGAGGATGGTCAGACCCACATCCTGGGGAATGATGACCCGGCACCTTGAGCCAAAAGCGCTCTGGACGGCTTGTTGGAGCAAGGGGGATTCAGCGAAGCCGCCCACCAGGAACAGAAACTTCACATTGGTCACCTCCGGCTTATCAAACACTTCACCTGAACAGAAGCAGAGACCATTCAATAAGGAAAAATCCACTGTGATGAGGCAGAGTCAGCGAAAATCCCCATGTCTGAGTGCACTGAGTGTTTCCTGCACATGATCTGAAATTGACACATCTGTGCCCACACTGCCACCCTCAGCATGCACCAGTCCCATGTCTGTAGTCTCTACAACATTTCACTATGAATTCACTTACCTCAAAGCATACAACATTTCTGAAGTGGCATTTAAAACAGACCCTTTACTGAATTCCAGATAAATCACCCCATTTCAAATTCACTTATTATTTCTGACCCAAACATCTTAACCACAACAAATACCACCTGCAAAATAACACCTCTTTACATTTTTACGCATGTTCATTCTTAACTTAAGCCTGCATCTCCTACTTTCCAGAAAATCATGCAGTTCAGTTGTCAGCTCACTTGTAGTTCAAACAACTGAGTTACTTACCACAACTGTTGCAATCCTAGGTGCCTCCCTCCCTGCTCACATATAAGCTGCTCTATAATTGTTGTCTGACTAAGTTCTGAAATTTAGCTAATAATCCCTCACATGTGATGAGCAAAGCTGGATATTCCATTGCAAACAGTGCTTTGTAATCTGTAGAAAGCAACACTTTTCTCACCACATGCATTGTACTCTACTTGATACAAATTTCATCTTCCACCAGAAAAGACCTTAAATAGTAACTTTCCTAATAAGCACATGTCACTTTCCATTACTGGACAAATAAACTCATTGCTGTTTAAGCCATGCCTGGAAGTACTTTTACCATGATGCATCATTTACCATTTGTGTTTTAGAGATGTCAGTGATTTGGATGGTCATGAACAAATGTGACCTTCCAGTGGGAAGGAAGGAACCAGAGGTCTTAATACCAGGAATAATGAGAAATGAATTACACTTCTGGCATTATTTAGTGGTTGCCTGAAACTGAAAAAAAGAAAGGCAGGATCTGGGTTTCTCAGTGCATGTCAGCCTTCTGAATGCTTGCAGCCCTGGAAGCACAGAGTAATTGAAGCTTAGGCAGGAACAGGACTGGATCACACCCAGTAAACAGTTCATAGCTAGTAGGAGTATGTGCTCAGGACACATCCCTTACTTTTATTATCTGCCTAGCTGATCTGTAGAGAGCTGCAAGTTTCAGAACTGAATTCCTTGTCCACAACTGGTGCATAGCAGGAGGGCTGTTACTGGGTTGAACTGGGTGAGCAAAGCTCCAGTTTCAGCTCAGCCAGAAATGGAATCACACACAGATACGTACTCAGGTGCTGAATGATCTGGTCAATCGTAGGTTTGAAAAGAGCATTCATTGCATCTGGGCTCATCCTCAGCATTCCCTGGGAGGACCACTTCACAAAGTCCACACTGCAAAAGAACAGTGAGAAAGAACATTAAAGCATTGCAGCTGAGCTGCAAAACAACCACCAGGTATTAAATAAATGAATTAATAAGTTTACAGAATCTGCATGCCTTTTCCTTAGTACAAAGTGCCCCAGCTCACCCTAGTCCCATACCAACTGCAGTTATGTAAAACTTGAAGGGAGAATTATTATTTTTGCTTGTCTAATTGTTGTTTTCTTTGCCTGATTGCCTTCCACAGCATTAGCAAGGCTCAACTGCTCTCTGAAACAGCTGGCAGTCAATGCAGTGCTCGCTCATCTGAAACAGCACTGATTCATCCCCAGAAGGGCAACATTTAGATTACAGCAGTAGCAGGCCAAAGCCACTGGAAACACACAAGGAAAACAAGCAAGTTGGGAAGCCTCAGGAGGCAAAAGAGAGAACAGCCTTTTTAATGAGGCATAACATTTATTAAGTGAATACAGGCATTATGCTATTCTATCACTGATACACATCTGTATAGCTCAGTAATCTCCCTTTCATTCATGCACATTATATGTCAACCTTTACACTCTTTCTACCCTGTTAGCCAATTCATTTCATTTCATTTGAAGGGAGCATTTAGCATCCCAAGATTCACCATTAAGGTTATTAATAAAAAGGAGATGGCCTTGTGTGGGGGATTATTTCCAGAAATTTTTAATGATTTCAGAACCTCAGTCTCATTTAGAAAGCAACTTTTAGCTGGGTTCAAAGTCATTTAAGCTTACTGTACATTTGCCAATAACTTCTGAAAGAGATGCAGGAGTTCCACCCTGCATACTACATTCAACACTGGCTAGTTTAAAAAATTAAGGTACAGGTACTAAATACCAAATCTTCCCCTCTCAGGTCCCAAGCCTCCTGCTCCAGATTCACAGGTTCTCTTGTTCATTCTCTTTTACACCATTAAACTCCAAGTTTTCTGTAGTATATAACTTCAAAAGATGCAAAATGCCCATTTCTACTTTCTTCTCACCTCCTTTTCTACAGCAGTCCATAATCTTATCATTTAGAGTGACTTCTCGATACTGAAAATCATGAAATTAAAATCTCTGGAGGGGATTATGTCTCCCTGCCTATCAGGAAAATTATCAAACTTGTAAAATTCTATAAGAAACAAAAGCCTGCCATCACTTCAAAAGCTGAACACTTTCCCCTTGCAGAGCTTTATGTAGCAGCATATGTTTTCTCCAGTGATCTGATACTGTTAATAACTTCCTTCAAACCATGAACATATTTACACATCTCACAATCTTGGATTTTTTCCAGGATCCAGGCCGCTAAAAATTAAGGTTCTAGGCAACAAATCCTGTGTTTGATCTGACATTCCTAATTAACATGCAAGGGACTCGAATATACAAAGAAGTGATGCAGTGGTGGCCTAGCAGAAGTCGTAGAAAGCAATACCTGAAAAGTGCAAGTCTTGTACAGAAAAGCTTTTGCAAGACATCGATCAGAACTTTTCATTCTGGAAACTGCACTAGAGGCAGTCCCATTTTCTCCTCCTTGCATTACACTTTTACACCGTTACCTTTCAGCCCTAATATAATTAGGATATTTTAATTATTTGTCTTTGCTACCAGTAGTTAATTCTGCATCCATGTGGTTTCAATTGTCTACTCACTTGCTTTTCCTCAAGGCATGTTCTACGCTGTGACCTCGGAACTTCTTGTAGTAGTCAATGAAGGAGAAAGGCAGGGTGATGTTCAGGGGGTTGGTCCTGTCGGGAGCTGCCGCCCGCTTACGGGACTCGAACGCGATCATCAAATCCACCCAGGCTGCAGGACGCTTGATTTTAAACTGCTCAATGAAATCCTCTCCAAATATTTTACACAGGAGCTTTTCAAACTCGTAGTCCACACCTAGAGAACCATATGGTCCACCTGTACCACAGACACAACACAGCTTTAATATTCTGGATATTCTTTAATATTCTTACGACATTTCGAGTTGACCACGTACACATCAGAAAAACACTCTCAGGGCTGTCATGGGAGAAGGTCCACAAAAAGAGGTTCTTTTCTATAGGTAACAGCTGGTCTGATAGACAACATGCTCTCACCTTTGCCTCACTGTTACTCCTGTATCATCATAGCCACTGTAACACTACCACTTATAAATGAGTGATTCAGCCATCCAGCAGCTGGGTTATACTAATTTTGAGTGCTGGTCTCATTTCAGGAAGAACTGTCTGTAAAATGCAATAAAGGCATACATTTCCTGCCCTGACAAGCCAAAACATTACACAAATGTGTAATACACAATCTAATTACATAAAGCAAGCAGTGGAAGTGACGTTACCTGTTGCTTTGTAGAGCTCCTTCAGATGTCCTTCAGGGAGCCTGATCTGATGGACAGTCATATCCACTGTGCCTCCTCCGCTGTCAACCACGATGTACCGATCACCTGGAATGCCAAGGGGAGAGGCCAGGGGCATTTACACCACTGTGAGCACACCAGCTCACTGCAATGAGAGCTCCTGAGGCACCAGGGGAGATAATGGCCTACAGACAGCCAGGAATGGCTGTGCTGGAGACTTGATCTTTGCTAGTAATTATAACACAATGATTGATAACAGATATCAAAGTCAGATGTCAAAAGCTATTGAGGCAGCACAGCTGAAAAGCAGATCAGTGGGACTGCTCATGCTGCTGGTGTACATCCTAGTGGGCTACCAAATTAATGTTATGCCTGTTCTGAGTAAAATACTCTGGCTGCAATGGCTTTCCAGCATCTTTTTAATAAATCATACTTTGCTAGAGCATACAGAATTGCAGTCCAGAATTTAAACTTGTGGGTTTTTTCCTTTTCCCCTTTATAACCACTGTGAGAACAATGCAGTGCACAGCACCTTTGTGGGAAACACAGTATTTGCCTGCAATACAAAACCAGTGAGAGCAAAGTTTGTTCAGGAAAGGACAGTACCTTCCTCCAGCTCAGACCAAATCTCTCCTATGACATTTTCCACCATGAAGGTCCGGCTCTGCCGGTTCCGGCGCACGTGTTCCTTCCCTAGTGAGTGACAGAAAGAAGTTACTGAGTATAAAAAAGCAAGAAGAAATAAAATCATAAACTGCAGGAAACAAGTGTCAAGCAGGCTGACAGAGCTGTATGTGTCACTTCGTAACAAAACAAATGTACAAAAATTATTGCATTGGAACCAGGAATGTTAGAATGTCATTCCTAGAAAGAAGGAAAAATGGTTTATAGCCACCCTGATCTTCCCTGATATTGTTATATATACTTCTATGTATTTTAATATATACTAATTACCTAATACAAATAATGCAAATTAATCATATACAGTAATAACCTAGTAAGAAAGCTATAAACATCTCTGACTTGTGTTTTTTAATACACTCTGGCTTGCAAAGCGTGTGCTGGCAGCAGGGTGGGGGGCTGGCAGCCAGCTGTGCTCACAGCAGCCTCTATCAGGAGGTGGCAGTCCCAGCCCGCTCCCAGACAACGCCGACACCACCCGGGATGGGAACATTCCCACACTTACAAAAATTGCTGCTCATTTTGAGTGCTCAGGCAAATACACCTCCCCAACCTCTTAGGATGTCAGTCTACCTCAAAACAAGCAGCCAGAAGCACTGCTGCTCAGATTAGTAACTTCTTAAGGACACAGTGACCACCAGGGCTGACCCTCATGATATTTAAAATATACACCAATTAAAAACTAGGAGTCATCTTGCAAGACTATTGTAACAATCAGTTAACTTACAAGATTTAACTTCTACTTAGACATTTAAAAGATGCAAAACAATCTGTCAAGAGAAAGCAGAGTAGTGAGAACCTCTGCTACTTATGCTTCTAAATCAACCTCTATAACTCAATGATCAAAAAAACCTGCATTCCTTGTGTTATCTTCACTCACCTTCAAAGGCACTTCATAAAACACTACAAGAGAGGCAGCCTGCCATGAGTGAAAATTCTTTGTGGAAATATCAGCACGCAAATCACAGAATGCACTTTGCTTCCTCTTTCTATAGTGCCTGTCATCAGGAAACAGAGCATCAGCTCCACTTGCTCCTGCACCCTCCCCAAAAAGACCCCACGATGCAGAGAAGCTGCCCCAGCCTCAGTACACTGACTGGGCAGCACAGGGAGAGCTCAGATGAAGCATTCCATGACAGAACAAGAACTAGGCCCAAGCAAGGGCCTGTCAAGCCCACAGAAATCAATGGCAATCCTTTCATTCCCTCCTGTGGGCTGGAAGTGAACACAAGAGCCAGTCTTCAACTACAACTGAAGCAAGCTTATCCTTGCTACTACGAACACTGAAATTTTTGTTTTGACTTCACAGCAATAATATGGCCCTTGGAGTGCTTCTCTCTGTTTATATTTAAAGGGTTTTTCTCCTTAATCTGTTCTCAGCTTGTCTTGGGTGCCTGCCATGCCTCTATGAAATTTTAATTCCAACCCCAAATTAATTCACTCCAAACTTTGTTTGCATTAATTTTGACATGAAACCTTTCTCATCCCCAATAGCTTTTGACCATACAAAGTCAAGAACGAGAGTGGTACCCCCACCCAAGAAAAAGCCCATTAGCAGAAATCCATGATCTGCCAGATTCTGCCCAGCTTCAAAACTGTAACCAGATAAACTCCATTATTATTTTCCCAGAAGCAAATCCCTGTGTTGTCTGAAAGTGAGTTCACGTAAGATCACATGGAACTGGAATAGTTCATGGCACAAATGAGGGGGACAGCAGCCAAGGGGCCCTGAAGGGACTGAATCCTGAAAATAGATTGTGTCCTGTACTCTGTGTGGGCTTCCAAACACTGAACACATCTGACAAGTGCTGGCTAGGAGAGGCAAGGATTTGAGTGAATGATGTAGTGACTCTGCCTAACTAAAAAAAAACCCGCTCTGCTAAGTGCAGGAATAGCTCTACTAGCTCAACCTCCCACCTGCCTCTACTGTTGTGACCTAGCAAATGTGGTAACATACAGATTCTTCTGAAAAATTCCTTCTAGGATAGACTGCCACACTACCATCAGTATGAGGGCAACTGCTACAATTTAGACATACAGGGGAAATATGCACATTATGCAGCAATCAAATCTTACTGCTGCAGGCCACTTTCCTTTTTTCCCTCCTCTATTTCCCTCCAGTTTCAGTAGGCTACTAAGCTCAAAAAACTCTGATGGTGAAGGATCTTTTGGCAAGTGACTTACAGTGGTCCAATCTCTGTCCCTCCCCTTCAAACACTGACAGTAGCAACAGATCCCAGGTCAATAAATCAGAAGTGCATTATCCAGTTGGTCTTCAACAAGCAGACAAATTCACTGCTACATTCCAATGCCATGTGTTCCACTGAGTGTTGAAAGTCATTAATGCTATTTCATAAAGATGACATCAAAAAGCATCTGCCAATACTTTGGAACACCTCAGACTGATAGTTTCATCGCAGATCCAGTTATTTAGTGCTGCCTCAATAATGCAGATAATCAAACACATAATTGCTTCCAACAAATTAAATGAAAAAAATGATCCAACATGAAGTACTAACTTAAGGCAGAAAAATACCATTGTGAAAGTACTAAAAGACTCCCACAACATCCAAATAAAGGTAAGACAGGGAAACTACCTGCATGCTAAAATATTAGGAAGAAATTCTTCCCTGTGAGGGTGGTGAGGCCCTGGCACAGGCTGCCCAGAGAAGCTGTGGCTGCCCCATCCCTGGAAGTGTTCAAGGTCAGGTTGGACAGGGCTTGGAGCAAATTGCTCTAGTGGAAGGTGTCCCTGCTGATGGCAGATGGTTAGAACAAGATGATTTTTTAGCTTCTTTCCAATCCAAATCATTCTGTGATGTCTGCTGAGTCAACTTCTAAGCAAGTCTAACTATGGTAAGCAGCAAAACGGTTCATAAAAGCAAACTGATGCCAGCCTGAAACATTTCAAGAGAACAAGGATAACAAGAAATGGTCAGAAACCAGCCCTCAGGGACAAAGCAAACTTAGGCATGAGAATCTAAAAAGTGAATGAACAGAAGTACCCTGTGTAAATCCAGTTCCAATAGTGTCACTCGGGCTGTAGCCATTGACAGGTGCCCTACTACTCAGGTCTATCATCTGGTGCAGGCGCAGCTTTCGGCAGTAGATAGAGGCAGCCTCGGGTTCCAGGGCAATGATCAACTGCTCGGGATTTTCAGGAGATGCCATTCCTGCCTGCGAGAGAGAATGGATCAGAGAAGTGGGGTGGGGGATCCCGCAGCCCAGCAGACCCTCTCAGCACAAGGCTCTCCCCAGCTCATGGGCTTCGCTGGGTCACCCCTCAGAGTTCAACCCACAAAGGAGCTGCTGCCAGGGGCTAAAGGTCTGCATCTGGGAATTGTCCTGCCCACACTGCATAGCACAACTCCACAGGCTGTAACAGGGAGGTTTGCATGCACTTACCATGCTAAGTGTCTAACCGAGCACTTGTGTACATGACAGGTGGAGAAACGAAGAAAATCGCTTTGAAACCTGTAATAATTGGCCTAAAACCTGAACTCCTAATTAACCTGTGAATCTGCCAGCTAAGAGGGGCCTCAGCCTCCTTGCAGCCTCCTTTGGCCTCTCTTTGCCACAACAATATTTTAGGTATGTCATTCTTTATGTCCCAGATATTCACAGTCCTTGCCAAAATGAGGTTCCTGCACTGTTTAACTGTATAGGAATATACAATACACTTTGCCGGTATCTTCTGTCTTACAACCAACATTTTCTATTTCAAAATCCATTGCTTTAAAGTACATTTGCTTTTATAACATCTTCAAAATGCTCAGTATACTCAAGGAGACAAAATACAACAGGGAAGGTTCCCTAAAATGTAATGAGAACAAGCCTGAAAATAATACCACATTATAAAATCAGCATTTGCCATTTTTTCTATTTTCTTTCTGGATTTTCAGCCTTCAGACACAGATATTTTCAAAAAGCCACAAGTTCTTATGTAACTACATCACTCTCAGAACTGGGCTTAAAGAAAAATATTCAAAGAACAGTTCACAAAACTGTGTTTTAATTTCTTTTCCCTGGTACTTCTGCCTACTGAATGATAATTCTGTTAAAATAGGCAACTTTCAACTCTTCCTATCAACTTTTGGGTTACTTGCTGTTACTTTTCAGTTAAGTGCCTGAGCATTAAAGCTTGCCAACCAACAAATAAAACAAAATGAACATTTTTCTGCTCCCACAGTCAGTCTTCCAGCCTTCAACCCATACACATACACTGTGGTCCCTACAGAGCATCTCCAACAAAGGCAGACTCACATGGAAAGTCTGCAGATTGGTTTCAATAAAGCTACTTTGTGGGCTGTGGGAATTGCTGGCTAATTGACACCTGCCGCCAGAAACTCAAAGTGAAGTTGGATTAAAAAGTAATACCAGGTAAGACGAAGGACAAAACTGTCCTTCATATTTACTGATTCATTTTACCCTCTCCATGCTAGTAAGTAAGATAAACAGATTCTTACAGAAAGCATCTTCCTCGCTGTTGGTAACAAAAAAGGCAAAACAACAAGAACAAAGTTCTAAAATAAGAAAGAGTTAAGAGTTAAACTAATCAAGGTTGCTCATTATTTTAAAAGCACACCATGACTAGGATTACTGTCACTTAACATCCTTTATTGCCTTTGGGCAAAACTTGCAGCTTCAGTTACATCCACTGGGCTAAAGAGCATGATCTGAAATTAGCAGAATTGTGTGGGAAGGAAAATACTGTGCAAATACTACAGAATATCAAACCGTGCCAGCTGTGTGGCAACACATACTGAAAAAAATATTATATTGAAGAGAATGTTTGCAACCAAACTTTCAAACTTTGGGGCACACAGATTTACAGCAGCCAGACTAACCCTAAAACGTCTAAGAAGAGTATCAATTAAGCACAGACTCTCCTGCCATCACAGCACTTGTATGTGAGCATGTTGGCAGATTATCTATACAGGTTTAGATAAGGCCCTGGAGCTGTACTGGGGATGAAGACGTGCCTTAGTATAAACCCAATCCCTCCTGTGACCCATCTGGATGTAGTAAGCACAGGCAGGGCTGGTTTCATGCCAGCTCACTTCAACATCACTTATCTCCAGCTGAGCTTTTCCACACAGGAAGCTTCAGTTTGCTGCACTGGAAAGAGCAACATCCCAGATATGAATCAATACTCTGTGACAGACATTAGTCTAATTTGCTTAAGAATTCCAAAAATGTACGGTCTCTGCACACAAACTGTCTTTGCCTTTGGAGAGTTTTGCTAAAAGCTTAATCTGGATCTTGCTGCAATTCTAAGGGCTTGGAGAACAAATAGCTCCCAACTACCCTGCTGCAGTTTTCACTTGTATTAAATCCATTACCGTGTTGTGTGAGAGCTCTGAATCTGAGCAGCAAGTGGGTTTTTTCCAATATCTAGCAATGGGGATGAGCCCAAGAGTGCTCAGTCTGCTCCTTGTACTGGCATGTGTCAGCAGCACAGACAATTCTAGTCTCAGTCTAACCTATGCACTAAAGACAAAATTGTATTTTAGTGAAAAAATAGTTTGTTGCTAAGGATATTAAAATCCAAAGGCTTTGCAGGGGTGACAAGAACTGAGTTGCACACACATGGAATGCACTGGTATTTCCTAACTGGAGGTGGCGGTGGGGGGAAGATTGTATTAATTGACAAATCATCTGTTCTAGGGGGAATTTTAGTACAAACTCCCAAGGCTGGTTCTGCTCAAAGCAAACAGTAAACCATTAACAATAACATTTGCTTCCTCCCCTCCTCCAGCAGCAGCCCGTACCATGAACTTTTCACACTGCAGTCAGAAGAGGAAGGCAGTGACCTGCAGCGGATGGACTCGGATCTGTGTTCTCAGACCCTCCATGCACAGCAGATGCTATTCTTGCTCCTTTTTCTCTCTAGCTATGATTTTAACATACCCAAAGTATCTCCTGAGGAAAACATCCAACAGAAATGACAGTTTTCAACGGTTCAAAGCACAGCTGATCCTAACAGAACCTCATGAAGAAAATGCTGAGGTTTTTTGTTTAAAAGCTTTTCTCAGAGAGTTTGAAGGGCCAGTTACAATGAAGAACGGGTTGTTTCACATCATAAAAAGACCATACAGAGAATCTTTAACAGCAAAAGGTACCAGGCATCCAACACATATTTTTATATGTAGACACACATATACATGTACATATATACACACATACATATTTATATATAAATATATATATGTATATGTAGCAATCAGTATTTCATACCTCGTGTATATAGTATTTCTACTTAGACCATGAGAGAGAACACATTACATATATATCTATACATCTATACACAGCACAGAGAAAATGGGGGAAGGGGAGATGATAAAGAAACATGAACACATAAATACTGCTGGGGAGGAATGGAGCAATGAGGTTGTTTTAATACAAGCTCCAAGATGAAGACTTAGGCAGTACATCTGTCCCATCATTACGGCCAAGGGACAGATGGGAGAAAAATATTGAGCATGCAGAGAAAGAGGAGTGGAAACAGCAGGCAGTCAACATGAAGAAACAGTGATGCATTTGTTAAAATTATTAATTGCAGGCATTTGGGAATTTGCTGTATTTTACACTTTCTGCTTTCTGTCTGCCTCACTCCGTGTTCTTGCCCACTGCTGCCCAAGTACTACTGAAATAAAGACCAGGGATTCACAAGTTAACAGGCCTGAGCAGGACAGATCTAAACAATGTCTCAATATTCAACCTTCTATAGATCATTCTGGCAGTGGGACAGACACACCAATTTGCTTTTGCCCAGGGCAGCTTACAGCAGACTTTAGAACAGAGCAGTGTCTTGACTCCAGCCTGCTAAATCTTCTTTCTCCCGTAACGCTCACTAGCAGCATAAACCCAGCCATCACTTATGAAACATGAACGAAGCAGACAGCAGCTTCCCCAAGAACACAGAAGTGGAAAACTCATCACGGGATTACAAAAATTCTTTTGAGCACAAAAAATTTCTTGGAAATTAATTTGCAAGATATTGCTGCATTTACATACCTGGAAGAAGCAAAGAACACTATGAGAAGAACTGCTCTAAAATTCAACTTTGCTCACATGCCTGAAGACTAGGATTTCATTTTTTGACAAGAGAACTCCCAGACCTCACTCACTCCAGTAGCACAGGTCTGTGTGCTGGTGCCAGCGCACTGCTGTTCATGTTCCAAGATGCATCATCGACAGCAAACTTCAAAATCTCACGTACTGGAGCACAAATAACTTTACCATCCAGATGCAGGTGAATTCTCACCCTCGCCACCAGCTCTGTTTTTATAGCCAGAGATGTGTCACCAGGAGAGAGCCACAGCTGACCACAAGACCACATTCCTGATTCCCCAAACAGCATCTGCTGCCAACTGTTAGACTAATTCACCACTAGAAAATACTGAGGGTCTGGACTGCAGCTCAGTACAGCACAGCAGTCTGAGCACTTGCAGAGAACTGTTTTCACTCACACCACAGGCAAAATCACCATTTCTACAAATTAAAAGATGCTGCTTTTAAAACCCAGCCTCACACACCACAACACTCAGGGAAAAAAAAAAAAAAGCAATGCACTTTTATTTAATATTGTAATGTATATGACCTTAAAGAGAGTACTATAGTAGAATATTCCATGCAGTCTGAATCTTTTTAAGGTAGGCCTAGATGAAAATGTCTGAACACTGCTGTAGTTAGAAGCATTAGCATTTAGCTGCAGTTCTCCACAGCCAGGCAGAACACTGGTGTTCTATCTGGCTTTATTTATCATACCACAGTGATCTCAAAAGAAGTAGAATGTTAGGAAATACACCATCATTAACAAGGTACCTGTTTCCTATTCCTATCCTTGAAAATTATTGAAAGCAACAGTCAGAGTTTCTTTTTCTGGTTTTTCAGAGAGATACACCAGATATATTTCTAAAAGTGGAAAAAAAAAGCCTGATCACTGATTTGTAACACAAGGAACATGCCTTACATACAGTGCACTTGTTCTTTTGAGTTATAAAACTGATTAAAAGAATTGACTGGATGAATTCTACTTTAGTGCTTTGATATATTTTGTAGTCATTAAAGACCTAATTCAGTACGGCTGCAGGGCTGTAGGCACTGCATTCACAATTGATAAGGCATTTCTGGATACAAAAATGTACCATCAATAAAATAAACAGATAAACGCATGTGGAAGAGCCCCCCTCATTACATGGTTGGAAAAACAAGGCACAAAGACTAAAAGGCTTTCCTTAATGTTGCACAGGAAGCCAAAACAAGGTGGAAATTCCCTGGATAACTCCAGTTCAGTGTCACAGCCAAATGCTACTCTTCCCCAACCAGCAAGGTTCCATTTCTGCCTGTGACATGGAGCACATGCAGAAGCTGCAGGAACAGCTCCACCACAGCCTTGGGTGCCCATTCTTCTCTCCCAGTTTGTCACCTTCACCAACTGCACTACTTTAATCACTTCTGAAGCAACACTGCAGACCAGACAAGTGCAATGATCTGTTCTTCTGGTTGGTAGGAAAAACCTTTCAAACCTGTTTTACCACCAAAGCCCCATTTGTAGGCAACAGAGATAAAATTTAGAAGTTGGATTCTATGAAACGGCTCTGTAAAGATGATGTGGTTTATTAGGAAATGAAGCTCTGCAGGACCACATCATTCAGTCAAAACAACAGAAGCTGAGGATTAACATCAACATTTTTCTATTTTCCAAGATACTTATTAGAATTAGTAACAATAGGAAAGGCATGATTGCAAGTTAAGCACTGTGCAGACTGCATGAAGAAAGTATTGTGAGGCTGAATCAAGGCAAGACAAAACAGCGGCTGGAAATTAAGTGCCTTGTGAAACTTCCACTGTTTAAACTAATCAGTTCATTGTTAAGGGATTCATGATAACACCATCCACTTAGTGCCTTGGTAAGTGAGCTCCTCTAATCCTCCTCCTTTTTCACTAGCTAGCACTTTCTCCAGTCCTATGGCATCAGACTGGGATGTCACAAATAAACCACTGAGATCTAATTACAGAGGCAGAGCGTGCCAGGAAAGAAGATGAGCAACATGGGAAAAGGCTCCCAGCACTATCCCAAAGAGGCACACAAGGGGAAGCAGGGTTGGCAGAGAGTGGGGAGAGTGGGTACCACAAAGCTGCAGGAAAAGCAGCGTGCATGCAGTTTTGATGGATCTTCAGCCTGGAGAAGGCTTCATAAAAAGTGTTTGAAAATCACTACACATACCCTCACATACCCTGATGCTTTGCCCTTAGACTTTGGAGTAATGAAGAGTGCTGCAGTACAAGAAATACTGTGGGTAAACAGAATAGTGAGGTCAGACAGCCCAGTTAGCTCTGCCCACTTACCTCTTCAAAGACAGATTCTTAAAATTACTCAACAGCCACAAAATAAACAGGATTTTCAAAGATGGGTTTGCCAAAGGCAGAAGGAAGAGCTGCTGGGTGCTCCCCTCCTTTCAAAAATATTCACTCTGCATATAAGAGCCTAGATGAAAACTGAATATTGACTTTTTACTAAAAATCCAATCAACACAATGTTTGGGTGGTAGTTGATCCTGCAAAGATCTGACATCTACAGTGTCATAGAAGCACTTTTTGCTTTACAGAACCATGAGCATTTTGCTTTCTCTTAACATTTGCTACCCATACATGCACATACCTAACAAATGTATGTGAATGCATACATTTTCACACTATTACTGCTGGTTGAACTAAAATTAGGTTTGTGGCACAGGCTGTCCTTGGTCCTAGTCTGATCAGGTGTCACTGATGCTCTGCATTTCCCAAGTGAGAACATTGTGGATAATTATCACAGCTGCAGAATTCTTTCAGTGTCAGCTTCCCTATCTGTACAGATCAGGGACAGGACAAAGATGTTCATCTCTCTGTGAGAACACTACTTGAGAAAGCATAAAGGACACCTCAGGCTATGCTAAAATAGTAGTAACTTCATTTTTCAGACAAGAGGAATACAAGCTACGGAAGATGAAAAAGCCACTACTGGAGGGGCACAAAACTGGAAGCTGAAAGACCCCTGTAATAATTTTCATTTATTCACTTTGCACAAACATAACGGATGAAATAACACGAAAAGCATAAAGGCATGAAATCCAATGTAAAAACCAGCCTTTACACTGTCCTTAGGATTTTGGGTTTATCCTGAGAGGTCTCTTTTGGGGCCTCAGACATTTTCCCACCTGCCATGAGGAAGTAGATACCATCACTATGTATTTATATACTATTTCCCTGCTTTTAAAACACCAAATAGGCTTGGCAGTGCTTTCTGAATTCCCAGGGCTTGCCCATACCAGAACTCTGTACAAAGTAACTTAAGCCACAGAAAATTCACAACCTTCCCAGAGTTTTCACCTGGGCCGAACCTACTGCTGCTCCCACTTCAAACAGGGAACTCACAGGCCCTGTGAAGGGGGCTTTTGGGTGAAATCCTCGAAGCTGCAGCCAGTCAGGATAGATGATAATAAGGTACCTCACATTTGCACCTGTACAGCTGGTTTGGTGAACATCACTAGACAACATAGAAATTAATTCCAGTTGATGGTTACGCTACTCCCCATTTAGCAGTTGTGCTGACCATGTATGCTGAAGGACCACGAGGTTTAGATTAGCATTTCATTTACAATCAAAATTAGTTTTATGGTGGAAGAACCTCTTGTAGGCCAAGGAGCAGCAGAACACCTGCCTGCAGCTCTCTGAAGGGCACTTCCAAAGACAGCAGAACACAGTTTTTCTCAGTCTTGCCAGGAGCTGCAATGAGGGACGACAGCCACATACCGCAGCTTGTGGAGTCCAAATTGGGACCCCCTTTTTACTAAGAAGGTGATACAGCACCTGAACAGCTGCTCAGAAAGGCATCTCTGTCCTTGGACATTAAATAAAGCCACTGCTGACCCAGTGTTGGCAATAACCCTGCTTCAACTGGAAGGTCAAGCTAGATGATCTCCAACCAACATTCCCACTTTATGCTTCCATGACTCGAAAATGGTGCAGGTATTCTACACTGAGAAAGGCCAGAACTGCAGGATGGAATCCTTCCTAAAGGCTACGGACCCACACACTTTCTCTCTCCTTGTCTTTGTGACTCTTGTGTCAAATCCTTGCATGTATCAGTGAGAGGGAGCCCATCATGTCTGACAGGGTGACAGCAGTACCAGACTCACTGCTGCAAGCCTGCAGTTATTCAGGTCCTCACAGGTTTCTGTACAGATTGTAATTAGAACGTTTGTCTGGGAATCAAAGGAAACATTTGTCACAGCACACTTTTTGTTTTTAAAAGCGAGAAATATACAGAGCACAACAGCCTCAAGCAGTCCTGTGATCCTAAACATCAGCCATGAGTCATGTTAAAAAGTGATGCAACATATGGAAAGCAATCAGTTCAATGCAACAGGGATGCACAAGTTGAGTTTACAACACCAATGCAATCAGCACTCAAAAAAAAAAAAGTGTCTCAGACCAGTGTCTTGTCAGAGAGGGAAATTCAGTTCCTAATTAATTAATTCATGGGCTGTAGAGGAAAATATGGTCTTTATGCTTAAAAATATGAGGATACAAATAGCAGACATGGACTTGAAACCCAGCTTTTGCATTCAGCTCTGCCACAAGCTTCCTATATAAATTTTGCAAAACACCAAGAACAAATTTTGTGGAACCACCCACTAATGAAAAAAACATCAATTTCTGAGTATCCAAATAAATACTAAGGTTTTCAGTGGAGCTGTTGCTGGAGTTTGTTGGAATGAGGGGTGTTTGGACTCTGAGTAATCACCTTGGTTGTCTGTGCATGCACATACCTGATCATGCTACTTAGCAAGTTGCTTTGGGCCAAAGCAGAATCCATTTGATATTTCACTTCTGTTTACTAACCTGTCAGTAAAGCTATTGCTGTGGTAAAAAATGCAACATTTCTCCCTCTTAATGGCTGTCTAGAAAAAATGGTATTATCTCATTCTGAAAAGAATGAGAATAAATGGGGCACCTGGAACCATAATGAAGTGTGACTTTTATTTTCAGCACACTTAAAATAATGAATGTGTGGAGCTGCACTGGCTACAGCCAGAACTGCTGCATTTGTGTGGCCACTGATTAGATAAACCAGTTTGTTATAGACAGCTAGGCTGGCTGATTGAGATAAATGCCTTTGCTAAGCACAGTCAGACTGCCTCAATTTATTTTTCTGGTGTTGCTATTACGCAGCTAAGAGTACAAATTGCTTTACCTAAGCATTTCTATACTTCATATTTTACACATTACTTTTATTATCTGTTCTTTTACTTTCAACCTGAGCTTGGAATTCTTTAGGACTGCATAGACTGTTTGATTCTATTAATAAAATTTATACTTACCGGGTCTTTTGGATTTTGTATTACAATTTCCCCTTTTTAATTTATAAAACCATTTTTTCTCCTTTAGGAAGGGAGATGGAACAGAAGGCAGGAAATACTTGAATTATGACCACCGGCTACCAATCATGAAGCAGCACTTTTGTTTACAATTCATGGAGAAGGTTCTGCAGTTTACCTGTGTTTATTTCACAAAAACCTTTTATTAACTGCTCATAAGCAAGATAATTTCTTGCTACACACAGGCGAGGCAGATGATTTCTGGGTCATCGTGGGAGAGAAAAGGATTTCTTATATTTGTGAGACATGAAAGAAAACCAGTAATTGCAGCAGACCTTACTTAGGACATTAGATTCAGTCTATCACATTTTGGTCTCAGAAGTAATACAGACACAATATTCCAAGGAGAAGAATCTTGGATCATTTATTAGGCAGGGAACAAATCATGAGACTCTGAAATCACCCATGTTTCTTTGCACAAAAAAATCTCCATATTGCTTGTTTTGTTGTGCCTCTGCCCTTTCACTCCTCAAAAAGTTTCTCAGGTATTGGGACCACAAATAAATCCAAATTAGCATTACTGAAGCTGAGTCACATATTGCTGAATGATAACATGGTAAAGTAGAAGTTATGTTTTTTGACAAGTTGAAGATAAATGGGACCACAGTGGCATCTGGTTCATAATTCTCCAGGGTGATGTTGCTGCAGCTCCTTCCCAAGGGATTGTTGTCACAGATCACATTTGGGCAGTAACTGAAAGCTTAGCTCCAAGTGGCATTACCAGGAATTTTTTGCTGCATTATATTATATCCCCCAAGGTGCAGGAGAACATTACTTGCAAGTTTTATGAGTAGTGTGCATTAGAAAAATGAAGCCATTAAATTCTCATAAGCTTTTCAATTTTTCATGTTGCAATACTCTAGAAATGCTTTTTGTACCCGGGGCATGCACCAGTTACCACAACAGCAAAACCCAACTCCTCCTATTTAAGTCTCTTCCTCATGTCTCAGGCTCTCTCCTTCCCTCTATTTAGAAACATCCTCATTGTGGGCTCTTATGGCTCAGGATGATTTTACTAAAACAACACAAGTGGCCCTGACTGAGGAGGACTTGCACTGAGAAAACTACTTGCTTGCTATTTTCTGTAAGTTCCAGTTTATTCTGCACCTTGGGCTTTCTGATTTTGCCTTAATATTATTCATTACAGTTCCAATTTCAGCTCATATTTCTTTTCTCTGTAACTGAATATTGCCATCTAAGATGTCTTTTAGACCAATCTATTGTCCTTTCTATGAACTTATTACAATCAAACCCACTTGTTTTAGACGCTGTCCACACTGAGTTACATTTTTGGATTTCTATCACTCCCTAATGACTGTAGTTTACAGCCTTTCAGACCATCCTTTTCCTTTTTTGGCTGGTAAACCCCATCTAGCACAGTGTTTCCACCAGGCAGAATGAAAATTCTATTTTTTGACTATTTCTCTTCTTTCAGGCAATTTCTAAGAACATGAGAAATGCGTTTCTAAACTTTGTAAGACAGGCACAGATTCACTCTTACACAAAATGCTATGGAAACCTCTTGTTTTACTTGTTTTAGCAAAAGAAAAAACTCCAGATACTTCAACTTGTGCCACAAAGTGGACAAACAGAAATATAGAGAATTGGATTAGCAGATGCCTCTGCCTTCATGTGAACCTGGCTGAGGAACTCACATGTGTGAGCAGAGATCAATTAGCATACATTTTCCACTCTGTAATCTTCACCTCTCAATTAGTTATCCTTTACTAATTAAACATAGCTACAAGATGCAGAATCCTCCCCAACACATCACTCAATAAACATTATCATCCTCATGATTAAAAAGATCTTAATATCACAAAAGTGAAACCATAGACTCAAGAGACCCCCACAAGCTACAAATAATCAGGATGGTTGATGCATTAACACATTTCTGCCTCATCTCTCTCATTAAAAAGTCCTGTTTCAGAAAAATAACCAGCTTCCCAGTGCTGCTTGCACCTTCTTATGCAGTTTAGAGCAGAAGCCGGTCACACTGTCCCTACACAAATAAATTTCAGTTGTGTGTGTTTTATGAATAGAAGAACAGACTTATGAGGGAATAAGAGTAGCTCAGCTTCACAAATTTCAATCTGGTTAAGCCCCCCAAGCCATCTTTTTAAAAATCAAACATACTTCATGTCACGTTTTTATTAGGAAGGAGTTTCTTGTGCTGTCTCATTATTCTTTCACCCAGTTTGTTTATTTTTCTCCGAAGGTTTCTCCAGAGCAAAGCAGTATTGATCAATGTAATGTCATTGACCCTGGAATGCAACGTGTTAAATAATCCTCACTGTGCACATTCCATTACAAAACTGATGTGAAAACAATAATAAATGTTGAGTATAGGAGCTGGTTAAATAAAGCCTCTGGAATTTTAGGCTCACGTGCTTAATCCTATAACCTAGACTGCCTCTCTTTTTGTTTATACGAGCTTATCATGCAAATGATTTTATTTGTATGTAATTGTAGGTATTTGAAAAATTGTAGGTAATTGAAAAATAAATCTACTTCAGAGCTCTAGAACTCAATTTCAAAACTCAACAGTTCATATTAAAAAGAAAAGAACCTTCAGTATCTCAGACTAGACCAACTGACTGATGTTTGAAAGCCCACAGAGTATTTCAGGCAAGCTTATGAAAATGCACCAGCCTTCCATTTCCTTCGCTCTGCCCTGAGTGCATTTGTTATGCCATGTTTTACTTTCTTATCTTACAGCTTCTGCATTCAGATATTCCTGTCACACTCCAAAATCTTCCTTAAAACGTTATTCCTATTAGCATGTTCAAGGAATTCCAGCCTGCAGATTCTGCTCTGCACTTACTGTGCCCAAAGAATGCAAAGCAGAACAACTGGGACACAGAAACAAGAAAAGTTGATGCTATTTATGATGCCTTATCTTTTACTGGTGGGGAGAATGGCAAATATGGCTATAAATCCTAAAAGTCATTACTAAGGATGTAGTGAAGACTGATGCAATGCACACTAATCCCAGCAGACATGTTTTGGGAAAGAAAACTTAAAACTAAGTGAGTCCTACAGAGCTGACACTCTGCTCTTGCCACAGAGCTCTCTCCAGCTCTGACCACATCTCAACAAGTGTCACAGAGCTGTAGAACCATCTCTGGGCACACAGGAATTAAGCATGAGGGACAGCAAAAAGCACCTGTGAACTGTTATTCAGGAATAAAGTAATTTTGATTCAGCAAAATAATCTGTAAAGACATGCAACTCTCTACAACCTGCCAGACTTAGTCCCTTGGAAGGCCCCAGAGAGCAAGATAAATGAGAATAAACAAATACCTGCTTCAAAGAGGTAATAACTCAGCTATAAAAATTGTTAAGGATACAAAAAGCACAACAGATGAATACAGATAGGGCAGGCAGAGTAACAGCAAGAAGCAATGAGGAGTAGATCTCCCATAAAAGTAGGTTAATCAGTCAAGTTTTTGTAGGCATGAAAAAACCCAGAATTTTAAAAAGGGTTTCAGAAGAGGAAAATGAGTGAGCAATACAGATGTTCATGTCCAGGACATGCAGCTCATGTCTGAGATGACACAGATGGAGTCAAATGTGGGCTGATTTCCTGTCAAATGTGAGGCTACGAAACTCTTTAGGGGCAATATTCCAAAGAGATACAAACCAGGCCAGACTACAGCTGCTGAAGCCAAGGAAATGATGTTGCAGTAACCAAGATGCAGAATCCCTGACAGCTTGGATGAAAGCTCAGCAGTGTACAAAGACAAGAAAAGCTGTCATGCAGACAGAATTAGCAGGATTTTGATAGGCTGGATGGAAAGAGAGAGGAAGAACTGTGAGCTGAAGGGAACACCCAGATTACAAATTCAATGAGAAAGCAGCAGAGCAGCTGGAAGGGGACAATGCAGGAGCCCTTGGGCAGATGAAGAGTTCCAGGTTAGCAATGTTTTGTTTAAGGCAAAGCAGAGATGAAGGGTGTCAGAGCTGCACTGAGATCGCAGGCTAGTCAAAAGCTGATGGATGTTGAACACAGAAGCAGATTTCCAAGACTTCGTACTCTACTTTATTAATTCCATTAGCTTTGCCTAGACAACTCCTTAACCATTCCAAAAAGGCTGGGCTTTACACTGTGAACCAGTGACTGAAGCTGCTTTAGTACTTTAGTTCTCTTGGAGCTACCTCACTTGACACCGACTGCTCAGCAGAATTCCACAGCTCATTAATATTTTCTGCAAGTTAACTCCCAGCTCAGACTGGTGGCTGTACTTCAGTGTGTCTCCTGTTGCAAGGTTTCTACCACTGCCTTTTCACACTTTTCTCTACATGATGCCCCTCATTTTCAAGATGCTTCCATATTCCAATAGCTAGCAACAAGAGCTGCAAGCTCTGATCCATCCCTGAGGAACATTTGGATCCAGCAATAGGAATCTGAAAGACTGAATGGAAATTCAGAATTCTGTTTTCTGCACCTGTTTCTTCATTCCCACTGCTTTGAAAAAAATCAGCCATGTGTCAAGTTAACATGAATTATTTCCCTAAACTCATGTTTTCCTGCAGTGGATCACACACCCCGAGTTAAAAGCCTTGTCAGTCCTTGCTGTTTATCAAGCTTGCCCATAGAAGTACACAATCACAGACACAACCACAGACACAGACACTAATTAACAACATTCCATTGTGCCACAAATGAGAAATGCCAAGAGATCTACCTGATCCCTGCCCTGCTCCTTCCACAGCTCCCACTTCACGAGCACACATGCACACAGACAGCAGGCAGACAACAATATACAGATATAATGAATGGGTCTCTAGTGTTTCAGATTTACCTACAACCGTGTCCTTCCATCAGAACTTTAAGAGTGTTTTGCTTCTGGCACTAGCATTAGCAATCCCACAATACAGACTGTTAAGAAAAATGTTGCTCAACATTAGAGATAGTTAGAAACAGAGTTAGAAAAATCTGGGTGCTTCCCAGGAGCGCTCTGCAAATTACTCATGAACTAGAAGATACTTTACAAACTGCGCACTGCATGGCTGCTGCCAATGGCTTACGCAAGTCTCTGAGCGAAAATTAAAAAAAACCAAACAAACAAACTAAAAGTGAATATCCTGATGAAAAAAAGAATGTGTACATCTCATGTATTAGAGACACAAACTGAATTTGAAATAAAGGACATGCATATGGGAAGTGCACATATTTGAGGGGCGGTTGGAGGGAAAGAGTTAAACGCAGATAAACCTCTTACTGGCGAAAATAACGTTTGAATTTAATTTTATATCCAGACTATCCGGTTCACAGTCCTTTCATTCCTACTGTGGGAAAACGGGAACTGGAAGAAAAGTCCCACCAAGGAGGCTCTTTTCTTTCCCTCCTTTTTCCTTTTTTTAAAAAAACTTTAAAAGTCTGTGATGACCTAAAGAAAGTAACAAAACAAATCTGTGTCCAGTATTTTAAACTCAGCTTTCCCTAGGGTCTCAAAACTGCATCTGTTCCATGTGCACTGAGTTCAGCAGGAATACATTGTCCAAGATGACAATCAGTCAGTGAGGGACACCAATATATGAAAATAAATAGTAAGAAAAAGGCACTTAAGAGGTGAATACATATAACCTACACCTACTGCTTGGTAGATTTAACTCCTCTTTCAATGTTTCTAGACTGTATTTATACAGTTTATACTAGAGTAAATTGCCCCAAATACAGCTTATCATTTAGCCTATAAACTAGGGCTTTAAAGGGGCATTTCTACATTCAGCCTGTAATATTACCTTGTAGGCAGCTTGTCTCATAAACTGCTTTGCAGGCTGCTTCCAAATAGCAGGCACTGTAATGACCCATCTTACTTCAGTGTTTTCAAAGTCCGAGCCTCCTTGGTCACTGAGTTCCTAAAAAAAAAAAAAAAAAGGAAAATAGAGGTGAATGCAAAATGATGGGTCTCTACTTTACAGGAGAACATTATTTTCTGTTGGCTCTGGTAACAGTAATCCTCTTTTCAATTTTTCTTCTGTTACATCCATGCTACAAATCAGAATTACTTCCAACCTGCCAAGAATGCTTTACTATGCCAAAAGGTGGGATTAAGGTTGAAGCTTTCTCAAGGAGGCCTATAGAAAAGTTTACTGCTCAACATACAGAAAATTTGGCTTTTGCAAAAGCAGCAATTTACAGAACATTACCGCACATTTATGTACATTCTTAGCCATGGTATGGGATTTGCTGTAGCCTGAAGAATTCACACTTACATTTTGATTAATAGAGAGAAAAATATTTGGGGTATCACTGATGAACATTTATGTTTTACAATCTGGATTTTTCAATGACTTCTTTATACACCACTTACCTTTAAATCAATTTTTTATAATGCAGTTAACAAGGGGAAGTTATAGTTAACCCCTTTAAAAAAATGACTGATTGGTCCTTCAAAATTTTGCTTTAAGCAAACATTCAAGACTAGTTTAGTACTTTTATTGTCCTTTTTTTCCCCCTTAAAAAAGAGGAAAGTCTGTACTGCATTTGCAAATTAGGTGATATACTGACATGTTTTGGGCAAGGTTCCAAGTAAAATGTCATTACCATATGTCCTATCTAAATCTCCATCCAAACAGAGAAAGGTTCAGAAAGGTGGACAACAGGCCTTTAGAATAGAAAAAAATGTTTCTGCATGTGCTGAGCCAAGGTGTTGTGTTTGTTTAGCTATGCTGCACTTCAAAAATCCATGCTGGAAAAGTAGTACCATTATACTGCGCAGGGCACCACAGACACATTACAGTCCAAAGTAACAGCCCACTCACATGGCTTGTCTACTTAGTTCCAGGATTCACCCACAAATGCCAGGGATTTAGTTATTAACATCAGGAAAAGGATGTAGCCCCGAACAGGCAGCACAGCAAATATATGGGATTTTATCCAACATTCATATTTGCTAAGACTATCCCCAGACCATGCACAGGTCCAAGTCTGTGACTTTACAATCAAGCCCAAAAAAATATAGTTCAAGATGTCTTTGACAAGACAGGGAATTTGAGTTGTAGTGGCAGGATTGTTTCTCTGCAGCCATAAGAACAGACTGGCATCTCAGAGAAAGTAAATTAAACCTATTCAAAAAAGCAGGTTAGCTTTTAACCATAAGGCTATTTTAAACAACACTTGCTTGGATGAATACTCTGATTTGACCCAGGAATTGCTCTGCTTACACTGACATTATAGTGGCATGTTGGAAGCCAATGTTTACTTAACTCACAATTGACTGTTTACACAGGATTTAAAAATCTCAAAACCTGTTTACTGGGGACATGTATTCCATTGGAGAATAAGAAAAACAGTCTTGTGATCCAAGAACACTGCAAGAAATGAGCACTGCAACATTTCAAATCAGAAATGGAAAATTGTAAGCTTTTTAATTTTCTTGTCAAATCAACCTTTTTTTCCATTAAAAATACGGCAGAAAATATCTAAGCCAGTAAAAAGCTATTCAGAACTCTGCATCACAGTGATGCTATCAGTGATCAAGCTTGACCTGTGCAAGGGGAAATTACTTCAGGGTATTGTGAGCTCTCCAGAGTCCACAGCCTGCCTGGAGTTTCTACACCTGCCTTGCTTTGTTTACATCAAATACTACTTAGGTCAAAGCTTGGCAAGGTTGAAAATATTAAGCTCATATTTATACTAGTTATAAATACAGCAAATCTTGATAAGGAAGCATTACCCCACCTTTAATGCCTGTTCCTTAAAGAACTGCAGAGCATAAGCAAATATCTCAAGTGCTTTGACTTTTTTGCCATTTGCAGCTGTCAGGTCTGTCTCCATGGTAAGATTCTACATGAAAGAAAATAACTAGAAGTTATTGAAAGAAAAAGGCAAACATCAAATTAATTCCCACTGCTTGAGGACAGGGAACTCTTCA
Organism: Corvus kubaryi; assembly: GCF_017639235.1. NCBI lineage: Eukaryota > Metazoa > Chordata > Aves > Passeriformes > Corvidae > Corvus > Corvus kubaryi. The sequence goes on from NW_024580672.1 coordinate 16,989,001, forward strand.
TTATTCACCCGGTTAGGAAAAACTGACAAAACTATTCTGAAGAGGATTTAACTCATCACTTGAATTTCCTGGAGCATGACATTTTGCTGCTTATTTTAGACTTTGTTTTTAAACACTTTCCATGCCTACAGATAACTGCAGGCAGAGAGAGAAATATGGACTAAATAATTGCAGTACATGTATCTGTAAATAATTGCAACGAAGCTGCCGATGCAAGATATTTAATCCAAGTTAAGAGTTAAAAGAACAGAATTTTGTTTTCCCACCAACACATGAAACCAGAAAACACCTCAAAACAGAAAGTACTGGCCTATTCCCAAAATTCTAGAATGGACTAAAGACAAAAATACAATCAGTAGGAATAATGTCAAATTAACAGCCTGATTGGCACTTGCAGTTCTGGCAACGAAATTCTGGGTGAATTTGCTCTGCTGCTCTCGAGCTCAGTATAGCTCTTACATCCCATTTCTGCTACCAGATTTGTTGACCAAACCAACCTCATGCAGACTCGCCAGACAGGACATGAAGATCTAAGCAAAGCAGATACTGAACTTTTCAGATCTACAAGGAAGGCTGGCAAGATACAGTTGCCAAATGCAGTGAGAAACAATATGAATCATAATGCTAACTGAAGAGTTCAATTTATTCCATCTACTCTCTAAACTTAGAAATGCTTCACTTCTAGTTGACAATTTTCAGGCAAAAATCTAGTACTGTTCAGAGGAAAACAACCTGAGCAGCAAACACAGTTTGGATATTACTTACACCACTGGTATGTAGCTTCATCTTGAACTTTTCAAAATACAACCAGTGCTTTGATTCAGAGGGATCCAAGTCATGGTAGTAGTCTCTTGCTGCATAGCCAAAGCTATGGAACTTTCTCTCTGGTGTTAGGAGGATAGTGGTTGGTGTCTTCTGATTGGAAACACCTGGATCTCCACCTTCCCATCGTCTAGCCAAAGAGTGAAACAGCTCCAGTTAGTGATGCTCAGTTTTAGAGCAGCAGAAAAAAACCAAGTGTATCATGAGAAAAAACAAGTGTGCTGGCAAATTGTACAGATTGCTTTCCCCTCCAAAGATAGTAATTTCAAACCATATAATACCAAAATCAAGGGGTTTTATTCCCACCTAAGAAAAAAAGACTGCAATTTTCATTTCAGGTAATTCAGTACATTTTTGCAGTTAGTTTGTAATTCTTAAGGATATATCCCACTCAGATAAGAACACAGATTCCCTGAAGTAAGCCATACACAATTAAGGAAACAGTTTTGTACTTAAAATTTCTACCTAAGCCAACACACGTAATAAATATTGTAGAGAAAAAAAACCAAATCAAGTAATTATCCAAGAAAACTACTAATAAAACTCTAAATACGGCCTTTCCAATTGTGATTCAGGCTTCATGAATGGTTACTTGGCAAGAGATATTTTTCCCATTCTGAATTAGGGACCTGCTTAAGTCATCTGCACATCACCACGGGGAAGTTGATTAAATCCCCATTTCTGTCCCAGAATACTCTCTGAAACAAGACAAGCCAGTTCAACCCACATCTGATCATGTGCCTCATTTCCTAGAACCTGAAACTCTGAAGGCATACATGCCTGCAGATGTTGAGCTCTCTGCATTGCACTTTCTACTCATATTAAGTTGATGGATTTTGTGTTTCAAATGCCCAAAATGCTCTACACAAGTTTTAATCTGTCAAAAATGAAGCAGACTTCCCCGACCTCAAAGGATATCAAAGGCACCAAAATATTTGTCACTAATAGTGAATAAAACTATCCTATCTCATCAAGATTGTGAAGGTATCTTTGGGGGGTTACTCATGCAAGTATTAAGGCAAAAGTAACCCAACGCTGCTTTCACAGAACGGATAAGGAAATAAATAAGGAAATAAATAAGAACATTGAATATGGGAACACCCAGCAGTAGGAACAGAAGGGGGGCATGGCAGGACAAAAAGGTCAGACAGTAGAAGGTTGTAGAAACAGCTGGGAGCATTCCTGTCTCCTCATTTCTCCATCACAAAAAAAATGCAGAATGGAAGAAACTGACTTTACTGTTCCTCCCCCCACCATATACAAGTACTTTCTGTATGAGAAACAAACATTTACCAGAAAATATTTTCTTAAAAAGGCATCAGTGGAAAATCTGTTTATGCTCTCAGACATAATCATAACATAGCTCAAACAGGAGCCAAGTTAAGATCACACAGGCAACTGCATTCATTATTAAACTACATGTCGATTGCTTTTTCTAAAGATAGCAAAACACACTTTCAGAATATACTCCTGCCAAAGCCCTCATTCTGAAGCATAAAAAGGCTGCCTTCCTCTGTGGTAGCTGTTTATGGACATAGGAAGAGCATGCAGAAAAAATAATTCCCATTTTACTCTCAGAAACAGTTGAATCCATTGAAAATTAATTGACCTCCAGACCAAGGCAGAAAAGTGACATGGAAAACTGCAATCTAAGGCGTTTGTACTTGGCAAAACAACAAGGAATGGGATCTTCTGAAGTGCTGGGAGCCCCTCAGAGCATTCAACTGGATCAGACAGAGCAAAATCTCTTTTTTTGCACAAGCAGCAGAGAATAACATGTGTGAACTTCCTTCAGTGCAGAAGAGAATTCCATTGCCCTGAAAGCAGAAACAGCATGATGAGGAGTGGAATGATTTCCACATTCATCCACTTGAAAAAACTTCCCTAAACCTGCCTAGTTCCGCTGCTCAGCCCCTGAGCTATAATCAGCTGGCAAGGGCTCTGCTCCAGGTCATTTCTTCTAACCTGCTGCTAGAAATGCACTTGGTCAACTCCAAAACCTTTGAGTAGGTGTTACAGCAAACATATGGTTCCAATGTGAAGAAGCTGGGATCTCACAGCTCATGAACAGAAAACACTGCTATTGCACCAGATTGTTAAATCCCACACACCCGCTGCAAGCAGAGAGGAGACAGACTGATATCGTTTTTGCTTGGAATCATTAATGATTCATTCTGAGTCACTGGTGGGAAATGCCATAAATAGGCTGTGGCTAATAACAATGCTTCTTTGTTTCTCATTACGGCCAGGCACATTTTCTCTTTCTGGAATAAGCACGCTTAAGGTGCAGTTTAAATGAAGACAAATTTATGTTCAGTGCTACAGGATGAAATTTTCAAAGCCACCTGGAGAATTGGATATTCGCTTCCTGATGAGTTTCTGATGGAAACTGGACACGGTAATTGCTCAGCATGTTCTAAAGCCCTCGTCTTGCATTACTGTTCAGTCACAGAAAGGACAGTACGGAAAGAGAAGGGGAAGCATGACTTTAGCATTTGCAATCAGAGATATAAAAATATTCCCGTGTGATGTTTTTCTAGAGAGAAGCAGATGCAAAAGCAGGGGAATGGTAACTCCTGGCTGCAACACGCTTCCCAGGTGGAGCCTGGCCTCGCTCCAGTTAGGAGAGGATTTTAGTCAGTAGGGCTAGGACTGCGTCACCTTCGTTTGCAGATTTCTTTCATGGTACCAATACAGGCAAAATAATGGTAATAATGCTGTTAGGAAAAATAAAAATAAAAAGGAAATGCCTACCAAAAGCATAAACCTATACAAGCCAGAATTGCTCTGAAATGCAATGTAGGGGATATTTTTGCAGAGCAGAACCACAGTTAAAAAACTATTCAAACAGAACCAAAGTAGACTTCTTTCAAATGAAAACATATGAGTTCCTAGGTTGATATAAAGTGGAGTATCTCAACAGAGATATAAACAACATAGACCTGTTTATAGCCACAGAGCATCTAACTGTATACTAGAAGTGAAAATAGAGACAAGAGAGTCAGAAAAGGAGCATGAGGTTATATAAAGGTTAAAGAAACGCCCTTACTCGCACTTCAATCTGGCTAAGACAGACCAAAGAGTGACTTGTGCAGAGTGATGAGAATTTGATCCAGAGCTGCAGCTCCACATTCAAGGAAATGAAACACTGGGGTCATCAAAATGCAGCTGAGTGCCACCAGCAGTGTGTATGCAGAAAAAAGGCAAGTGTGTGTCTCCCAATAATTACAATCAGACAGGGAAGAGAGGGAAAAGGAAAAAACCTGAAGGTTGAAGTTGCACTGAAAAGAGACAACATTCTCCCTCCTTCCAAAGACAGACTGCAATTTGTTTCATAGCCACATGCATTTTTTCATTTATTCTTCTCCATTTGTGAAATACTCCCATTCAGTTGGATGCTATTTAGCCAGTAGCCAAAACATCTGTAACTTCATGTAAGTGCATATAAATCAAGAGAAGTTTTTCAAAACTGTGTAATATCTCATATATTTCTTCCAAATGAGACACATTCACTTGTTCTACAGCAGCAAATATGCCTTATGGCTCTGGCACTGCCCTGCTCACTGAAGTGCTGAGCTCATGGCCAGGCTGTTCAGATGCCTTTACTCCAGTCTCAAGTTATGGTGCAAACAGCACTCGTAACACGTTCACTCTGCAGAAAAGAGTCTGAACCACAGCTACCTTTAACAGAAGCTGGGAGCACCTATCAAGCGTTGTCAGTACTACTTAAAACTGATAAAACAGTAACCAAGGTTTTGCAATAGAAGTGAAGTCATTCACTGAACATTTACAAACCCACACCCAACTCCAAACATGCTGAGATCAGTGAGGCTACTCATACATTAAAATATAAATAGATGCTTAAAGAACTTTGTTAAGTCAATGCTTATAAACTCATTTTTTTTAGCACTGGACATCACAGCAAAGAAACACACAGTCAAAAACATGACTTTGTTTGCCTACTAATTACACAACAAGAACCACGGCACTGCTGGCACTACACTCAAACCTGGTGCTAAAGCCCCATGTGTTCACTTTTCCAAAGCAGAACCTTCTAAACAAACCCATCTTACCCTTTTAGAGAAAAGCAGCTTTGTTAAAGGCAGGCAGAAATCTAAGTATCTGGAAAGGATCAACACTAAGGAGGGAAGGTGGAAAAAATGTTAGGAAGTAGAGAGGACCATGCATCACTGGTATGCTTTATTTTAAAGTAAACATTCTCGATTGCCGCTGGGAAGCTACATTTACTCTGCTGAAATATTTGTAAGTTATCCTACATGTAAGCCTTATTATACACAGAGTTTGAGCCCCTTAATACCTTCTGAACTACTGAAGACTTATCTTAATAAATATACCCTTCTTTTAATTGAATTTCTTTATTTCATGAGTATGTATATATAAATATATTTAAAGATATTACATGTATTATTTGGTAAGTCAATTTCAGTTATATCTTGCCAAAATCCCTCCTGGACAGAAATACCTCTTTTAAAAAAAATTAAAATAATTCTTGGTATTAAGATATATTCCATTGTTAGAAATACCTGTTGGAAATATGAATGTATCTCCCCCTCACCCAAAAAATAAAAATGTTCCCCCCTTCTTGTTGGAAACACATGAAGTAATTTATTTAATTTCTTTCAACATCAGGATCTCATAAAATAGCTACACAGGTCCGAAATCACAGTCATGCTGCCATTACTGCACAAGGAAGAAAACGTTGTGTTTTCAACCACAAGCAGCAAAATTTCAATTAAGATTTGGAATATACTGCAAGCACCTGGATTTCAATGTCCCAGTGACTGACAGCAGGAAGCCTGGTAAGGAGAAGGGATTTCTCCAGGGAAGGAGAATCTAATCTATAACGTGAATCCAAGAGCAAAACCAGGTCCTAAGGTAAAACTTGAGTCCAAGGCACTTCAGGGACTTCCCTAGAAACAGCAGTGATTTCACACAGTAAAATCTCCACAGAGTTTAAAGAACAACACAGAGTTGTTCTAAATACAATTTAGGCTTGCTCAGATACAGCTTCAGAGATGTTTTCTCTCATTACATCCAACTTCTTTAAGAACTTTAATTAATTGCTTGCTGCCAGAAGAGAACAGGAATTGATAAAAGTGGGTTCCAACTTGCCCACCCTGAGAGCTGTCTGAGACAGCAACACAGAGCCTGTCCTTTGACTTCCAACCTCGGGCACCTTCCTGTACTGCTGAGAGAACAAGAGATGGCTGAAATGCAGAAAAGACCTCGAAAGCATTACTTGTCCATCCTGCAAATGATAGATATCTTTGCAACTGGATGGCATAACACCATTCCTAATTCACTCTCCTTTAGACAGTATTTCAAATCCCTCAGCTGCAGTACATCTTTGAAATACTTTGCAGCCATGCACAAACCAGCTATGCAGACCGACTGCACAATCAATAGTGTCTGCTGAGATTTAGGGAGCTGCATTCAGCTACCACCTTTGCTTAGAAAAAATGCAGTATGATGTCACACTGGACTGCAGCAAATTAGGCTTTTTGACCTTTTGTTCTCAGCATTACAGCACAGTACCTACTTCTGTAACAGCAGCCTTGAACCTCTATGGCTGAGCTTTTCATATGTACATAGTTTATATCTAAAATTATCTATATCTTGCTCTTGTTACAACATAGTAATTTTAAACATACTTTAATAAGAACTGTGTATGTTTTAAGTTATAAATAACTTTTTAAAAAAGACTATAACATACTATAACAATGGTTTGTAGGGCAAACCTTTCAGGTAGCTGCCATAACAGTTTTTGCATTTGTGATTGCATAGACTTGTATTGTGCTGATTTAATCTAGAAATCTAAAAATAAACCCCCTACATCACAGCATCTAAATCCTGTCCTTTACATACATATAACACAGACAGATTTCACATCAAAATTTCATTTTCACATTCATGACTTTTGATTGTTTATTTCGCAGTATCAATGGATCAATATCATAGATTTGATTCAAATTTAATGCCACAAAGCTTGAATCAGCCAAAGGAACTCCCAGTGGAAGTACCTAGGTGTTGTACACCCAACCATATAGGGTGTGACTCCACAGGATGGGCAGCTCCTGGATGCCATGACCCTTAGAAAATCAGTCTCTGAGATAAGGGCATCCTGACTTAATTATTAAATCTGCTCCCTGAACAATTCTCGATATTCACTGAACCCTCCTTTTACTCTGTCATTTTGTAAACTCAGCAAAGTGAGAGGGGATGTGCTCCCATTGACTACTAAAGCAAATCAGAATACAGTAAGATGCAACAAAAAGTCACAACCCCGAGAAATCTGCACACTGTGGTATTGCCAGACAAAACCAGACACTTCAGGCTCCTGTAGAAAATATTGATGGCTACTGCAGGCAACCCATGTTATCACAGTCACAAACTAAATGCTGCATTGCAGACCTTACCTCATTACATGAATACATTCTGGCTCCTTGGTGAAGCTGTAGGCGTAGCCACTGGATGTTGTGCCAAAATCAATAGCCACAACAACAAGAAATAACTGTTCTACAGCATCGTCTGCATCAGAGTCCTTCTGTTAAACAGCACAAGCAAAATAGACAGGGTCACTGATCAGAATCATTGAAACCTGTCAGAAGTTTTGCTCTGCAAGACCTGCACATCTCTGCAGTGAAAATCAGGACTGACTTAAACTTGCCTTTGTGACCAAAGTTGATACCAGAAAGCTGCACATTCCAATGGAATTGGAAATTCAATACATGACTCAACATATATGCTAGAGCTTTTTATACATAATTTTCTAATCAAAGCTTCCTTCATACTAATTTTTGGAGTACTTCTTATCCTGTATTATTAAAACTTACGGGTTTAGGGGTGGGGGGTTTTTTTATTTTTTTTTCTTCCTAAACTGATCAACTGAAGAATATGTTTATGCCTATTAATGTGGTATATTTGGGACTTACTTGCTGATTTTACAACTTAACTATGTCATAACCTTGAACATGAAATACTATTGCCATTCAAAAATAACGGAGACAAACCCATCCACCCAAAATACAGCAATAAGCTTTGTATCCCATGATATAGAGAAGAATTTATGTAACACCTATTTAGCCAGCACTACATGCATTCTTTCCTCCTGCCTCTGCTAGAATGTGGGAAGCTTTTTGGCTGCTTATGATGAATTTGAATCCTTCTCCCTGCCTTTTACCTGTATTCCTGCAATCCCTGAAAAGCACAGTCAAGGGCAATATGCTCCAGACCCTTCACCAGCCTTGTTGCCCTAAATCCACCAGGGCTGCTCAGCCTGTACTCTCAGAAACACTTTGAAGCAACTGTTGTTATCTTCCACAGAGGAACTGCCAAATGTCTCACTCTATGAGCAGTGTTCCACCATATTCCACACACATCTCTGTTAATTCCATATCTCCCACTTCCTGCACATTTCTGTTGTATCCCTACATTTTCCAAGATCACTCCATACACCTGCTACTTGAAATGGAAAAACAAGAGCAGTAAGTTTTGGTCTTAAATATGAAAGATTTGTTTGGATTCTCCTAATAAAGCTTTATCAACTAGGACAATGTCTTCCTCAAAGAGTTTAACCAGCAAATCTAATTGAAATAGGACATGATTCATTGATATGACAGAAGTGAAAAGGGAATTTCAAGAGAATATGAGAAAGAAGGGAATAAAAGGCAAAAACCATGAGAGACAGCACTGGAAACCCTGAACATGGGTTTCTGCACAACTCTGAACTTGAATCAGAAAGCTAAGGCAGAAGGCTGACAAGGATAAAAATGTGTTCTGAACACGATGCTTTGCAATAGCATGAAATACACTGCATGTACTGTGTTACAGTACGTATATCATACTGGTGATCTTAAAAACGGGTGGGAGTTAAATTTTAACAGGAGTTTATCAACAAAATCAGCATGATGTACAAGAGACTAAAACACACTACCTATGGGACATTGTCTTGCTTCTTAAAGCTCACAGAAGTGGCTATTTTCCTTAAGAAATAAAACCAGTTAGTTCTATTTTGAGCTTCTACCTCTCTCTCAGAGCAGATTTTTTTCTCCAGGAATTTGTGTTTTACTTTTGAGTACCATATATATCCTTCTTTTTCTCTGAAAGGAAGACGACTTATCAGGGGCTGCCTAAACAAATCAGTGATAAAGACAAGTACAGATTTTGGGAACCCTGAGGATCAAGTCCCTGTGTTTGATATAAAAATATGCAGGAGCAAGTCTATGAGTATAGCCAATGAAAAACAGCAAAACTAGGAGCCCAATGAAAAGGAATGAGAGCTCTGTCAACAACCCCAGTGTGACCAAAATCTCACTTCATACTATGGATAGCATAAAGGTAATCAGTATGGAGGAAATGACAACTTTCCAAATAAATTATGTCCCACTAAACAGGCACAAGAATGTAATGTCAGCATACAGAATATGTTAAGAGTGCACTTCTTACCACAATGTGTGATGGAGACAGTGGAGTTATTCCAGGGTCTCCCAAACTTTTGGCTGGTGATGAGTAAGCAGATGTGGAAACTGCATCTAAAAAGAAACAAATACTCATCAGTGTCAGTAAGCAGAATGAGTAGATACAACAGTTACTTTGCATACTGCTAAACTGTTTTCCAGTTGTAAAAAATCTGCTAAAACAGGAAGCAAATTCCACAGCTGCCATCTAAAATACATGTTTTGCCCTTAAAACATCCTAAGACACAACTGCAGTTTCGGTTTCAAATGTTTGTCTGACCTTCATGACAAACTACCATTATTTTATAACATTGTCATGTGCATCTTAAAAGTCTTCCTAAATATATTAAAAAATCATAGTTGGTACAAGCAGCTTGAGCACCACACACTGCCTAAGATTTAAATGTATGAATGTAGAAACTAAACACAAGCTGTGAGATCCAAAAAGACAGACTCATTTTCAAGAAAAAGAGGAGTTGAGAGCAATGGGACAAAGTAGGAAGAAGAAGTTGCAATTTGTCCATCCTGAGCCTTTATTCTGAAACTTTCCCAATACTGTCTCTGTTTTTATCCTTCACTACACTCTGCACTGAAACATCTTGCAGCTGTTAATACTACTGCAGGACAGAATCCAGCTGGGAAAAAGGAAAGCATTATTAACAAGTCATCAAAGAAATATTTCTACCCAGCATACAATACTAAAACTTCATTTAAAGGAACAGACCAAAGGAGTGACAAATACTGTAATGCACTACTTTTATTTTTCATTCTGTTATTTACACTGCTGATGATAGAAAAGGAAATGGCTTATTAAAACAGTTAAGCACTGATGGCTTAGATGGATTCATATATACCATGTACTCTTATGAAGAATGCAATAGTTTATCACAATGGAATGTACAAAAGGTACCACACACCCTGCCCATGCTCAAACTCCTCTGCTCCCAAATTTAAGCCCTGAGCTTACTGAATTCTCTTCTACAGCATAGAAGCTATAAGTAGATGTAAAGCAGAATGATCTAATAGGCCTCTGAAGATTAATAATAATAATAAATACTAAATAACACATTTCAATGTATTTTTATCACCTACTTGGATGCATCACACGTTTATTCATAGCATGTAATTCCTAGACATGACTGACAATTCACAGCATTACTCCAAGATGACACCAGAGCTGCTCTCCAAGACCTTAGAATTACTTAGTGAAGAATCCTGTTGTTCTTGGTAATCAAGTATGTGTTGTTTCCCAGGGAAGATTCAAAAACCATGCAGTGGGCAAGTAGGAGATAATGCTCCCACAAGAAAAAAAAAATCTTCCTCCAAATCTTAATATTGCTCTTGTAACATCATTTATTTCTTTAAGTTATAACACGCATGCTCAGCCTGATTTTCAGAAGCATTTGCAGAAGCACAGCATTTGCATTTTCTACACAAGTTCTCCAGGAATATATTAAGTCACTCCTCTTGCAGTGAAGTACAAAAAGTCACAGGCCAAATGCGACAAGCACAGAATCTGCTCGGTTCATTAAGATATCTTTGGAACAGATGCTGTTATCAGCCCCCTTTGTGCAATTTTTGCCTCTTAATTTTTGCACCAGCAACATGCTATTTATTTTAGAATTGAAGAACAGTATTTCGACACAGAAAGAAAACCAGAGAATTACTAACAAAATATATTCCTTGCATCCTGCTATCATTCCTGGCTGGACCCAAACCAGTACTTCCTGAGCAGACCAGGGCATTGCAACACTGACTCAGCATCTTTGGAAACTGGCACTTTACCACCACTTAGGATGCTGACTTGAAGCACAAAAATGTAGACATCAAATCACTGTCTGTGTGTTTTCAGTGTTTCACTTTGCCACTAATTCTTTTGGTTACCTGTTTCGGCACTCATGTTTCAGAGTTGTGCTGGAGCAGATCCAGAGGAGGCCACAGAGATGATCAGAGGGCTGGAGCACCTCTGCTATGGAAACAGGCTGGGAGAGAAGGCTCCAGAGAGACCTTAGAGCACCTTCCAGTACCTAAAAGGGGCCTACAAAAGAGTCAGAGAGGGACATTTTACAAGGGCATGTAATGACAGAACAAAGGGTAAGGGCTTTAAAATGAAAAAGGGTAGATTTCCATTAGACATCAGGAAGAAATTCTTTACTGTCACAGTGGAGATGCACCAGCACAGGCTGTCCAGAGAAACTGTGGCTGCCCCATCCCTGCAAGTGCTCACAGCCAGGCTGGACGGGGCTTGGAGCAACCTGGTCTAGAGGAAGGTGTCCCTGCCCATGGCAGGGGGTTGGAATGAGATGATCTTTAAGGTCCTTTCCAATCCCCCAAACTATTCTGTGTTTCTAAGATGCATTTTCCAACCCATCTTCAGCTATCAGCCTTGAGAAGTTATTTATATCTCTATGTGCAACTCAGAAAATCCTGTGTGACAGGATACACGTTTTTATATTTCAGAGAGCAGTGATTTAATATCCAGTGCAATATTCATATCCACCCAATGAAACCACTAACTTGGGTGGTGTCCTACCAAGAATTGATCCAAATTAATTAATAAAAAGGACCCTTCCAAACCCATGACCATGCTGCCTTGTATTCACTGCTGTTCCTGCAAATACCCAGCTAAATAAAATAATTCTACAGTGCATCCTGCCTGGATCTAATGCCAAGACTTCTCAACAGGCAGTGAAATGATTGTCAAAAGCAAATGAAGTTAGGATACTTGTACTGCCCACCCCATTTGAACTGCAAGGTGTTAAAATATATTTGCCCATGTGGAAGCTTTCATATTTTGTTGAGTTAGTGCTTCCTTGGTGAAAAAAATGTGCATGTGTCACAATTTTTACAGCTGTGTTCTGAAGAGCAGTAAATGCATAGATATTCCAGGATATTTAAAAATCCCTTATCTCTAAAGCACCATGATTGGTTGATCTGACAGAAATAAAAGCATCTGTTCTGAGCCAGAGAATGGGAAAAGGATTGCAAAGAACCTGATTTGCAATCATGAAAATGAAAAAGGATGCCTGGACTGTCCTGGATAGGATCAGGGCATTTGGAACAGTTTTTAAAAGCAGAATGACTTAGAATGACTTATTGTGGCTTCTGTAACAAAAAACCATAATCAACTAATGTTCCACATAGCTCAAGTTCCAACTTTATCTCCATGATTACTAAGGATCTCTATCTCTGTAAAACTGCATGCTATGACACAAACACAGCTAAACAGTATGCATTAAATAAACATTTAACTCTTGCCAATTTATACATCAAATTAAATGGAGGAATCTGATTTAGAATCCAAATTAAAATAAGTCCTCAAACAAACCAGTATTTAAAGTAATCTTTTCCTAAATATGATACAAACTTCTTGAATAAAATTTATTACATTTACTTATGATATTCATATTAACCTGGAATACAGCTTGGGTAATTTCAATAAATGTGTATAGACTAAATTTGAACACGTTACAATTTCTGACTTTAGTCCTAACCTAAGCAATTGAACACCTTGTACATTTTTAAGGTGATCACAAGCTGAAGGGAAAACACAGAAGGCTCCCATTTTCAGACTTTGAAAGGTTGTTTTAACAATTCAAAGGGCCCCAATTTGCAGATTCCCAAACAATTACAGAATTGGTGAAATTATGAGATCAGAAGATATTGTATTAATAATGAAATCATGTCCATTATCACATTAGCTCCAATTGCTGGTTTAGCAGATTTAATTTAAATTATTCCTTCTTTTCATCTAAACAGATGCAAGGGTTTATTTTCTGTGGTTTCTGGCAATGCCTAATCCGTTTAGCTTTTTCTGTTTTTCAGTAAATGATCAGCCACGTTGTAGAATTGAACAAAATGCAATGAAGTTAACCTTTAAGTGTCACAGAATGCAGACTAAAAGCAAAGTCCAGAACATTTATAAAAACTTTGCTGATGCAGAGTGAGTATTTCACTGATTGCGTGTTCAGCTGAATCTGATTTTCTGATAGATCTGGAGAGCAGGACCAAGCTCATTATTTAATTAGAAAGATCAGTTAATGGCAGCTGGAAGGCTATCAGTATGTTCTGAATATTTGAGAGCCCCTGCCACATATTCCTACTCAGGACTGGATAAATGAACTTTAGGGAACTACTAGAAAAGCCAGACATGGACCACTACAGTTCCAGATAATCCGTTTCAAACCAGCACCTTAAAGAAGGGTGACTGCTGAACCTCCCATGCACAAGTCACTAAGGTGGTACTCAACAAAAAAATTCAGCAGCCCCACAAAATCTTTTCTATTAAATATTTCAACTATATATAATTCAGCTACACAAGGCATCAGCAAAATTTTCTGCTTCACATATTACGGAACTTGTTCATTTCCCCAGCGAAGCAGGTGCCAGAGCAGTGGATTCTGGCTAACAGAATGTCCCCTGCAACCCAAGTGCCATGAACAATGGATAACCTGAAGTGGGCTTTGTCTCCAGGTAGAATTTAACTGGACAAGTAAAAGCAGGAACCTGGGAATCAGGGTATGGGGCTCTGCAGCATAAAGCCCAGAAATGCTGTCGCACTACGGAAAGGGGAACAATTCTGAATGTGCCTCATGTCACCAGTTCAGTGTATGGAAAAGAAACAACTTTTAAAAAAAAAGAAATAAGGATTCAAGCCCCAAGTCTGCCATCAGAAACCTTTTCAGGCACATTCTGCACGGCTTTAGAGTGATGCCTACAAAAACAAAGGCTTGGCCAGAGAAGTTGTACTTTCTGAACCTTCTCAGACCTCACTCCCATGTGACTGGATCTCCTAGAATTTTTCACAAACCAAACAATAAGCAAAGCAGCATCACCATGATATCACCTCTCTGTAAGAACATGCCCGAACACCAGTGCATATATTATATCCCAATCAACACAAGTTAATTTCTATCTCTATCCTGACAGAGTGGCCACAAACCCAACACAAACTCTTCCCACAATTTTCTGAATCAACAACAGGATCAATACTATTCCCCATTTCAGATCACAGTTCCAGTATTTCAATAAGTGCTTTCACAATAAAGACCCCAATGGGTCCCAGCACAGCCTTTTCCAGGCTCTCCCAAACTCACCTGAGAATGGCTGCAGGACACCACCCCGGCTCAAAAGGAAAGCTGCAATAACTCCTTTTGATTTGTATAATGCATATTCACTGTTCCAAATGCCAAATCATCCAAGCTCTCAGCTCTTTGTAGGCTGACGAACCAGGTGCACAGGGGAAGCTGGGATGCATTAGACCTACTACAAATGTCACTATTGCAGCTGATCTTTGTGGCTTCAATAAATCCATGTTAACGGAATTCACCATGAACACACTGAACACTTCACAAATCAAACACTTGCACATATCTGATGGCCATTTTTCTAGAATTTCCAGCCATCCAGCATGTGGTAAAGGTGACTGCTGCTATGTGCGTATACACTGCTCTGCTCTTGGTCAGGTTGCTGGTAATACCAAAACCTTAGCCAAATTCTTTATTTCCTATTCAGGCACTACCTCTGGATTCAAAATTTAGGAAAAGAAAAAGAAAAAAAAGGATGCTCTGAATCAGACATGGGTACAGAGTAGCCATCAGGCAAAAAAAGAATGGAATTAAACCCATTATTTTTCATTCAAAAAATGTTATAACTTTTTGAGCATCAAAATAACTTTGACACAAGCAAACCTTGGTAATGATGTTTGCACAGCAGGAAAAGAAGGGTTTACCATATTGCTATTAGCTGGCAACTGCTGCACTGATGAAAAAAACCTTATTCAGCTTTTCCAGTTGCTGAGATTTGCCTTTGCACTAAGCACAAAACGTCAGAGCTTCCAAACGAAACACGACAACCTAGAGCATTTTACTGTAAATACAAAGATGGCCTTTCAAAATAATTACAGAACAACAAAAAAAGATGGAGAGAAGCAAATACCAAAAAAAAATCATCCACTTAAAATATTCTTATGCATAATAAAAAGATCCCATATTTCATATCAGAAGTAAGAGCCTTCTGTTTCTACTGAAACCAATGGCACCACTGTTATGACCGTCAATGGAATTAGAGTTCTTTGTTTTAAAATGCCAGTAGGCATCCAGCTGGTTTGCTGAAGACTGCAATACAGTTCTCCTCCATGAATACAGCCATAGCTGATCTCTGATACAAATCCAAGTTTCCTGATACCCTTTCATAATATCTGGTCCCCCAAAGATCTGGTATTCATTGCACCGACACCAATTAGAGCACAGTGATTTCGTAAGGAAAAAAAAAAAAAATCTCCCAATACTTTGGATAGAATTCTAAAAATAAGACATGCTTTTTCATTACAACTTTGACCTTTTCCATTTATGCTTTTACAGTCTCCTATCATGATGATATTTTGACTAGAGGAATTACATTTTCACTATACTATCAGTGCTTTCTAAGTTCATTTCAATATTTTACCATTACTGTTAAGAGTATCAAAAAAAACCCCCAGTTTCATCCCATCACTCACTCTGTGGACAATATTCATTTTCCTGCACCTTACCAGCGACGGGAGACCAGAAGACACCACCTATTTACTGTGAGCTAAATTTGAGATGAAAGAAACACGCAAGAACTCGCAATAACCTCCTGAAAATGCCACATGGGTTGTGTTCACTTCTCCTCTATTTGACAGGAGATAGGCTAAACTACTTTATCTACATTTGATGTGACCTCACTAATGCTTGGTAAGATGGACTAAAGCAGAGTGATCACACTTCCCTGCACACTGGGTCTGTAATGCCCCAGCAGCTCCTCACCAACAGCTAAGTCTGCCTTTAAGCTGCTTTAAACTCAAACCCTTTCTACATGGTAAGGTCCCAAATCCAGCTCCACCTTGAATGACCTGAGAGTTTTCCAGTCTCTGTGAATGGTCAGCTCCCTAATCTCCCCCAGTCCTGATGCGATTCCAACATGCTCAAAACCAGCTCACACCCCAGAGCCTGGGGTTAGGGGAACTCACCAGCACTGCTTTGCAGTTATGCCTCTCTTCCCAGGTTCCAGCTCTTCCATAGCCACGCACCACTGCCAGGAGAGACAACACTGACCCTGGTTTACCTGTTGCAAAAGGCAGGCTTGCAAGCTGTGATAAAGGTTTGGCAGCTCAGAGCAGCAAAAGGCAATGCTCTGTGATCTTCCTAAAATTTCCACAGATACAGTTCTGTGACAGACACCTTCACTGCACACTAACTAAACTTCTCTTCCTTCAACAAGCTCTTCTTTGAACTTGCTTCCTTCAGGCTTCCTGGCACTATTTGCCTCTGAGCAAGCACTGTCTTCCTGTATCTCTCATTTCCTCCCTTGCTGCTTCCAGGAACACGTAAGGAACAGAAAACAAAACACAAGATGTACAGAACTTAGGTTCTGTGAAAACACACCTTCCTAGAAAAGGCTTCCTGCTGCTTCTCCTTCATCATCATGTCCGTCCTCATCTACCTCCTCAGTATGCTTGGCTCACTGCAAGGTTGTCAGGAATGGCACTAGTAAGAGTCATGCTCTAATTCCCAGGACCATACTCATAAAACAGAACATCTGTGATGTTAATCACTTTCTCTGAGAAAAACACCATTTCCCAGCTCAAACTGGACTGGTTCTTTTTTTTTCTCTTTATAAAGCAGGATCAAAATATTACAATTATAAACACCTTGTTGTCTATGAGTTTCTATTTAAGAACCATCTCAAAATGCCATTGTATCCTGAAAAGAATGCAATCCTTGATTTACCTTTCAAAGGAATATTAGTCAAGAACTGAACAAGAATCACTGTTCAGCTTTTCAGACTGTGCATCCAGCACACAGGAGTAAGAATATTTTGGGGAGCATTTGTTTACTTTTAAAGCAAAAAAAAGGTAATTTAGTTTTCAAGCATTCCTAGATTCAAACAATACCTTGCAATGCATCAAGCTGGATGAATGTAGTGACACCTTTTTCTTAAAACATGAATTGGAAAAAAAAATTGAATTTATTTGTCTTCATTTTGACAATCTTCTGGAAGGCTTAACATGATTCACACATTTACAGAGTCTTGACAAGAGAAAAGCAACCACTCTCATCAATTCACAGGAAAAAAAAAAAAAGGATGAGCAGGGGGCAGGCCAAAAAGAAAAGCCAAACTCAAATAGCCATTACTTACAGTAGTCAGCATGAGGGATGCTGTATATAAATCCCTGCATATTCTTCAAGGCTGTTAAACCCAATTTTGTTCAGAAATGGAAGAATAAAAGAATGGTAACTGACAAAACTGAAAAAATTGGTCATGTTTGACAAGTCATTAGCAAAGTTATCTATGAATCCATAGTCTATGGCTATTGATTTATCTTCTGAGCAACATTTCACTGCTATATCAAAAGCCAGTTTTTTATTTCTTTTTATTTGATGGTCTTGAAAACACTAAGTTATCAGGCTTAAAGGATAGCTCAAAGAAAAAATACCTTATGAGAGAAGAATAAAGTATCTGATTAGTATTTGTAGAGTAGATCACAAAATCATGCAGTCACCAACCAAAATCCATTTCCAGAGGTTTTTATACTAACACCCACTAGGGTTATGCTCAAGTGCCATGACTGTGCATCCACAGAGACCAGTGACCAGCCAGAAAACCAACTGCAAAGTTACACCGTCACGGTGACAAGCCCCTGGCACAACCTTCAGAGGAGTTCCTGTGGCTAAAATCATAACAGGAGCGTAGCTGAGTAAGCAAGAGAGCTCCTACAAAAGGTTGATTTTTGAATGCAGCACTTCCATAGTGACAATACTGAAAGCTTTTGTAAATGGCATGCCCTGCCATTCTGATTACTGCGAGTGCTCTACTCAGGTATCCATGGAAACTTGAGAAATAGATGTTAAATTTGTTGGATGTGTTTGGCAGCAGGGAATGGGACTAGCTGCCAGTCAGCCCAGTCTAACCACAGGTATTTTGATCTTTAACCATGGAGAAGGCATCAAAAGCCCTCAAATAATGATGAAATCCACCAAATGATCACGTTTCCCAAACAATGACAAAAGGAGGAGGCAAGGATGCACTGAAGAATGGTTATTTTAATGCTGTTATTTGAGAGAGAAAATTATCCCAATCCCTGTAATGAGGAAAGAGACACCTAAATATTCACTCTTCCAACCTCCCAGGGAACAGGAAAAAAAGAAAGCATGGATACAAATGCACAGAATCTCGTAGGGACAGGTGGACGTGGAGTACTCAGGACTGTAAAATTCCCTTTGAGAGAAACTGCTTCAATCCTAAAGACTGGTCCTGAACAGCACTGAGAACTAAGGATGTATTCAGAAATGGATAAACTGAAGCAGTGTTCCCAGATTATTCCCTCTGAGAGAAGGAAGTAGCATAGGGAAAATAATTTCTCTCTGCTTCCTTCCCCAAGAAAACTAGTACAGGTTGGGCAGGCTCCTGGAAAAGGAACTGATATCCTTCACAGAGAGGATGTGCATTAACTCCCTCAGATGACATGGAATTGCTATTATTGAACTACATCCAGATCCACGCTTTTCTGGACTCCAAATGGTAATGATTACTAGAAATCTATCTCAGTATTCCTCCGAAACTGCATCTGCAGAGCACAGTCTGAGAGCGCTGACTGAGACACTACTGACAGAAGAAACAGTTAAAAGCAAAATCCTCTCCAGGTCTCCCATTCTTGCAAATTTAGGTGCCTTTAGAACTGATCCATGTGCCCAGAGCCTGCAAATCTCTAACAACAGAGCTCCCGATTTGGGCCAGGGAGCACCCAGTGACTCACGTGGGAGTGGAGAGCAGGGAGCCGGGGCCGGGGAGCACCAACACAGCTCACAAAGCTTTCTCTGATGTCCTTGACACACTCTGGTGCGGTCCTGAGTGAAGAACAAAGGCTTTCTAGTCTTTCTGGCCTTCATATTCTGAGTAGTTTTGTTTATTTATTTGCTTACTTCTTAGAATCAACTGCATTTTCCTCTTCATTTACATGAAAATGTTTCTCAGATCCCTCTGAGACAGCCTTTGAAGGAATTTCCTGTTTTAATAATGATTACTGACACAGATCACCACTGCCATCCTAATTTTAAAACACTGCAAAGTCACTCTTTTAATCGCAGTTATGGCAAAATTTTAAACTTGCATTTGTTTATTTTAAATGCTTATCACTCTGATTCTCAATAGCACAGCACATGGGCCAGAGCTGACACATTTTTAATAATGAGAGCAATGGAATGTTCTTTCAATATCAAAAATGTGCCTGGTCACTGAGAAAAGGCAGATTCGATGTAATGAGCCGGGAGCCAGGACACGTGTCAGGGTGAGGAAGATGAAGCCTGCAGGTCTGTCACAGGCCTTTCTGAGCACCGAGGCTCAGCCTTGGCTGCAGCATTCCTCAGCACAACACCAACATCAGTGACCTTACAGCTCCAAACAGCTGCACACTCTGCAGTGGAACATCTGTGAAGCAAGTGTACCATTTACAGCCACGGCTGATGGACTTCAGAGCTCATCCCTGAAACAGACTCCAAGTCCTCCTGGCACCTCTCTCACCACTGCAGAAACACAAGCCTGATGCAACCTGGAGCTTCACCCATCCCTGCTGCCACGCAGCTAGGCTGTTTAATAGAAACATGACAAGTGCCATACAGAAGCTGAGTAATTATGTAAGAACCAAAGTCATCTATGGATAGACAAAGATTCCGCTAAAGCTGCATATGGAAAATATCAACAACTAGTTCACTTAGGGAAAATAAAAAAAAAAAAAAACAAACAGATGCAAACTCCCCAAAAAAGTCATGTGGCTTCATACCAAATTAAGGTCATGACTGTTCTCATTCTCCTAATCGAAAGTAGCATTGTTTGCGTGCATTGTTTTTTATTCCTTTTATATCTTCCATTATCCTTTATTGGGAGCCAGTACAGCTTTATTAAATATCCAAAAAGCCAATTTCCTTCTCCACAATATCTACAGACTAAAACAGCCACAGGGAGAAGTTTCTAAACCATAAATGGTGTGTTCTTTGAAGTCAAATACTTGTGAAATCCCATCTGACACATCGTCAAAAGGCAGAACCAATTCAGGTACAGAAAACTGACACAATGGGATCTTTTAATATTGGTGTTTTAAAGTAAAAAGTATATTCTTTAGATTTTTTTAAGAAAGGGATAGTTGCTTTGTGCATTTATAGAGAGAATTAGTGAAATCATAGTAGAGGAGAGAAAAAAGGAATACATCCCCTGGAACAGCTTAGAAGAATAAGTAACTGGAAATTTTTAAATATTTGACCAGATCTGTAACTTTAAAAGGAAAAAAAGAAAAGAAATCCAGACTTAATTGCAACAGCAGATATGATGTCCAGAAGGGGCCTAAAAAATTTCAACAGCATTGCCACTAAAGTGGGAGAAGTTTGGCATGGCAGGTCACATCAACTCAACCAACAAAGAAGCATTCATCAGAAAAGAGCACAAGATGAGACACCAGTCAAGTCCCATATAACCCCAACCACCAGTGACACAGTTAAAAAGCAAAACATGCCCTAAACCCTGACATGTTCATGAAGGGATCAGGTCTTTTATAGCTGAGGCAGCATTCTGGTCTTGCTGCACAGAACTGGACTCCCAGAGGCTGCTTTAACTTGAGCTGACATCCAGGCTGCAGCATCCTCTTCCAGCTCCTGGTGACAGCTGCATTGGAGAGAAACCCTGGTCACACCCTGTGGACCAGGATAAATCCCCTTTTACACCACAAATGCATCAGCTAAAAATGTCTCTGGACTTGACAGACCTCTGGGGGCCTCTCTACAGCTGACTGAAGCTTTGGGGAGACTTTGCAGGTACAGAGCTCTGTTGAACACCAACTGCTGTCCCCATGGGAATGAACTGAACACTCAGACTGAAAGCTTGCAGGGTGACAGTATCATGAAGGAAAACTTGTCAGCTCAACCAGCATTACCCAATTATGAGCCAATGGTTTTAAAAATGCCAAAAACCAGTATAATTAGAAGCTTTACATGCAATAGCTCCTGGGTATGAACAATTTCACTAACCAAGCTGCATATACCGCAGTGCTGTGCTAAGTGAAGCCATAAAGATGATGGGCAGGCACTGCATACAGCACTCAGCTATTTTACATACAGACATTTCTTTTACGCATTGTACTGCGCTGCAAGAAGTGGCTGCAGCTTCAATATTGTCAATACAACACACACTAAATCACAGTTTATCCCTGAAGCCTTTTTTTTCTCTGACAGCCTCAGCATTCCAGTGCATGGAAAGAACATGAAGATTTCTGGCATCACAAATCACTGCTTTACTACCTGGTCTTCTGTCTTCTAACCAAATCCCTCCAGCACAGATTCTCCTAGTCACAAGTTACTTCATTTCAGTATTGCATTGCACCAACCTTGCAACTTGGCAGAAAACAAAACGTGATACCCTGTCATCTGAAAGACAAATTAATCTGTCGATCTATTCTTCCCTTTGTCAGCTGCATGCTAGAAAATTGTTACAGGTTACTTCAAACAAAACAGACATTAGAGACTTCATTTAGGAAGCACTGAGGGAACATTTAGATGATGGGGAGGGAGAAGAACCCAGTAGAGCATCTTGAAGATTCAACTAGTTTCTAAGTATTATTTTCTGGTTTGGGTTTTTTAAATGGATATTTTATGACTCTTTTATTCCACTTACACTGAAATTAAGCTATCTCACTCAAAATGTTCCCCAAATCCTACTATAATCAAACTTAACCTTTTAGGTTTGCCCATGCATTTCTGCCAGCACCTCTGGTTCAACATTACAGTTTCCTCAAAGCCTTTGCAGCATACAGTGAGGAAGAAGGCATGGAGAGATCGAATGAAATCAGGCTGAGTCTGCATTTCCCTTAGGGTTATTCACCCATATCATTTGTATCCTAGGAACCCTGTTCCCTCCCCCAGCTCCGTTCCCACACAAGGAGAGACCACCCCGACCTGCAAAGGCTGTGTTATTCTTATCAGGCACAGTGTAACCCCAAACGGATCAAACCCACAGCATCCTTGTTTCAGGCAAAACAAGATTCAGCTCAGCTCGAGTCAAGTTTGTAAAATCGGAGACATGCGGCCCCGTTAACTTGGTAAAACGGCACCGCTGGGGGTTTCCCCCACCCCTACACCTCGCTGGGAGCTCCCTGGTCCCTGAGGCTGTGCCAGGATGCTCAGGCGCTCCCACCCGGCTGTCAGGTCTTTCTTTTCCAGTGCACCAGGCTTCTCGCTATACAGGGGTGCTGCCTCTATGTCAGCACCAGCGTCTGAGCTTCAGTCCGAGCCCTCCCCCTCCTCCTTCTGGCCGCTGCTGGGAAAGGGAGAGACCCCGACCCGCGGGGAGGACGGAGCCACAAAGGCCCGTCCGGCCGGGATGCCGCGCCCGCCGCAGCGCCCCGGCTCCGGGCAGGGCGCCCGCCCCGCCTCGCCCCCGCCCGGCGGTGCCGCCGCATTGTTTTGTCACCTGGGTCCCCCCGCGGTGCGGCACCGGCTCCCCGGGGACCGCACGTGGTGGAGGAGCCGCGGCTCGGTGCGGCGGATCCGCGGGGTGCGCTCCGCACCGAGCCGCCGCCTCCCGCCGCCGCAGCTGGCCCTGCCCGCGGGGCATCCCCCGAGCCGGGGCACGGCGGGGCCGGCGGCCGTGCCCTGCCCCGCCTGCGTGCCCACAGCCGGGACACTGTCTGCCGCCTCCCGCCTCCCCCTGCTCCAGACGGGGCTCCCTCCGTTTCCCCCCATAAGCCGCGGCCGCCCCGCCGGGCCGTGCCGCGCCCGCCGCGCTCCTCCTGCATTGCGGCGGGGCCCCCCTCACCTGCGGCACCGCTCTCCGCCTCCGACATGGCCCGGTCCCGCCGCGCTCGCCGGGGCACGGGCCGGCGGCGGAGCTGCGCTGCCCACCCCGGGGGAGGCTCCGCTGCTTCCTCTCGTCCCCGCCCCGCTGCGCCTTCCTGCGGCCGGTGCGGAGCCGAGGGGAAGAGGCTGCGCGCCCGGGCCGGCGCTGACGGGCTTCCCGCGCCGGCTGCGGGGCTGCGCCGCCCCTCCCCGCCCGCTCCCGCAGCCGCACAAGGCACCGGCGGGCGCGGCGGGGGGGGCCGCCTGCGAGGGGCGGCCCGGCCCCAGATGCGGATTTCACGGCCGCTGAAGCGGAAACCCCTGCGCGGTGACAGCCGTGGAAAGAGACCCCTCTGTGACACCCCGCCTCAGCCCCGTGCGCCCCGAAGGGGTGCTGGAGTCTTGCGGGAGACGGAGTCGTGGGAAGGCTGTTCCCCAGCTTGTCAGGGGAGTGTAGGTACAGCTAACCCGGACAGTCAGTCAGAAATCATGAACGGGTCTCCCGACACGATGTGTTACAGGGTGACTTGTACGGCATGGGATTCTTTTTAATTGTGTTCGGAGTGAACTCTCTCACATGGTTCTGCAGTGCTATCAGGCCGGAACTTCTCATTTCCAATTATTTTTAGCTACTTGTCTCCAGGACCTGGGAGAGAGAAACCCCTACTGTCACTTGATTAAGGATGAAGTTTGAGAGTTTTCCAAACGAAGTAAGAAGCTACTACAACCACAAGATAATAAAAATAAGGCTGCTATCCTCCCATGAACAATCCTGGAGCCAGAAAAGGCTTTTCCTTTTGTCCACCCATACTTCATGGTGTAATTCTCCCTTACTTGCCAGCCTCAGCAGCAATTCACATTTTGAAAGCAGTGCCAGCATTTCACGTGAAATAAATACGGGCATTCACCAAGCACAGCCTTGGTTCCTTGCTGACTCCTGGGCTCAGGAGGTCACTGACAGTGTAAAATCCACCCAAAGTTCTCCCAAGTCCCCTCACCAAAGCTGTTGCTCCCACAAGGTGGGATCCCTGTGAAACCCCTGAGGAACAGGGAATTTTGAAGCAAAGCCCCCGGCACTGCAGGTGCTTACTCAGCCCCTCCCTCTATTTTTTCCCTGGTTCCTTGCCCTCACGGCATTTGCTCTGTTCCCTGTAAGCTTTATTGCCTCTGAGGACAGGAGGTGTGGCACAAAAGTTAAAGCAGTAAATATCTTCACATCTGCACACCTGACTCATCTAAAAAGCCTTCACCCACCCTGTACACACTTAAAGACTATCTCATCGTGAAATCCACTGTCTCATTCAGGGAAAATGCAGAACTCATTTGTCCTGCCTCCCAAAATCAGCTGCACAAAGGGATTTTCTAAACTGTTGAGGAGGAGAGAGGGAAGGAGCACGCTGGCATGGTGGGAGAGCAGCTCATTCCAATACTGACATCAGTGTAACCTTCTGTTCTTGGGGACACGCAGTGACATGGGGAACCCTCATACAATTTCCAAAGCCAAGGACAGCGTGCAGTGTGACAACGGGCACTGGAATTGCCACTTCCTGCTCTTCCCTCAGCTCCACACCAGGCAACAAAGGGGAACATCTGGCCAAGAGTCAGCTTTAATTACCTATTCAGAGTCAGGCTGAATATTTATGCTGTCATTAAACAGCCTCAGAAATAAGAAACCAAACAACTCTAATACTTGGTTTCCTGACGAGACTTAAATAGCAGAAACTTTTGCTTCAGATTAAATGCACTTCAATAGCAATTAATGGTAGGCTTTAAACATGTATTGAGGTAATTAACAAAGGCAGAGGAAAAGAAAAGAAGCAAGCAAGAAACACGTAAACACATATCCAAATCATATTCTTTTTGGGAAAATACATAGTACTCTGGCTAGTTTTTAATGATCCCTCAAGCAACAAGACAACACACACAAAAATAGCATTCACTGGGTACAGACAGCTTTCCCAATGTCATGGTGGTGACTACATTATTCAGTATCAAGCCAGGTTGCCTAAGTTACACACTCAGCTGTAGGTGTTGTGAATAATGCAGAAGGAGAATATTTGAAGGCATGTGACTGACTGGTAGTTTCAGAAATTAGACCCTTTTCCAGAGAGCTTAGTATGTCCTTTTAAAACCTAATGAGAGGAACCACATTACAAAAAAAAAAAAAACAACAGCCTTTTGAAGTAAAATTAGATTCTCAGTCTGAAATATAAAATTAAGAACTAAGGCCCTGTAAATTTAAATCTGTTTTATAAAGACAAAAATCAAAGAAAAATAAACTATTGGTGTTTTTTTTCTCTCTTGTCATTTCTCTCTCCCTTATAAATGAAAAAAAAAAAGTACATTTCATATGAAAGAAAAACACTTTTTGAAAAGGTCACCATCTCAATTGAGCCTGCCCTGGGGCTGAAGAAGCTTCATTTTTGTTACTTACTCCATAGGAAGTTTGTTGTTCTTATGGTCATTTTGAAAGGTTGTTTGGAGTCTGTGGTTTCAATGGTTACAAGCGTAACAGAAAATGAGTCAAAATATAGTGATTAAAATATAAAAGTGGATGGTCAGATTTGGAAGAGGATGGCACAAGTAAAGTCATCTACATCCTCTGAACACCTGTTCTTACAAACACCTTAGCTTGTCCCTTGCACAAGATTCGGTTTCAGTGTGGGTCTGGAAAGAATTTCTTTCCTTCTCAGGGAACTAACATCAGCCAGCTTAGTACACTACAGGGGAGTAGCAGCAGCAGAAAGGAAGAACATTTCTTTGACCCTGAAACATCAAAGTGTTTTTGTGTCAAACAACCAAGGCACCCATCAGTGTTGAACTCAAGCACCAACTCAGTTATTATGCAGTTACTCTGACTATGGAGAAAAGCATGATTTCTGCAGAAGCTTGGGACTGTGTCTGCTTTAAGTTCCCCCTTGCATCTGCTTGGGACTGAACACATCTGAGGAACAATCACGAAGTGATTCAATACACTGTACTCTTCATCTGCAGCCTAGGTGATCCCCAGAAAGCTGCAGCCTCAAACTATTCCATTCATCACACAAAGGGTTCAGATACACTGGCATAAACTGACAGTACAAGAAAAATAGCTGCTTAACCTACCTCTGATTTTAGCAGAGCTACCACAAGCATGTTATCCATTAGCATCAATAAAAATTTCATGAGAGAATTGGAGATCACCACAGTGTCCTCTCGGGGCCATTCCCACACGTTGTAAGAGCTGCACAAAACTGGGGCTGCTCAGTGGAAAGAGCTATGTGCTTCTCACTCCTGAGTACCAGAGTCTAAGTGAGGCACTGATGGGGTAGCACTGAAAATCAGTGAGCTGGAAACACCAGGCACAGAGATCTGGAAGAAATAGAGGCATTTGAATATTGTTTTCAATGCACCTGGCAGCAGGATGTACAGACATTATCACAGACACAGAGACCGGTGAGCCACTGAAGCCCAACACCCAGTGCAGCACTGGCACCAGGGAGAGGTGAATCTTTAAAAACACCACCACATTTAAAACAAAGGAATAGAAAGCAGGTAAGCATGCTTTGCATCTTGGCAGCTCAGGACCCCCTCATCAAGCACTGTGTTCATCTGCTCAATTAAAATTCCTAGAGTAATGGTTCCTGACTTCAAAATTCCTTCTTAGGTAGTTTCTGGAGCATCATTAAACATACAATACCTGGGTTTTGTTTGCCACCTGCATAACTGTTACTGCAGTCTTCTCCTTCATTCCAGCTGTCCAATTTGTCACCTTTACAGCACTTTAACCTCTCCAATTCGACTTATTCCTGTGATAAAAACTTAGAAATTATTTTTATTGCAGAGCCAACTGGCAATCTGTTTCCCTAGATGCAATTTTATCTTCCCCTTTCCTAAAAACAGCCTTTTATTTTAATACTCAAGAAATCTCTGTAAAGATAAGAAGAACAAAAAACGATTCATCACTGTCACAGCCTTTCAATAAAGAAGCTTATTGTGCACAAAGGAACATGAAGGGTTTCTTCAAAAGGAACAGGTTATATAATTTTCACCTGTCTTTTATACATTTCTCATCCCCAGTATCCCAACATCTGTTGGAAGTGTATCACTCGGGAAACACTGCCTGCAAAGAATTCTCCAGCATTTCTCAGCAGGATGGTTTTTCAGGAAAACTGCTGGGCTGGAGACACTGAAAGTGTGTGGTGCTCACAGATCTCTGGCTCACTTACTCATCAAGCATGACAGTCCTCACACTGTCTGGGTGTGTCCAGCACTCCCAAAATATAAATGTTCTGTGGTCTTCTCCTGGATCCCAATGGTCTGTGGTAGCTGCTGTGTGCACAGAACTAAAAGATAAGTTCCATCCCAAAACTCTCCACTCATACTGTGTGTCCCAAACACCTTTTTTACCTTAAATTCATTGCCCTTCCTCTACTTTGGTTGTGTTAAAGCCAAAGCAAAGCAAAGCAAAACAAAACACACAAACCCCAAACAAACAAACAAAATCCCAGAAGAAATAGATTTATTATATAACAATGTTGTCACCCATCTATTACTCTCCAAACATGCACTCATCCATATACAGTAAAAAGTGCTGTTCTGTCAAGGCATTTTTAAAGTATCAACCAGATTGTGCATCCATATTGGCTTGTTTCACCACTCACTTCTCATCACTCTAAAAGAAACAAAGCTCTAAATGCATCAAACAATAAACTTAGTTTTGTGAACATGTATACTGCTTAAGTAAATGATGAGCATTCTGGCTCCCACTGAAGTCAATAAAAGTGGCAGATGGCTCAGCCACCTCTAAAACCAAGGAACTGCAGTTGGGTAGGACAAAATTCTGCAAAATCATGTCTACCTTATGTCTTATTTCTCTGTTCCAGAGAAGGTTGTACCCCTCAGGAGGCAAGTTTAGGTAGTATTGTTCACACCCTTGCTTTGCAGACTGCTTCACTCTATTTTACAGCATTAGCAAAATTGCAGGGTTATTTGCAGTGCAAGTGAGGGTTCTGTCCCTTAAACATATCCTGCAGCAGCTCAAGAATACAGAATTTGCCAATGTAAAGGGGAAAGGACTCAGAAAATTATCAGACTCAACAAGTGACATGGGAGCACATTCATTGTGCACCTGTGATAGATAAAAATGTCATCACAGAAATACACAGAACATATGAGAGTTACCAGGCTCCTTCCTGACTGCTTTCTGAAGCTTCCTGTGGTCCAATTAAATACTAGAAAGAAAAGGCAGCATGCTGAAAGACAAGCAACACGTGATTGACATGATACCCAAAACAAATTGAATCTGAGGGGAAAATCTGAATCCAGAATTATGTGTAGTCTCTGCAGATTGATTACTCATAGGAACAGACATTTAGGTTTTATGTATATCAGCTTAATGGTTTGGAGGTTTTTTTTTCCCTAAGGTGTTTGAGAAGCTGTGTGGAGAATATCCAAACCTTATAAAAATGTCACCCAGATCCTCCAGATTAGTACAGAATAAACTGGAAAAGTGGGAACTGGGATGCACATCATATTTCATCCATCTCACCCTCTGTCTAGGGGGTAGAAGTGATCACACAGAAGTGAGACACACATGTACAGAGGAATAAAAGAAGTTTAAAGCCAACTGCAGAAATGCAGGTGAGCAAAGTCATAGAGAAAATGAGAAATAACACAAGAAGCTACTTGCAGTAGACAGAGGAATCTGTAGCTCCACCTAAGGCTGGACAAACTGGTTACATACTGGAGTAAATCCTAATGAATGCCATTGGCCTCCAGCTTCCATCTGACATTTAACAATGCAGCAGGACTGAGACATTTTAGATTTTGAAGGGAAATGAAAAATAAGCAAAAACCCTCTGACCCTCTTAAGAAGTGCCTGGTAAATACTGATATGTTTTTATCATTATAAATATATTTTGATAGATTTTACAACCTTTAACATTTCATATACATGAACATCATCATAAATTTGACTTCTAAGAATATTATTCAAAAATAAAAGGCTAAGCTCTTGTACCAAATTTTTTACAAAGATTATGTCTTAGGAATGTGCATGAAATATAGATCTGCAGATACAAGTGATCTTGGATATTTTCAGAGCATAACTTCTTTTAAAAAAATATTTGATAGAAAACTAAATTTAGAACATCAAATGGTACTATTTATTCAGTCATGGGCAGAAATAGCGCAGTAAATCACACACAGGAAGGAAAAATAGAAATGCTCCTAGACGTAGTACGAATAGATATTTTAGCATGAATCCACTGGTTGAAGTATGTTCTTACAAAACATTTGAGAAAATTCTGATAACTAACACATCTGTAAAAATTAAAAGGCTAAATCACCAGTCAGTCACCACTGTGAGTATTTTATTTACTCTTGGTTACAATGTCTGAAATGAATGGTGTCAAGAGCATCACCAACATTTTCTCGAAATCTTGATGTGCTCTCTGCACATTCTCTTTTAATACCACATAGTTCTATTTTTGGAGTCTTTAATGAGGGCATGCACATATAAATGGAAGTACAGAATATCCCAAATGAACAGAGTGAGGTTTTCCACTCCATGTCTAATTTATCACACCACAGGTTGTATGAGACCTATGATAATTTTTTTTCCTCCCTAATCACTAAAGAGATGCAAATTCCATAAGATTATACCATTCTGCCCCTTGTTTTAAAATCTCTCTGGGGAAAGACATCAAAACCATATTTTTACAGTTTCTAAGCATGGAGTCTAGTATGCTAAAATAAAGACTATTGTACTAGTTTGAAAACAAACCAGTGGGAGGCACTAAGTCAGAATAACAATTTAATGGAAATTAAAGAAAAGGGGAAAAAAAAGGTAAAAGAAAACACTGTCAAACTGACAGAGTCAAGGTACAACCTGACACCCTGTTAGGCAGGGTGGTGGTAGCAGTCTGGTAGAATGGTGGCTGCAGTCCTCTGAAGCGGTGATCCTGTAGTAAAACAGTCTGCTCTTCCTCAGGAAGTCCAGTGGTGGCTGTGTAGCTCCTGTCCTCTGGAAATCCAGTGGGAAGCCCGTCTCTCTGGTGTTCAGCCTCAGATTATATCCACGATGGGATGCTTGGTTCCTCCCTCTGGGCGGAGCATCTCACAATGGGGTAACGAGTCATGAGGCCAAGTGTTGATTAGGCTCATTAACAGGAGAATAGTCCGGAGGGAGTTATCTCTGAGTCAGGCGGCAGGACAATGATGGGCAATTAACAGAAAGATAGTCTGGGGGGAGGAGGCAAGGAAACACTGCCCCACCTGGTTTCAACGGCTCCTGAGGATGGTAATAGAATACACTGCAACCCAGGACAACTATGAATCAATAAGTGGTATTATTCCTGCAAAGAGGAGGGAATACCATGAGTAGTAGCAAGTAAGTAAAAAGTCAAATGATTTAATAAGTAACAATCCAGCAGTCATCTAACAAAGACATGACTATTTTTAAGAAAAGTAGTTCATCTTACAAGACTAGCATCACTGAAATATCTAATGTATCTAACTTCTATAAATGAATACTGGATTAATTACAACAGCTATATAAAAAATGGAAGCAAAAATACGCCATTTCCTGTATGCACACAAGTGTAAACAAGAATACAATTTGTCTCTGACTTCAGAATTCAGTAATTAAAAAAAAAAAAAAATATGGCAGAGCTCTACTGTCTTAAAATGTCCTTGTGGTCAGAAACCATGATTCAAATCTTGCTTTGGTGAAGCATCAAGCTGTGTGTTGGAAGTCCTTTATTTTGTCATTCTCATTTAAATACAACAAACTGCACCAAAATCTTTAAACTGGCACATACAATGCAAGAAACATCCTTCCTCCTATTAAATCTGCTGGATTTGCTTGAGGTATTTTCAATAATGATTTATTATTTTAGTCTTATTTTCCAGCAGAAAATAATGTCGTTGACATTCCTCTAAGTGTTCAGCCTACATTATTACTAAATGGCTCAGGTCTGGTAATTCAATAAACCAAGAATTTGTTCAGAAGAAAAACTAATACTTGTTTAAATGTTGTCACTTTCTTAAACTTAACTACCAGAAAAATGATGCTTTAATCCCTTGAAGAAAAATAATGAAATCATATTAATTTGCTTTTTCATTGACTAAAGAAGAATCCCATAACATCAACCACTTTAGTTGCAATAAAAAATCTGGGGTTTATTTCTTGGTGAAGATTAGCATTTAGAAAAAGACATGGAT
Source organism: Corvus kubaryi (assembly GCF_017639235.1). Taxonomy (NCBI): domain Eukaryota; kingdom Metazoa; phylum Chordata; class Aves; order Passeriformes; family Corvidae; genus Corvus; species Corvus kubaryi. The sequence continues at coordinate 17,020,346 of NW_024580672.1, forward strand.
TATTATTTTACTATTCTGTGTATGAATGTGTGTCTTATAAAGCCAGGATTTGTACTGACCACAAGAATCCTACATGCCTTTTTGTACTTGAGATATGAGGGCAAACGCTGGTTACAGCTTCTTTCATCTGCATCCAGAGTCTTTTTAAATCAATGTAAAATCTCCCACTGATTTTTTTAAATTTTATTTTAATAATTTTAAATTAGGTGCTAGCTGCCTTGGTGCCTAGGAACTGTGTAATAGAGGGTGTAACATATGCTGATGTTTTTAATGCAGATATTCTATAGCCAGCACATCCTTCATCTGTGCTGTTACACAGGAACTGTGTGTGCATCCCTACAATGACTGTCACACAATTTGGATTCAGGTGTTTTAAGAAGGCTGCTACACATTAGGAATTTGGATTTAAAAAAACAGGGACAGGTCATGCTGAAAAGGAGGCTGGATTGCTTTGAGAATCCTGCAACACCAGCAGATCTCAGGAGGGACGTTTGGAAACCCAAACAGAGGAAATGCACTGAGATTATTCACTCACACTTCAGATGATCTTTGTCCATCCAAGATCTCCTGGCTTTGAAACACAGGGCAATGAAAGTAAATGTAGGGGTTTCTTTAAATCAGTTCTGCAAATAGTATATGTCATGCAAGCACAATAAAAGAACCATCACCACAGGAAACTGCACTTGGTTTGTTTGGAATGGCAGCATAACATTTCTTATAAAATAAATGTTTTACAGTGTTTATAAATAGTGAAATATGTGTAAAAATACTGTTCAAATCTATTTGACATCTCTCTTCCAAAGGACTGTATTTTTGGCTGAGTTGTATTTTCAATCTTTTGCCTTAAGCTTGCATATGACTGCTCTGTTATTTAGAAAGTAGTGACCTTCTTTTACTAATATAAAGAATGGGCAATTTTAAATTGAAATGTACAAAACTACTGCCATTAAATTATAATTTAGTGCAGTGCTCAATGCAGAAGCAGTACTCCTCCTGGAATAGCCTTCTTCCAAAGAAATAGAAAAGAAACAGAGATGACAAGTTTATATAAAACCAAATGGTTCACTTAACATAATTCTGGTGCTAGCATAAAAGTAGGTCTTCAGCTTCCATGACTTAAAGAAAAATGGGTAGTAAACAAAAAAATAACTATGAAGGTACTGCTAAAGAAACATAAGGAGCACATGGTGAGGAATTTACAGTGAGGAGTCATGGCCTGGAGAAGAATAAGCATAAGGAGATAAGAATAGTATTTTTGAAAACAAGGTCATTGCAGAAAAGGTTTCAGATTCCAGACTATGTTTATAGCCTTTGGTGTCAAGCTGCCTAAGAACAGATTCAGAAGGACTGACTTTGTAAAAGTAAATTTTCTCTGTCATCCTTTTTCTCACCTGAGGTGCTATCTGTCAAGGCCTGTACGCTTCACTGTAGATAGATTATGTTAATAAGACATGAAATAATGTATATGGCTACAGGGAAAAATAGGGTGCATGTATCAAATACATTTTCCTGTTCACCGAAGCAAGGTCTGAGGGGCACTTTCTGCAGATAAATGGGCCTGGAATTATGTTAATTTAAAAGTGTGTTCCCAGTTATAAACAGATCATGAAGACAATGGACATATAAGCAATCCAAACGTGGCCATGAATAACTATTTATAGTCACCCTTCCTTCTTCAAACTTTGCCATACTGGATATCCAGTATAATCCATACAAGAGCAGCACACTTAACTCTCATCATCTCAATTCTGCACTTGAGGTAACTTAAACAAAGGGTTATAAAGTCAGTTTTTCAGAGGAATCTATAACTCATTTTCAATAGCACTGCATGGGAGCTGTGAGGGTTCTGTATCCCTCAAGACTTAAGGTGGGGACAACAATAGTTCAGAAGTGCTCACTAATTCTGAATGCTTAATTTAAGGTTTTCAAAGAGCTTTCTTTGCTGCTTTCTCTGAGCTGCAGCTGCTGAACATCAGAAAGAGCATTTAGAGTACTTGGATATAGATAGATGCCTATCTTGATTTTCAAACCCACAGAGGCACCTAATCCTTAGTGAAAATCACAGCAGATAATTGTAAAATTGCTTTTCAAAGCCAGCTGTAAAGTCGTCTCCATTTCTAGGTCCTTTGACAACTTTACTGGCACAAGTGTGCTTCCCTGTAATAGATACTTCTGTGTACTTGTGCATTTGCAAGATATTAGAGTCTGTTAGCAATTACAAGGATTTTTGCTGGAAAGAAAATTAAGTTTGCCTTGAGGTAATTCTTTTAAATCTGTGACTTCCTACAGACATTTGCAATTTTAAGGACCTTGAATGACTGGATACATACAGTTACCACAGACAAAGAAGGAAGCAGTTGTACTTATATTTGAAATCATGTGTGTTATGTGTGAACAGGCTTTATGTGGACACATACCATCATTTCCCATCAATGTGGTAAAGTTTATAGGCAAAACCACAATTTTAGATGAGTAATTACAATCATTATTCCTTTCAATCCACTGCTAAGTCTCTGCTTTATAGACTCTTCTGTTTGTAATGTTTCTTTGTGTGTGGCTGGCCCTTCTTAACTGGTACAGCTGAGCAGGAGCACCAGGTAAGAGTGATGGACTGGCCTCTTTCTAGGTTCCTTTGTTCACCAGTCAGGGACCACTGCTCTCACCAAGTCCTACTGTAAGCATATTTCTGAGTCTGTAGGTACCTGAATTACTGCCAGCTGGCAGATGCTGATACTCTTGCACAGCTAATAAGCTGCCTGCAGCTTCAGCTCCAGCTAGGGCCTCAGGAACAGCAGCAGGATTTTGAAAGTGTGACTTTCTGTGTTTTCATTGCCAGTGACTTCTGATCCTTTTAGATGCTTTGAGCACACCTAAGCCAAAAGCTCTCCAGATATATATGGTGGGAGAGAGAGGTGCCTGTCAAACAGGTGTTCTGGTGTTCTGTCAGGGAGACTTGAACTTTTTCTTGCTGTCGAGATAGAGGTTCAGGATATTTCCAAATTGTGCTGAGAAAATAACAGCATTCTGCAGGCCTACCTACCACTCCTGTTCACACACTCATGGTATGTTCATACACTGTAATTTAGACATATCCCTAATTTTAGAAAATCCCCACGTTTAGGAATCCCAGTGGAAGTGTCTGCTTGCTCCAAAACCATCGTAGTTCTCATCAAAGTTCTTGATGTTCCTGCCTTGTTCAGTCAAGATTTTTTCTCCCACAGCTGACACCTGTGGGGCTGCTCTGGGTTGCCCAACCCTTTCTTATAAATTGCTTGAGGGAATTCTGGAACTGAGGACTTGGTTTATCTACAAGGCTCACTGGAGACCTGGAGAAACTGAAGTATTCAAATACCTTTAAAGGTCTAGGTTGAAGCCAGCTGGATTTCTTTTTATCCCACCCAGCAAGAGGTTTTTTAAATACCTTCATGTAAGTAGTGTCACTTGTCACAATAAATAAATCACAACAATAAGCCTGGAAAGCATTTTAAATTTTAAGTCTTTAAGGGAAAGCTCACCTAAATTCTCCCTAAAATACAAAATCTAATGAGAATTCAGAAGAGTTTGTTAGTGCCAATGTGAGACACCCACCCCGAATATGAAAAGAGATGCAAAAGTATGAATCCATTGAGGGATTAATTTCTGCTCAATATTTTTGTTTGCAGGTAACCAGCAGGTAGACTCCAGCTTCAGACTTGTGTGTCTGCCTGCCATCTCCAAAAAACAGCAGGCATTCTACCCCCACCAACCTAAAAACCTGCAAAACTCAGCTAAAAAGGCCCAATTTAAATTCTTTGCAGAATTTCCACAGTTCCTCGCTCCTTCCTACTGGAATCAATAATTTCTGCAGGAAAATCCATGAGAACAGAAAAATATTATGCTCAATATCAAAATCTCAACAGGTGCACAACATGCAAGTTAAACACATGCCCATTGGCTCAAAGTTCCCTAAATCCTCGTATCCAACTCCCTCAAGGTTTTAAAGTAGGGGAAGGATGCACATGAGGCTCTAAGCCTGTCATCCAGACGGATGACTTCAAAATCATGCTGGATCCAAATTCTTCAGGACTTTGAACACTTGAATCATTCTTTTTAAATAAGGCAGCAACCACTTTCCACGGCAGCCAGAGTTTCCAATGATTGCAGTGTGTTACTCCAGATACCATGTACTCCACTAATCTCCTCAGGAGGTGGTGGAGGCACAGAAAACCCTGTAAGGCCAACCTCTGAAAGGAAAGGTTGCAGACTCTTGGGCAAACAGAGATGATAAAAGCATTCCTGGCAGCCGTTGCTATCTAAGCATTCTGGAACAGTCAAGGACATCTTCAGAATGGCACAATATCATCTTCAGAAATCCACTCCCATTATCTATTTTTTTTTTTTTGTGCAGTGCTTGTTTTGCCCCTCAGCAACCTTGCATGACCCTCTTTAAAGCTAATGGATGTTAAATATACTCAGGCAAGAACAAAATGGAAATCAACTCCTTGCAAAACGTATATAATCTTTGGGTTGACAGGCAAACCTGAATCCAGTAACATTTTTGGATAAACATCACTTTGATTTGCCCTTCCAGAGGCAAACATGTAACATAGAACCAAAACAATTGCTGACGTGTTGGTGATGAACTGAACACATGCTAAAAAAAGAAACAAAACCACACACAAAATCCAAATGCAAGGTCAACAAAAATTTGAACAAAAATCTGAACCAATCTGAGAGAACATAAATCTGAGATCATGCCCCTACATTTCACAAAAGCCACAATGCTCAGACCAAACCCTCTTTGTCCCAAGGCCTGAATTTTACAATAAATTTTTATCCTTAGGTTACCTTTTCTTCTCAGGCATAAATGAAGGAGCCTGGAGGTTTCATTCAGTGCTCTCTACAAAACCTGTAAACACTCAACCACTGACAAAAATACTTATGCCTTTTCAGTGTTATTGTCACTGTACCTGCTTTTAGGCATCCCTCTGCATGGCAGACAACATACCAAAAAATGTGTTATGAAAGGAGCTCCAGAAACACAGAGCCAGGGTTTTCTTAATAGCCAATGATACTGTTCCTGCTGATTAATCTGTGCCCTTTGATGTGATCTTTTTCCTTCAGCCAAGTTGATATGCAAGCTTAACTTTGTGGAGGAAATCAATCAAGTTCTGCTTACAATTCCAGCAGTGTAAACCTGAAGCCAGTTCACTGTTGTATTCCCAATGTTGCAGAAGCACAAAGACAGCACTTTATTCCTACAGCACTGTGAAAGGTGATGCATATCTAGAATCAGACACTGGTAATGCTGAAAGATTACATTTTAGATAAGCACCAATGTCCCAATGGCGCATAAGGAAAAGAAATGCAAGGAAGCTTCAGGAAGAACCATTTGAATATCCTGTACATGCTGTAAATTCCAAATAAGAGGTGTTGAACTCTTCTACCACCTGCAAACTCTGACCAGTCAGAGTTGGTGAGCAAGGAGTTCTCTAACTACTGTAGTGAACAGCTTCCAGCTGCACATCAGTGGGAAAAATCTGACCTTTCCTTTCCCAAACTGACCCAAAAGATCTCATGTATCTAATACATAAATATGTGCATAAACATACATCATTTAAGAACTGTGTTGATTGTTCCTTGTCATCTTTTCATGTAGAAAAGATTTTCAGAAACAAAAGGACAGAGAAGACCCAAATTTTCACCTTCTTTTGGAAAACCTCTGCTGAAATATAACCATGGGAAAGTCCTTACTTATATCACGTTTGTTTTCCGTATCTTATTAACTATCCTGCACACTTAGCTTGTTGAAAATTCTTAATGTCATTTTGATCCTGTGAAACACATTAGCACCGGCATTTTCTCTGGATGGCTCCTTTAATCCTTTCCTAGTGGTCCTTCAGTTTTACTTTTTTTAAAAAAAAAAGTTTACAGCTTATTCAGAAACGTGCTGCTCTTTCAATCTCTTGCTGAACCTGCTGTTCTCTTTGTGATAACTATGTTATGTCTTGAGCTACATTAAGATGACTTGGAAACTGAGAAACAGGATTAAATCTTTGTTGTTAATCTTTATGACCGTAACAAAGCCTAATGGGAAATTGGAAGGGATTCAGAGAAGAGTGAAATTATTAAGATGCTTGGGTAGTACATATTTAATTACCTTCAGAAGTGAGCAGCTCACTAACATGGGTGTAACCAGTGTTACCCAACCTACATGAATCCGAGGAATATGGGGTCAGACTCGCAGCAATGGGAGATCATTTGTTACTGTTAAAAAAACTGTAATGGGATAAAATTATGAAAATTGTTTATACTAAATACCAGAAAGTATTTTAAAACTTTAAATATGGTATTATGAACAGATGATGTCACCTAGGAAATAGTTTGGAGATAGAAGTGGGCGGCTGCTGTCAACTGCCCACCCAGGCTGCAGCCTGTCCCTAAGGCACTCTCAAGAAAGGCACGGCCCAAGCAGCTCCCGGACTTTGTGACCTGCTCTGCTGCACAGCTGGTATCCCACTGGCTGGAAATCAGCCCTCATGTTCACTGTAAGATGCTGCACATACTGGCTGCACCTGTGCAAGTTCTTGTTAATGCCTCTGGTAGCAGGATTGCCTGTAAACCCACAGAGCTGGGATTTTTCTACAGCTCCTAAAGAAAGCTGTTCTACACAAGCCAGCAGAGTTTAAAGCTCAAACATTTTACCCACCTTTGAAAATCTCAGCCAAAATGACTGGTTTGGTTTCCCCAAAACCAGCCCCTCTCACCAATGTGTGTAACAGCCAAGATTCATCAGGCCTTAAGCTACAACAGTTCTCCATTCAGAACTGTTTAGGGGGAGGGAAGGAGCCTTAATTCTGGAGTGTGCTTTGCCTCTAATCTAGCAGAACTCAGCTATCAAACCACACTGTGGCACTCCTTCATTACACGTTGGAAGAAAGTTAAATTTCAACAAATGTGAGAGAAGGGAGGGATGGGCTCTCCCCCATTGAAACCCCTGTCACACTTTTGCATACCGTATTTTGCAATTGTTTTAAAACTATGCTGAGATAAGATATATATATATATATATAAGAATATTTTAGGCCAAATAAATAAATAGGACAGAGCAATTTTGCAGTATCATTCTCCCTCCTGTCCTTTTTTTTTGCTTTGAACAGCTAAGACCATTGCAGAGAATATTTGACTTGGCAGTTAATCACCAAGGCAAAAGGTCATGTACAAAATCTTAGCTTCCAAGAAACACTCAGTTTAGCAGTTGCCACTAATTGCCACCAAGAAAAGATCAGACTCCAAGCACTCAGATACTCCATTTCTCCCTATCTGTCAGTGAGTTAATTGCTGCCTCTTTCTCCATCTCAGGAGAGGCACTGGCCACTGATGAAACCAGAGTGCCCAGCTTTTGAAGGGAGTCACACACATTGACCCAGTTTTGCAAGGGACCCTTCAAAGGCCGTTCTGTGGTGTTTCTTACAAAACACATTAAAATTGTGATCTTTCTTTCCTGTCCCTTATTATAAGGCTAATCCAATTCTCACTAAATGCTACAACAGTTTTAATATTGGCTCCAGCAGGAGTGGGAACATGGAGTTATATTTAGCATCCAAAGATGATCTGCTGTTCACAAGGTCACGGAGTCTGGAGCCGAGGAGAAGCTGCCACTTCTTCAAATTACTCTCATGCCCCACGGTTTATTGGAAAGAAGCTTCTGTTGTTTTTCAAAGAGCAGATATATTTAACCAGGTCCTTGGGAAAATCCTCCTGGTGCTAAAATTAGGATTCGATGAGCCTAAAAGACAAAAGTTTCTGTAACTCTTGGTATTCAACGAGGTTGGTGTTCAGCCCAATTCAGCAGAGTCCTTGTCTTTAGCCAACAGCACGCTGCCATCGTGTGGCTCAGGCTGTCACCGGCAACTGGTGGAATACCGGGATGTTTTCACAGAGCTTGCCTAATTTTGATTTCTACTATGCTAATAATGTACCAACTTTATATTTTCAGGGTATTTATTGAAAGGTGGGGTTTTCTTTTAAATGAATCAATTTATTTGATTCCCTCTTCAGACTAGAAGAGTTAAAAATGTTCAATGACATTATTCAAAATGAACAATATGTTGTTTACTTTATTTTAATACTGGGCTATTTCTAATGTAGGCCACTGGCATCCTTCCATTTCCTTCAATTAAATGTCTGAGTTCTTTGAATAATTATGTTATTTTTTAAGTATGTGTCTTCATGCTCATAACTTTAGTGATCTGTTCAGTTGCTTCTCTAAATTGAGAAAGAACAAATGGCTTTCCAGTTATTCCCTCAATCCTGTGTCTTATAATAACTTGCCACTCCTCTCCCAATTTATATTTGTGCCTGGTTTTACTCCATCCTAAATGAAGAACCCAGCATTTGGGCTTGTCCAGTTTCATCCAATTAATCATTGCCCAACACTCCAATTTATCAAGATCCATCTTAAAGGTGTCTTGTCCCTCAAGAGAGTCAAGAGCACCTCTGAGTTTGGTATCAGCAAATGTGCTCATGGTGCATTACATTCCTACATCCAGATTGTTGATAAATATATTGAACAGAAATGGCCCTAAAATTGAGCTCTTAGGAGCACTGATGATATTCTGGTGTGGTATTTTTTAGGAATTTGACTTTGAGAGGGTAGGCTGTCACCAGTTGTCACTCATAGCTGTTACTGCACAGTGAACAAGCAACAGCTCACTTTAAAAGGCTGTCTTTATTTTTATTCACAAGGATTGCAGCAGCACCACCATTGGACACTTGGCTGTTATTATCAAATAAACAACTTGCCTGGAAAAGACAGCATTCAAAGCTCACACCAGGTATTTGTTATCCATGGAAAAAGGGCTTCCTGACTCAATCACTGCCACAATTACATGACATCCTGGAATGTATTAACAAATATTTTTCTGATCTAAAATTAACAAAAAGTCAAATTTGCTTTCCTTCTGGCACTTCTATATTCAAACATGTAAAATTAATTTACGTTCATACAATTATGTATACATAAACATATACATTTTCATTACTTTTATATATTCAGTTTCCTTTTGTTTATAGTGCAGCCCTTCGCTGTGGTACTGGGAGGACAGATACACTGCAACATTCCACAGGCTGTTCGGTATGTTATGCCATACACTGTATTACATCATCTTCCGTTATGTTCCAGAAAACAGAGTTTATAAAGAAGTCTTTCCCAGACCCTCACCCAGCGCTGCTCTGTTCCCTGGGCGTGTGAAGGACGTGCCGCTGGACACAGCGATCCAGAGGAGGGCGTCCGGCTGCTTTGGAAAGTGACCGTGTCCCCGATGGCCAGCCCAGACCTGGCAAAGATCCAGGGTAAACAGCCCGAAATCAGCAGCGGGAGCAGCACATCCGTGTAAGGGGAGGCAGGTGACTGCAGGAAGCCAGGACAGTGCATTCCCTCCTCCTGGCACTCCGGGTGCTCGCTGTTCCCCCGGGCTCTGGGGGATGGCTGCCCTCCCGCATCCCTGCGCTCCCCGGCATCTGGGAGCTCTCCGACTGCCGGCACTCCCAGCCTTTCCCTGCTCTTCCTTGGACTTCTTCAAGCAAATGATCACACAACGCTTAGATTTCAAGAAGTTTTGCAGCGTGAGAGCTCTGGACGGAAAGGTGAAGATTTTAAACCTGGTCAGTTGTCTGAGCTGCTAAACACCAATTGCTTCTCAGAATTTTAGGCTGAACTCACTGAAAACCCGTATTTAATATTGAACCTGAGCTAGTTCCTACCAGAAAAGAGCTCCCATATCCCTTTATGAAAAAGACTGTTCAAAATTGGACACTCAGCAGGTCAGACAGTCATTGAAAATATCTCTTTTGTAAACAGGCACCAGGAGAGACATCCCAAAGATGAGCTCAGGTGGTCAGAGCATGGTGCTGATAACACCAGAGTTGTGAGTTCAATCTCTGTAGGGACCATTCACTTAGGAGTTGGACTTGATAATCCTTGTGGGTTGTTTCCAACTCAGAATATTTTCTGTAAAATATTATGAAATTTTGGGACAGGAACCAACATAAAAAGCTTATCAGAGGATTTGGATGTCTGAATTCCAAAGGAAATACCTGCAAACTCTGTCCTCCCAAATAATTTGTGAGTCTTACTTTATCAATCCTATGCCTTGGGAAACCCTTAAGAATCATGAAGGAAGGAAATCCTGCCTCTGAATAAAAGTTCTCTTTGAAGTTTAACATCTTTTCTACAGTTAAAGAATATTTTTAAATGGGAGAAGCTAGACTTGTTTAAAAAGCTTCACTAACAGCTGTCAGGAGCCTTTTGCTTAAAACATCAAATATATTTCAAATCATTCAGTGATGAAAATAAAACGTAGAGGAATGGTATATCTAAGGAAAATTATAATGTAGATGAATGTTGCACTATTTAAAGTTTGAAGTACTTTTAACATTATCAACTTCCATATAACTATATTATACAGAAATAAATATTATAGGCATTTTTAACTTTTAAATTCTATTACTTTTCAGTGACTTGATTTGGTAAGGATTTTTATTAAGTGAAAGCTAGAATAGCTTTCATGTTTTCTAATGCATTCTGCTGCTGTATTACTGAAGTCAATGGGAGCTTTTTCATTGACTTGAGTAAAAATTGAACTTTACAGTTCCAGTCAGAGGGAGGGATCGTAGTTCATCTTGATGAAAGGTGGGTACTTTGAATTGCTAAACATAGTTTTTGATAACTTCTTGGCAAATTATTATCTTGAGGCACTTATCAAAAGAGTAGACAATATCATACTCTGCTGCCCTGAAAATATGCTCTTTTACCTTTTCAAGGTTTTTTAAACCTGAATTTCCTGTCTCGACCTGTGCGCTCTTATGATACCTAGTTAAACAGTACAACCTTTTTATTTCTGTGATGTTTCATTCCACAGGACCTGCATTTCAACACTGCACATGCTGGTGCTGTGTCTGCAGCACAGTTTGCAAAATGCTCTGGGTTCCTTTCAAATGAAATACATCCTGAATTTAAGATGGTCAGGCTGACCACTAACACATCAGAGAGCTGGCATAGTCAGTTATATCTGACCAATGAAAAATCCTCATTCTCTCCACAATATTCAGCAGGTCCTGCAATTTTTCTCTCAACAGGAGACGAAATGTTAGGTTACAGAACCCTTAAAATTCCCTGCTGGATCTCACAGAATCTGCAAGTCCCACCCCATGGAGAATGCCACTTTGCGGCAGTCTCTGCACATTCCCTGAAAGAGTTCAAATTCTTTACACCAATTGAACGCATTTCTGTCTCCTTTGAATGGCAGAGTGAATGGAGACACTTGAGAGTTCTTGGTCGCAGACATTCTAATTGATCCCTTGGCTGCAGTATACTGTAATTTGTATGGAAATATGCATTTCTCTCTGGAGGCTGTCCTGCAGTGGACTAAGCATAGCCATGTCACCTAACAAGAGCACTTTATGAACCATAATTTTCTCTGTTCAAATTATATCTCTCAACTTAGGACATGCATGAAGAACCTTTCCATATACACACACACACAGGAGAGAACCTGTCAAAACATGTAGCTTTGATAACATTGACTCAAAACCTGAATGCTTAACAAGAGCTCTCTATGAAATAAATGGAGAAGAGGTGAAAAATCATGTTCTCTTAGGCTAAAGTGCTTTCCACACTATCTACAAGACAGCCTTAGCTGTAGTGTCCGTAGTGCAAATCTCATTAGGTAGGCTGGTAAGTTATGCACGCAGAAACAGACTTCTAAGGATTGCTCTGCCAAGAGGGGGAATTGGCAGCACACAGAGCACTTCCCTTCCCACTCCCCATGCTGTGGGATCTGGTGAATCCCCAGCTGTGCTCTAAAGCAGACCTGTCAAGTCTCATGCACTGACTCACTCTTTTGTATCACACTGTGTCACCGCCGGCAGTGCACATTTCCACACGGCGGTACCGCGGCTTCTCTCCCACTTTTGGATCCCACACATCAGATGCAGCTGGTCAGTGGGCTCGGTGATTATCTGACCAGCTGCAATCTGATGTGAGGGTCAAGGAGCAGAAGAAAGGTCACAGTCCTGGCACTGCAGCTGGGGAATGTGCTCTTTAGCAGGACCCAGTGCTGACAGGAGCCCTGCTAGAAGGCATGCTCCCCTCTCAGGGCTGTGTGCTGCAGGATTCGGCTCTTTAATGACTGGACAGATGCTTATCACCTAACCTGGCACTGAATTTTGTGCCCCAGCACATGGAAACTCATGTCTGAAGACCAGAGACTTAAGAGGTTTGTTTCATAGGTTTACCTTTCCCATGAAATTTCTGCAGGAGACACGATGAGACCTCAGAGATCTAGGTGATATTTCCACAACAAACCTTTTGTTGACCTTACCTTTACCCTTGTGCTATTACTGATCAGCTATTGGAGACATAAAAACAACAATATGAATTCTGGTTTGGTTTTGGTTTTTTTTTATTTACAGAATAAAAGGGCAGTAAACTAGTACTTATGGTGAAGGTAACAGTTGTGAACTGATTTATGCCTACTTCTGAGTCTCTCTTGGTGGCAATCAAAAATTTCGTAAATACATGTTTGTATACAGTTGCTTAAAATGAAAAAGGCAAGTTTTTCATTCCCGAGATTTTAAATGTCATCCACCCAAAAAAAGAACTGTTAACATTTTAGCTGCCCTCAGTAGAGGAGGCCAGTGACTGACATATTAAAAGCCTCAAGGCTGTAGTTATTTACAAACTTTGGTTTTCTAGATTCTTCCACATGTTTAATTCTGCTCCTTACCATGAACCTTCCCACTGTATTTCATTGACTGGAATTTTAACAATAATTTTATTTATTCCTAACATTTCTTTTTCTGGCCTGATTTTTCATCACCTTCAGTACTATGCCAAGGAAGAACAAGAACTGGGAAATACCTTTATGCAGAAAACTTCCATTTGGTCTTGTGTACCATTTATTCCACACTGATGGATGCAGCAGGTTTTCACTGATGCACATGACCCTCTGTGGTATTTCCATAAAAACAGGAGTAGCACTGCCTAAACAGAGGCATAATAAATTAGCAGAATTTAACAATTTTCCTCACAAATGTAGCCCCAAAATCCAGTAAAATATGACTGAGGAAAAAATTAGATGGGCTGTGCTTTTACATTAATTAGAATCTTATGGTTTATTAGTCAGAAGAACTCCCTTTGTCAGAACCTTCACTTACAACCACAATTTGTTTAGGGCATCATATTTGTGGGAACATAGATATCTGTTCATTAAGGCATTTAATCTTTCATTATATATGAAAACCACAGTCCTCACATGTAAGGAGAACTTCTGACCTTAAAGATTAATCATTTCTGTTACATTGCCTGAATCTCAATTAGTAATCACTTATTTTTTATGTACTGAGCCCTAAACATCTGCTAGGCTGGAAAATCTTAGTGAGTTTTTCGAATTTCATTTCATCTAGAGGTGCAAACACAAAAAAGCCCCATAAGAAAAAATATACAGGCCACCCTATCCCAAATTATCAAATCCTATTAAAATAATAATATTATTTTGTTTGTGGGAGTGGATAAATCCCAAGCAGACAATCTGTTTGAAACTTTAAATAGCAATTAATGGTAAAAACACTTTGAAATGGAATGTGTAAGTTTGCTATCCATCATATAAGGTAGTAAGCAGTGGCAAAGCAACATAGAAAAGATAAAAAAACTAAGTGTCAAATACTTCAAGAATTCAGAGTATGTTTCAAAGATAGGTGTATTAATAACCCCCTCAGTGTGTGACAAAACTGTATCTGTATTCAGAGGAGTCATTAATTATGCTTAACCTTCAATAGCAGTCTGTCCACAATACCATTCTGCAGAACATAATGGGTATCTGCTTTCTCTAAGCATTTTCCTCTCTAGTTGTACCATTTTCAGCTACTGCTGCTGACTGCTATTTCTGATAAAAGTGAAATAAATATTAGCCCCTGAAGATATTGTTCACCCTCCTTCTTCCTATGGTCAAATGAATCCAGATATTTGGAAGAAAATTAGCTTTCAGAATTCCACACAACATCTGAATCCTCAGTTGTCAGGTTCCACCCAAGAACTGGAGCCTTCCTGTTCCCATAACTTCATTTGCCATATTTCACTCATTACATTCCACTTGCTGCCTTTCCATGTGCTACCACCAGCTACAAGTGGGTTTGCCATTGTTATTTCACTAACCCTGAAGAAACTTTTTCTTCAAAGTGATTGTACTGGAGTCTGAGGCACCTCCCACAATGTGGCTTCACTAAAACAAAGCAGAAGCAGATGGGAAATTGCCTGGCATTTTTCTGTGTGTAAAGTTGTAACCTCCATGCAAGAAGAGCTTAGAAAACCTTAAGTTCTCCACAGCAAAGCACCCCTTCTAAAAAAATTCCCACCAGTTCACTTCTTCTTTCTTAATTTTGCTCACAGTTCTGATAGTTGATCTTAAACATCTACTTTGACATCAGTGGAAGAAAGAATGGGATCTACGTTTCCTGGGCATTACTCAGCTTTGAGTAATGCGTCCCCATGCCTCCACTTAGAAGGGAAAATGTTATTGGAAGGGGTTGGCAGATGAGCCACCTTGTGCAAAAGTCAAAGTTTTAAATATCTGGTTGCCTTTGTGTTCCCTGCTCTGCACACATGGGAGCTAAGCCCAAAGGAACAGCCTCACTTCCCAGTCCTCAGCAACCTTCTCTCCCCTTCTTCCCTTCTCCCCCCAGTACTGCTATTGGGTTAATCAGTCCTTCCACACCTGCACAAAGGGCAGCCTCTAAAAAAATCTCATTATTACACCGTGCAGTCCATTACAATGGTGATAAAAGGGGCATCTCTATTTAGCCTTACGTGGCTTCTAGATTTTCAGTCAAAAACAGCTTAATTTTAAGGATAAGATGACTTTTGCTACCTTCTCATAATTACACAGCATTCAGATATTACATTTCTGTCTTTATTAACTGATAATCTATTTTATTCTGGATGTCCAGTACATTATTTACTTAGTTTCCCACAGAGAGAATAAACAATTTAATTCCTGAAAGCTTTCTGATTTTTCCCTCCCAAATTTTTTTTTTGTTTCATTCTGCTATTGACCATAAAACAGATGGACAAGAAAAAACAAGGATGGAAAGGGTGTTCTAATGGCCAGGATTAATTAATCAAAGAAAGATGAGATGAATGTCTCCTACTGGCAGGTTTGCAGCTCTGTATTTTGCTTCAGTGGATCCTTAGCAAAATCTAGAAATAAACACAGGACAGGGAAATGAAAAGGATGCAGAGGCTGCTCTGTGTTTGGGGTTGAAACTACTTCCTCCTATTAATTTTCTCCACTCCTTCAAAATAAAGAAAGAAAAGATACACACCCCATGACTTTATATTTATTTCCAGTTAAAAGAAGATTCACACTTTATTTTTCTTAAATACTGTAAAGGCCGAACACTCAACCAACCCACTGTATTTAGGTTTCCCTGAGTGCTTCACAGAGATTTGTTAAAGATATAAAATAGCACGCCAAACAATGAAAGAGCTTGTTTCCCCAACCATTTCTGTTGAAAGCTATTTTGTATTTGTTCCTATGCAACAAAAATTTAGTTTATGTGTAGGTGTTCCATGTTTTTACAAACTCTACACTCCTTAGTTGTTATAAGATTAAAACAATTTTCTCCCTCAGTAAATGCTTCCCTTGAAAACCACTGGAAGCACATAATTCATCTGTCCATTTATAGCTTCTATTTTCTTCTAGGCACTGAGAAACTACTGATTGTGACTGTTGTTTTCCCTTTTAAGAAGCTGATGTTGAACAAGTGACAGATAAGACAATTTAATGTTTCGGTGACCATACAGATCGATTTTTCATTTATTCTGAAGTTTAAAAGATAAAAAAGACAAGCAACTAAGGTATGATTGCAGAGATTTTGTTTAGCAAATTACTCTTCTATACCCAGAAAATTTAACAGGCACTCTCATTAAACCTGCAGGGAGTTTTAAGGTAGCTTTATGTCTCAGTTTTTGAGACAAAACTTCAGGAGGAAACACTCTGGAGTCCATCTTAAAGGCACAGCGTCCTTGGACATTAAGGGGATAGTTAAGGAATAAAGAGGCTTCATAACATCACCCTAGGACACTTTAGTAACAATATTTTTCAAAAAATGCATTCAAAGATTTTTTCCCTGAACCATTTTCTTCTCTATGGAATCTATCAGAGAGGTTTGGAGAGACAGATCGAGCCTTTAGGTGTGAATAATAGAAAAAGAAGGAAAAAAAAGAAATTTGTTACCACGGGTTGCAGAAGGTCTCAATAAAGAGATAAGTGCAAAGGGAACGTTGTGGCGTTTCTGGAATGGACAGAGAAATGAAAAACTGTACAAATTTGGGAAAGTGTTTGTATGGAAAAGGTAAGGGTTGGTATCACACTTCACATGTCTTCAAACATGAACACTGCTGAAATCTGCTGTTGTGCATGAAGAAATCCTTCTGAGAGAGCAGGGGGCCTTGGGTATCTGACCTGGCTGTCCTCAAGAAGTTTAAGGATGAACAACTAAGTCAGAATCTCCTTCTTTCCATTTATTCTCCAGGAGACTAAATTTGGATGCCAGAACTGTTTATCTGTACCCAGGGTTTATCTGTACCCATCTGTACCCTGATGTCAGATAAAGTGGCACTTGCAGGAATTTATGCAGTTTTCATGTTATTACACAAAAATAAAAACTGAGATGACTAATCAACAGTCAGTAGTCAACGGAGACATCTAAATTGCTTTCAGTCATATTTCACTAATATCCACTGTTTTCAGCTTACTGGATATTTGCAAGAAATTGAAAAATTATGTCAAGGATTTGACAGTGATATCCTAAGCAATCTTAGAAAAGTCCTGGAGATACGATGTTGTTTTATATTCACAAGTCTTATTACCTTTGCAGTGTTAAACACCAGGGAAGCACTAGAAAAACCCCAGAATTTTAGATTCAGAAATCACAGAAGTAATCCTAGAGATAAGCCTGGTTCCATAGATAGATAAATAGATAGATAGATAGACAGAAAAAACATGAAGCTGCTAAAAATAGCAGAAAATTCCCATCTTTGCTCTTATGAAGCAATTTTTTTCTGCCTGCTCATTTTACTGATGGGAAGTAGAATTTTACATCCCAAGGATCACCATCTGTGAGAATAATTTAGAACATTACATAGATAGTAATTTTGCCCAAGTATTCACTAGGAGACTTTTCCATGGGCTTAACTGTTATTCACATGATTAAAAATATTACAAATCTTGAGCCATATTAATGAACATGTTTCTATGCAAGTTTTGCAGTACAATAGAATTACATCACTATCAGTGCCCTATAAATAACCATTGGCTCTGCTAAATGCTAGAAGCAGATTTTATTGCCTCATATACTACTCTTGACCACTTAATTAGCTACCACAAAAGCTAATTAATTAGATGTCACAGTCTCTAATCATTCTGGAATTTGCTCTATTATGTTCAGCTCAAATATCCTCTTTCCTCAACAGACCCCCTAAAGTTTAGATGAACACAATAAAGCACTATGGGTTTTTTATTTTCATCTTTCCAGATACGATCAGGGTGAGAATATTTAGACTGGGTTGTTTTTTTTTTTAATTTTCATATTTAACTCTGTCTTTATTACAGTGGATGTTTTTGTGAGCTTGAAAGGCTTCAGCCTGTTTTGGTGTTAGTGTTCCAACTTTTTAACCTAACATTGCCAAAAAATCATTCTTAAGAAGTCAAGAATTCCATCAGCTTAACTCAGTGACTGCCTACTGCTGCTGTACCACAACATACATGTCACATGCACAGGTATTTTATCAAGTGACTTCTCAATTAAACTCAAAAGCTGTACCTCCAAGATTCTAAATTGTTTTGTCAACAAGATGCAGCCACTCTGTAAAGTCAGCCAGTGTATTGTGGTGGAATGAAAGTACCAATGAGAAACAAGCTGATAAATTGGTTTGACTAATCATTAAAACCCATCCAGTATAATCGTTTTAGCTGATCTTGTTTAAGTCATTCCGTGGAGCTGCCAAGAGAGTTCAGGGACAGGTCGATCTTCTATTCGCATCAGGCAAGGATCAGGCAGATAAAATCCGATCAGTTACCTGACCATTCTTGCATTTATATGTAATTATTCCCTGTTGTTGTTTTAAAGCTTCCATCTGGAGGAAAGAAACCTGTTCTGCTCCTGACCTTTTCAGACCTCATGTCACTGTATTTAGCTTTAACAGATGGATTCTACTGATCTGATATGAAAATAGAAATAAAAGATTGAAAACATGAAAAGAGCGGAAAAATATAGAATCATTAAAGCCCTGATTCACTGCTAAGTGCAGGTCAGTGGGTGAATCTTCACTGGATTCATGGGTCATTGGTCAGGCCTCACAGCTTGTTCCTGCCCTAAACTGCAAAAGAATTAAAGAGACTCTATTAAGAAGGTGACTGGAACTACCTTCCTCTGAGTGGGAGAGAGCAGGAAGGACTGCTAACACACACTGTATCCCCAAGGTCATGACTACTCTGAACACACAGCTCCAGTCTAAAGTTCCACTTCTGAACAACACTCAGATCTACCCTGCGGCAGCAAGAGCAATTGCTCTGAGCAGATTTCTGCACAAGAGCATAATTCTTCCTGTCTGTACATGTCTTTTCGTCAGTTTCTTCAATTTCTTATTCAATTTTGCTGAATGCAACAGAAGAGTATTTGTTGTCTCCAGAGTGGACTGTTTTTTGAATTGTCTCTTGGATCAGAGATAAGGGCAAAAAAAAAAATTAAAGAAAAAAAAAAGGAAGTGTTTAACATCATTAATAAGATGGGATGCAACTGTTTCCTATTTTAGTCTTCCTGTTTAAAAAAACCCTACACGCCCTATCATTACATTATGGCTAAAACTATCAAGTGATATAATTTCCTTTATTGTTTCCTGCCCTTAATATTATTGAGGATTATTAACCAGTTGTCTGTTATTATCCAGCTGCTGCCTTTGACTGCAACAGTGGTTTCATTCCACAGAGGCCAAAGCAATTCCTGCACGTAGTGACTTTTATGTAAATGGGGAATGGTTAAATTAATCAGCCTAATTTTAGGAGTAACAAGTCTTAGTTGTAAGATCTGTAAACCAGACACTTTCTGGAAATTATATTCACCTTACATTAAGGAAATACATTAAATTATTTTACCCTTCATCAGTCTAATGTTTTGTGCCATTTCTGGGTAAACCAGTTTGAAAATCTTGACTTATTTTTACAATAGTCAGCAATGTGTTTATGTTTTAAAGGCTATTTTCTCAGTTAACATAAATTAACATAACTCAACTGAAGTCAAAGTGCTATTGACTAACTAAGTGGGGATTGACATTTTAAAAAGCCAATTCTCCAATAAGTTTGTGATCCAATTTTTAAGACTCCTAAAACTGGCCAACTGTTCCAAAGCATGTGGACACACATGAAAATGGTCAGTGTGCTACTAAGAAACAGGTGAAGTCAAAGGAAAACTTTATTTATTCTACTTTCCTTGCTATTTTTAAGAAACTATTTTTTCTACAGTAGTGATGAAATAAAATTTTAAACATGTTCTAGGCTTTTAATTGTGACTGTAGAAGCATTTTATGTTTTTGAGGGTTACTCAGAGTGTTTATTTAATATTCATTGATAATAAGGAACAGGTTTGCAATGAAGAAGTAGAAAGGATATTATTTATGGAAAGATCTGCTTTTATTCCTTTTCCTTTCCATATCTGGACTGCCCAGTGTCTGGCTTCTGGAACCTGTGCTGTTTCTGCACCAGTGCCTCAGGTTTATTTGGGGAGGGGAGGGAGAAGGGCTGCTAATGATCTCCCAGAGATAAAGGAAATTGCTGATTTAGTCAAGCTCATTCTTGACCTTGACACAAGATGGGACAGGCAAAGGGAAGAGCTCAAAATAGAGCAAGTGAAAGAAAGGAAGATCAAACGAATGCTCAGGTCTGGCCAAGACCCCCCCTACATTCAGCTAACACCTGGCTGAGTTAGAAAACATGACCAGTCCAACCTTCCTGTAGGAGCCGATTGAAGCTGTCAGCTCCCGGCTTGTCACCCACTGCATCAGGAGGCCCCTGGGCTGCCACAAGAGCCCTAATTAGGCAGAAATGGCACTTCGGCAACTGACCCGCCAGGACCTTTGGCAAAGCATTTAACATCATTAGTTAACATTTTTATTAAAAAAAGTGTGAATGTAAATGAACAGCCAATGCATTTCAATAGGGTTTGTCGGTGGCACTGCACGCCCCCCACTCTCCCAACCACACACACACTTTTTTGCATGAATAGTTCACTTGTTTTCTCTAAAGGGGGATGGGGAGGTAGGGACTGTTTTTCGAAGGGAACGAGACATGTTCAAAGCAGAAGCAAGGTCTTAGACAATCAGACACAAACTCTTGTCTTTTGGGCAGCGTGTTGGTGAGTGAACAAACAGTAAATGCAATCCTACCTGCAACGTGCCTAAGGGGACGTCTGAAAGGGAAAGCAGGCATAACCCACCCCAGAGCACAGAGATACAAATCACATGTTCATCTGATTGTTCGAAGTGTATTCATTGTGTTCTTTTTCTTTTCTGTTACATCCAAGAATAGGTGCCTAATCCAGTAAGCCTGCAACCCTTTGCCACAGCTATCAAATACTACAGCAGTGTAAAAGAATGAACAGCTAAGAATATACTGTCCTCCTCTTTCTTTGTAATTTCTTTAGTCATTGCACATTACCTTTGACAGAAGATTACCAAAAAATACCACTCAAGCATAGTAGCAACCTACCTTAATTAAGTCCCCACTAGCAGCACTTTATCTGTGAAAAGTTATTTATTCATACAGAAGAGCATGCAGCCTTGAGGCAGTTTATTAGTACTCCATTTTTTCTGCAGGTTATTTAACTAAAGAGTTTCCATAATTTATCAATATCTGCCCAAAAAACTGGCACAGATTTGGGAGATAAGAGATATATGAAAATTAAATTATTACAAACATACTTCCTAATAAAGAACTGTACAGAACTCGGAAAGGTGTACAGCCCTCTGCTATTTTATGTCTGTTTCCTATGAACATGCCCCAGTGCAGGCTACTTTATTTTCTTTGAGCCCATTCTCTTCTTCCTCCTCCAATGGAAGCTACGAAATTCAGCACTAGGGCTAATTCCTTAGGCTAGATAAAGACCACAGTACCCCAGATATTGGAATTTTCTCCCTCAGTCTATAGCAGCCATATGTTACCAGAAACACTTTTGTTCCACCAAAGAAGTTTTCATTTGTTAAGAAATCATTCCATTACATTCTAGCTACATAGCCTACCATTTATGCCTTCTCAATAATGCACAAATGTAAGAAGAGATTAAAATAGATCTCCCATGATTTGGGACTCAGATACTGAAGATGTTGGTTCAAAACCCAACTCATCAGTCTTGCTCTGAAACCCATGGAAGTTTATCCTTTTTCTCAGAACCACATTTTTAAAAATGAAATAACAATGTTGTCATTTTATCACACATTGGCCTACCCAGAAATTCTGGTCCCTGACTGTTTCCAAGCCACATACACACCATATCAGGAAAAAAACAAACTCAAAACTTAGTTATGCATCTCTCCTGGTCTGGGCTGGGATAAAGCTCATTTTCTTCCTAGTAGCTGGCACAGTGCTGTATTTTGGATTTAGCAGGAGACTAATGTTGATAATACACTGATGTTGTTAGTTGTTGCTAAGTGGTGCTTACCCTAAGTCAAGGACTTTCAGTTTCTCATGCT
This sequence comes from Corvus kubaryi, assembly GCF_017639235.1. Lineage (NCBI taxonomy): Eukaryota > Metazoa > Chordata > Aves > Passeriformes > Corvidae > Corvus > Corvus kubaryi. The sequence continues at coordinate 17,042,127 of NW_024580672.1, forward strand.
CTGCCAGTAAAGAGGTGATACAGAAGTTGTGAGGAACCATGGCCAGGATATGACCCCAACTTGCCAAAGGGAAATTCCACACCAAGGAACTGGGGGAAGTTGGCCAGGAGCACTGGTCACTGCTGGAAGATGGGCTGGGTATGGGTCAGTGGGTGGCAAGCAATTGTATTGTGTATCACTTGTTTCTCTTTTGTAAATGCTTTGGGATCTATAGATTATGTCATGTAAATTCTTACTCTCTTTGCGTACGTATCTATGCACAAATGAGTGTTTGCATTCTCTTTTTAAACAAGTGTGCGTAGCCTTTGGAACAACATGGAATTCTAGATATAGATCTTTAAAGCACAAGACTAAGTTTAAAAATGCATGTAAGAAGCCTGGCTTGATCTTTTGACTCAGCTGTGACAGCAAGTGAGCAGGTCATTTTGTCAGCATTGAAATAATTTTTACCAGTGAATTAACAAAAACAAAATGCATGTCTTTCTTTCTAGAGCAGAAATAAGAAGAGATAGATATTTTACAAATTTATTTGCTAATGATATGCATCCAGTGACTTGTCTATCCCCATGATGCAGGTTTTTAGTTTAAAAGCAGTATAGCAAAAAAAAAAAAAAAAAGAGTTTTTCAGGAATTGCCCAGAAAGCTGAATCATACAAGGCTCAAGAAGTTGGAAACTGTAAAGTGTCTATATGTGACCCCTTTTCCCATCACATGACTGTTTTCCAGTCTAGTTCTTCAGTATGGCTTCTCCTCTCCCGCTGGGAACTTGAGGGGTGGGTGAAGGGAGAGAGAGGTGACAGCTTATTGAAAAGCCAGTGCTCCCTGCCTAGTTTTGGCACATTTTCTGCAGGTGCCTCGCACTATAGCCACAATAGCCTCTGGAAGAGAGGATTCAGACCTGTCAACAGCTACAGGAGGCAACTGCACAGCTTTGTCTTACAGGCTAACTTCATTGTCTGCTGTTCTGAGCCCTGCAGCACAGGCACCCGTTAATGAGATGAGCCCCTTTTCCCTCCATTTGTTCCTCCCTCTGTTTCTCTTGCCTTTCTGTAATGATTTAACTTGATCGCATTGGTTCCTTTCTAGTGGGGATTGCTCCAACAATCAGATAAGATAATTGCCTGTAGAATACTGCTCAGCAACAACTATTACTTCCTTTGCTGAAAATGTCAGAGCAATTTAAAGCTCTTAGTGAAGTTCAAGAACAAGGAGGTGAAAAAGAGGCAGCTCCTATATATGTACCTATCTGTGGGTATATTTAGCAAGTTTGCAGTGGCCAGATCCCCTGGTTGATTTTACTTTATAAGCAACATTTTGAACATACTTTATATTTTCATCACTTTTAAAACAACCTAAACAATGTAAACATACACACCTCAATTCACATAAGGAAGCATTTCTCACAATTACTTCAGCTTTGGAAGACAATATTACAGAATTGCCTGGTTTGCATTTTCCCCAGTTCCTATTCCATTTCTAGAAACCAAACTAATGCAATTCCTTTTTAACCTTAAAATTTAATCTTAAAGTATTGAGTGCATACAAAAGTTTCTGAGGTGAAGTGACAGCTGATAGAAAAGTAACATACCAAGAGAAGGTCATTTAAATATTGCACACCAAATTTAAGTACAATTAAAATGCCAGAAATAGTTTGGGCCGCTGTTTAATTCACTTCTTCACCTGAAACACACACTGTCACTGCCAAAAGCCACGTGACGTTACTCCCTGATGAACAATTCAAGAGCACACCCACAGACACATGCTTTTGATAATGCATGATAATGCTTTTTATCACTAAAGTATACAGGCTCTAGAGATTTTGTACAACATCAAGATCTGCATTTATTTGACTGACAGTGCAAATAAGCAAGAAAGAATCCACACATACAAAAATTTACTCAGAGCACAATTGAAAAAACTGCACAAAACCTCATCCTTTATCCTTTTCCATTTCCCATTTTTCCTATGCTGCATGTGCACTGTCAACAATAATACACCATCACATAGCCATCAATTCTTTTTACTGTAAATTTCATAAAGAATAAACAGCATTGGAAAGCTTCTTAGCGTTCTGTGAAAAGAGTAGAGAGCTGAATCAGCAGCTGGATCATTACAGGCTATTCATATGCTGAGTTGCTGAGGAACCAACATAGGGAAATTCCTTATTCTTCGGAGAGGAACTCCAACACAGGCAACTATGATGCCTTTTCTTTGGTCTTAAAATCAAGAGTCAAACACGGTTAGAAGGGAAAAAGGGATCCCACCTTGGTATCCACTTCAAGGATCCCCAGGTGCACCACGTCCAGGTCGAATGCACCAAAATGCACACCACAATGCCCACCCCAAAAGATCTGGTATAATATTAGAGGTCTTACTAATTAGCATATCTATCACAGACTCCCCAATGAGAGGCTCGAGTGAGCCCCCCTCCCCAAGGAACCTTCCCCTGGATGGTTCTATCTTAGTTTACAGAATGTGTTCTGGAGAGGACCTTGCGGTCTGGGGCACACTAATCCCCTAACTATGAAGCTTCTAAAATGTTGAGTCTCTCAGCTTGACAAGCAAGTCCACGAATGTAGGCAAAAAGCACTAAGAATACAGAAGTTGTGAAAAGGTATAACAGGGGTATAAAAGAAAAGGCAAAAAATCTTCATGGCATCAACTATATGACAGTTGTTTTTTGTAGCATCACTGGATTATGAGCACCCAAATCAGTGGCTGATATCTGGAGAGATGCAGGCCCCAATCTTGCAATATTATTCAACCAAACTTACACTAGTTTAACTATGTAGAGAGCCAGATGTACAACTTGTTTATACATTGGATATTTCAGAAACTGAACACTATTTTAGAGCTAATTTCATGGTTACGTGTTGCTATATAAAGCTACATGCAGTAGGACTTGCTCCATGAAAATCTGAATTAATTATAGTGTAGGTATCTAATTAAACTAAGCACTGATTTCTGACGTCCATTTTATAACTTATTCTGAATTACTTTGAAGCTTTTGCTGGATGATAAGTTTTGTAGCAGTCAAGTAAAAGGATTCATCAGACATATAAATAGAATTTCCTCTTACTCTTTTCATGAGTATGGTTTGAAAACTTGATCATTGCAAGAGGCACAATTTTTTTAAAGAGTGCCATGACTTGTTTGTAAAAATGAAAGTTGAAACTCTACCCAAAATTTTAACATGAAGCACTATGATACAGGAAACTGAGAGTAACTGATCTCTCTTTGTGTCTGAAGCTTAGGCTAGCAGTCTGACTCTGGAGCCCTTGACAAAAACTCACACTTCTAGAGAAAAGCTCGAAGTGGTAATTGCTACTGATGCTTGTCCTGAAACAACTTGGCCTTTGAATGAACTCCCATTACAGGGCAGACTAGTGCAGTAGCTTCACAAACACTTCATGACAGTCCTGAAAAAATGACCATTCAGAAGCAGGAAACAAAAAAGAAAAGCTCTGCTCTCTTCTGACAAGGAGCCAGGGAATTGAAGATGTTCCTGTGCTCTTTTTCTTGCTTCTTACTGCCAATGCTCACAGAATATGGGTAGAATTAAAACACAATAGAGAGCTATGCTGTCTATTAAGATATTTTGCTGCAAGCAGGCAGTAATCCATCTCAGATTTAAGCCTAAAAGCCTTTCAACTTGTAGATCATATGCTTGATATACACAGGAGATGAAGAGTAGATGATCCAATAGCCCTTTGTGGATTTAAGCTTGTAAGTGCCAGGATACCATTTAACTTTTAGTAAGCACTTCTCAAAATAATTTCATTGTGTCACCTACTTCTACACAGAACGTTCTAGTCTGTGTATGATGGACTGCTTCTCTCCCCATGCATGGAGCAGGTAACTGGGAATTAACAAACCAGCACAGTCAAAAAACCTAAAGGTTTTACACTCTGACGAAGACAACTGTGTACATTTGGTACTACTCTTGGCTTAATCACTAAACATCAGCAATTGACAAAAAATATACCCACTTTCTTTGCTGAGGAATGTGATGATTTTTATGATGGATATTTGGGCACATTAGGTGTAGTGATTGTTTTCTGGTTGAAACCTGATGAGTTTTACACACTGTGCTTCTCATTGCTTTAGGTACATTTCAGAAAACGTACAAATGCAAATTTACTATCTTATTCCTGATCAACAGGGTCTTCTGTCAAAAACCTCTTTTTATCACTCCTCCTCTCATGCTTTTTCATTAGCTCTTTGTAAGAAATGGAGATTAGAAAGCAGCAGATCTGTATAAAGGTACATTCCTATCAGAATGCGAGTAGGCAATATTTTCACTGGATAACCTGCATATTTTCTAATAAACAATACAACCTGACAGAAATCTGACACTGAATTCTATTCCTCAGCACAACTCCCGTTACGCTCCATTGAACCATAACTTTTCCTACACTAACATAATGAAATACACCATATCAATACACCATAACCAAACAGGGTTGTGCAATTCCATCAGTGCAATTAATGCAAGAAAGACAAGGACTTACTGGAGTGAGCCCTGTGCTGGGCACAAAGATGATTAAAGGGCTGCAGTGTCCTTCCTAATGGGAGAAGCTGAGACAGCTGGAACTCTTCAGTCGGGAAAGAGAAGGCTCTGGGCGCTCCCATCAGTGTGTATAAATACTTGATGGGAGGGAATGAAGAGGTTTAGAAAGCCGGACTCCTCTCAGTAGATCCCACTGGCAAAACAGGAAGCAATGGGCACAAATTTTAAAATAGCACATTCAGTGTAAGACAAAAATATAATTTTTGCCATGAGTGCAGCCAAACACTGGAGCAGGTGGCCCAGAGAGGTTATGGAGTCTCCCTCTGGGGACATATTCCAAACCTGACTGCACAGGGTCCTGGGCAACCTGCTTGAGTGGACCTGGCCTGAGCAGGTGAGATGGAGTAGATAATCTCAGAAGGACTCTTCCAACCTAAATGCTTGTGATTCTGTAATTTACATCATAGGATAGCTTCAGAAAAGAAATATCAAGTTTTGTGAAAATTCATTTGAATTGTGCTCTAGGAGTCTGAAATACTATGTTAGTATTAAACAGCATTTTCTTCTAAAAGTCATAATGTTAATTACCCTATTTATTTCAAAGAGTGTGGTGATGTGATGTTTTTATTGTAATTTTTGTATGTTCTTTGTACCCTAATGGTTCGTCCCGACCTTCCCCACTTCTTTTCCCAGTTGGTCTGCCCCAGATCCAAGCCGCTCCCCCGGTGCTCCCAAAAATGGCTATCCCCTCCCCTTGTTCTGGCTCCTTCCCTATCAGTCATCCAAAAACCCCTCCCGGAGTTCCGGACTGTTCTGTGTCTGTCACCCAAGCCCTCCCTAATTACCCTTATGTGGACCCCATCAATCCCCCAAGACGCTGCCCCCTCGGAGACCTCCCCTCTTGGAAATCCCCTAAATCTCGACGCCCCAGTGGGGCATGTGACCCCTCTCCCTCCACCCGCCAAGACCATTGGGCCAGATGCGAGTCCTTCCACCCAGCATCCCTCCCTCCTGATCCGCCTATTGGTCCCTAGTTTGGGTACGCCCCTTGTGCAACCCTCCTTTATAGGGCATGGTCGCTCTGCAGCTGTTTTGTGTGGATATTCTCCTGTGAGCTTGGAGTGCTTGTCGTGGCAAGCCTCCCCACCACTTTTTATCCTCTCCCTCGTCGGGGCTGCTGACAGCTACAGCACCTGGACCTCTCAGCTTTAAAGCCGAGAGTCTTCGGCTGCTCCCCACTCCTGCCGCACACCGCAGGTGCTGGCCGGGCTGGAGCGAGCGGTCAGTGCGACAAAAGAGTTTTTAATTGTTCCTTTGAACCAAAAAATACTTTACAAAATCGAGTCACATTCAGAAGTAGAATATTTCTACTTCTGTCCATATGTGTTTGAATCTTGAAGCAGGTTTATCAGCGTTTGAAGATAATGCAGGTTTTGCATTGGAAACATTCACTATGTTTGTATCAGCCAGTGCTCAATTTTAGAAAACAGGTATATATGAAATCTGAACTAATCCCTTCTGTGCAAATGCACCATGCCTGGTTATTGCTCCAGGGGTCACATCTCTTCCAAAGCACTATAAACCCACCAGACTGACCTCATGGTCGCAGAACTCTTTAATTTCCAGGCTTCCTGTCAGAAATGCTATGGATTTACAAGTGTCACCGATTTTCAGTGGAAGTCAAAGGTGCATAGGCTCACTCAAAACCTTCTGCTTTGAGACAAGCCACACAAGAAGCTTCTAATAGGATTCTGTCAGTACAAAAAAAATTATAAAAACAGTATTTTGCAGATGAGTAAGCTCCAAGCACTAATGCTAATCAATGGATTCTTTTCCTACAAAGTCAGGTATATTTCATTGCATCAGCTGGATGTCATATAAACATATATCTGAATGTCTTATGTGGAGCTGTTAAGATTATGTGTTGTTCAGAAGTCAGACTGAAAAGCTTTCACTTTACAGTCACAGAACGTGCTTTTTTTTTTAAGAGTTACCTAAGATCACTATTTCTTTTTTTTTAAAATTAACTAAATGAGTATTGAAGTGAAAAAAACAAAGATAACAGAAAAAGGGGAAAATAGAGAATTTTACCTCTATGGCTCATGCAGCATTTCCCCAGCCCCAGGGGAATTATTTAAACCTTGTTTATAGCAAAAAGAAGATCAAAATGGCTATAAACGTCATACGATTTTCATAAAAGACCTGAAAATTTTTCTGAGTTGTGAAAAAATACCACAACAGAAGGCAAGTTTTTTGGAAAAAAAACCCTGTAATTTTGAATTAAAGAAATCTAAATTAGTGAAATGGAAGAAATGAAGTCAGTTATAAGTTCATATGATCTTATGGGCTTATCATGAAATGATAGTCAAGCTTTTGCTCCAGATGGTGCAATAGTGCTTGTGACATCCACTTTGAACTGCAATCTAGTTATGTGTCAAGCAGGAGAGTCCATTATTCACTGCATCAGTGCTGGGGAAAGAAGGTTAAAAGTTCAAGACATGCCCCAAGTGATTAAGGTTGTAAAAATCAGGAGATATACCATGGGGAAAAATATGCCACTCTTTCTTTTCTTTCATACTCAGTTTGTTCCCCAAAAAAATGTGTTTAAGGAAAAAAAGAAAAACCAAACAAAATACCAAAACCCTAAACCAAAACAACAAGAAAATAAGAGGATGCAGGAATGCCCCAATTCCCTTTAGTAATGTAAAAAATAAATATTATTTGAATTCCTTAAACTGTTCTGCCTCTAGCTTCACTTTACCTAGAAAGAAACGTAAAGGCTTCTCTTAAAATCTGGCCACAAGTTACAGAACTTGAGAACTCAGTTAACACTTTCTCACTCGTTGTGATATTTTCTTCAATTATTACATACTTCTAAGTAACTCAGATCTCAAACTTTATTTTTGATGTACCCCACAGATCACCAGTTCACCTGCACTAGTCAGGCTTCACTCCTCAGTCATGTAAAACTTTGTTCTGCTGACCAGTAACACAACCTACAAATTGCTTCCCACCACCCCAAAAATTTCTGCTTTTGGAACCGCAAGTGCTGCTTCTCCAATACCTGAGCAAATTTAGATTTCTAATTCAATATAGAAAGAAGAAGATGCAAAACCTGAAGGGTGAAGCTAAAAAAATTTGAATTAAAAAAATATCCTCGGCAAAACTCTTTATACTGAGAGTAATGAATGGAGAGTATTACAAAAAAAAAAGGTGCTTTAGTGCTCAGAACCTTTGAAAAAGTATGAAGTAATTATTTTCAGAACGGTCTCTTTTTTCAACTAATGGGTCGAAAAGAGTAATTCCATTGTAATAAATGTTCTGTCTGCCATTTTCTAACTCTATTTCTGAGTTTGATTGCAAGTTTATATAAATTGTATTATGTATTATGTATTATAAATGTATTATGGCCACATTGTCACATGCTCTTTGAAATTAAGTCAATTCCTCATATGCAGTAACTGATGTATGAGCACACATTTTCATGTAATGGAAGATCACTGAATATGAATTTCACAGAGCCTGATAAGATTCAGACTCTGTATATATTTGTGTGTTAACATTTCAGAGTAGGATATCGACATTGCACAGACAAAAATGCCTGTAATCCATCATATCAGGGTTCTTGAGCTGCGTAGGATTTAATAATGCCCTAAAGTTCACAACAGTTACTTCAAATTGCATGCACAAAGAAATCCTGTAGCAAATTCCAAGACTAAACCTAGCTGTTATCAATAACCTGTGCATTATGTTAAAAAAACCTACACACTACAAAACCCATCACACAAATTTGAGGATAATGTTCTGTAAACTCAAAGCTCAGCTTGAGAACTTGTCTTTAAATCCTGTGTGTTCTGAATCACCTTGGGAGTTAGAATGATAAATCAAAGCCTATGAGCTCTCACCCTGCAGTTCAGCAGGCTCCTTTGGACCCTCTCACAGCGGGAGCTGAACAGACCCACAGGAAGGATCCTCAAACTTTAGAAAGAAATTAGTACTAAAACCCACTCAACTTGAAGTAACCACTGGAGCGGAGAATCATTACTCAAGGCAAATGAACTCTTATATGAGTACTGGGGAAATTAAAATAATAGTGCTGGGGGAGTGGGGGGAAGGCTTAAATAATTACTAGAAATTTCCAAATACGCAGTATATATATTACTTAAGTTCTTGCAAGTTTTTATCTAGACTAAAACTGTAATCTAAATGTTGTGTTCAGCCATGTCCAAGAACTGAATCTTTTGTTTAATCTTATACATAAAGTTATATTTAGCTTTGTTGTTGGAGTTTATTCTTTAGAGAATACAGAATATTAAGAATGAAGAAGAAACACTACAGAAGCATTTTAGGTGTAAAAAGAAAAATCATTAAAAAAAATTAAAATGCCTCAAAAGCAATAATATATCTGTAGAAGAGAATTTGTATCACCAAGCTAAAAAGATAGTCCTGATTTTATTGGAAATGTCATGCAGTTTTTATGTACTAAGAGCTGACTCAAAAGAAGCCCTTATCAGCGGAATGAGCACGTATTACTCTTCTGTGAAATCCTACAAGAACACAGATGGCAGTGAGACCATGATCTTAATTGATTTAAGGGTCAAGTTTGTATCTTTAAGGCAGCATTTTAGAACAGCAAAAAGCAAATCCTTCATGCGACCCTTAAGCATGTGGTATTACACTTGGGTTTAGAGCATGCCTGATTAGCACCACGTATTTATACTCGAAGGAGATGCATGTGAAAAAGGGAACACACACAACATGGTATCATAAATGAGGAAAAGCTGATCATAATTTGTTTCCCAGCACAAGAATTATAATAAAGGCACAAGGTGAAAAAAATTCCGAACAGTTGCTCTCAAAAGAAACACGACCCTTTTCTGCCCTCAAAATAAGAGGCAGTCTAAAAGATTCAGGGGAAAAAATCTGTTGAGAAGACATCAAAATATGATGTCGCCCCTAGGAATGTCTTGACTGCAGTTGTACAGATGGGGTTTTAATGTACATGTTGATCTAAGTGTCTTGACTGTTTAAAAACAAAAAAAAAAGAACTACTACAGGGTGTCATTTGTACCCAGTTATTTTTCAAAGGCCAGAGTTACACCAATCACAGGCTTTTCCTCACTGGGTTTGTTCCTTGGCTCTTGCTACATATAGTTTGATTAGAGAGTTTTTAATTACACTTTAGCCTGTTAGCACCATGGGGCCAATAAAACTAAGAGAAATAGAACTAAATCCTTTTCATTCAACACAACTGGTAACTAAACACCAATTAATTACACCCACACAAGCCTAATGAAGATAATGGGGTTGCAGAGAGTTCACGGATGGTATGAAGTGGCTTGTGGTATCCTAACCTTAATCAGTTAACTACTTAATAATAGGGAGGATCACAGGATAAGCCACCCTATTTTCTACATGCTTACAATTACTATTACTGTTAATGGAAATTACATGGCCATATAGGTAATTCATGTAACATTCACTGATCAGAAAACACAACTGATAGATACTTTATCCCTGCTAGTATCTCCAACACTTTATTAAAAACAAGAGTGCAGGGTTATTAAATGAGTATCACTCTGCTTCATCTCATTGTTTCATTTCAGGCAAACCTGACAAATATATCTCTTCCAGAGAGGGGCCATCCACAGAGCTTCTAGGAAACCTATGCCAATGCCTCACCAGCCTCACAAAAGAATTTCTTCCTGATATTTAATCCATATCTGTTTCAGTTAAAGGCCATTGCCCGCCCTTCTATCCCTGCATATCCCTGTGAAAAGTCTCTCTCCATCATTCTTGTAGGGGGCCCTTTTAGGTACTGGCAAGGGCTCTAAGGTTTCCCTGGGGTCTTCTCTTCTCTAGGCTAAACAGTGCTAACGCTCCCAGCCTGTCTTCAAAGCAGAGGTTCTCCAACCCTGTTAGGAACCCTCAGTCGCTCTCCTCTGAACTCATTCTAACAGGCCCGCATCCCTTATCCAGGGGCCCCCAGACAAAGATGTAGTGGTGCAGGTGGGATCTCAAAAAATGGATTAGAGGGCCACAATTACCTCCCTTGACCTGCAACTCTTTGCTCCTTTCCATGCAGCTCAGCCCATGGGTGCCTTTTTGGGCTGGCTCACGCTGAGCTTCTCCTCCATCAGCATCCCCAAGTCCTTCTCCTCAGCCCCTGCCCCACTCAGCTTCCTGTCCCCTGCAAACCCCGTGCTGAGGGGGAGCTCCGTCCACTCTCTGTGTCACTGGCGAAGCCATTCAAGAGCCCCAGGGCCAAGGCCAGAGCCCTGATGGACACCCCTCGTCCCCAGCCTCCACCTGGACATGGAGCCACTGCACGTGGCAGGAGAGGCAGCCCATGAGCTGCCCAGCGCCTCTCCTGCCCCGCCGAGTCCCACAGAGGATGAGCTGGCAGCCACTGCTGCTCCAGCTGGAGCTGCTGAGGAGGAGCAGCCCCCTGAGCCTCTGCCTGCCGAGGTGGAAAAGGCACCAGGTTCTCCTGGCCTCAGGGAGGAGGTGCCATCGGCAGCGCCAGAGAGCCCAGTCCCTGCTCCACACAGCCCCCCAGGCTACAGCCAGGCTCTGCTGGACTTGGCGTGGCACATCAGCCATGAGGTGGTGCGAGAGGCTGTGCTTGAGGTCCAGGCAGCAGGCCAGCAGCCACAGGAACAGAGGGACCTGGAGCAAAGCACGGCTGCAGAACTAGAAGCAGCAGCTCCAGAACAAAAGCAAGAGAGCCCCATCTCTGCCCTGCACAGCCCCTGCTGCACCCCCAGCCCCTCGCCCAGCCCACTGAGAGCCCAAGCCCTCAGTGAGCAGCAGGAGGAGGCAGCCAAGCAGCTGGGTTTCCACAAGAAACGCCCCTCCCGCCTCGGGCGGGCGCTGCGGATGCTGCGCAGCCTGTTCCGCTGCCCCTGCCTGGCGCCACAGCCCGAGGATTAGGGCTGGACGGCAGCTGGCCGGCAGCCTGCCCCACGTCCTGGGGGAGCCACACGGGCTGCCTTTGCCTGGACATGTCCCTGCAGCCTCAGCAATCCCCGGCTGCTTGGGAGCATCTCAAGCCACTCTCCCCAAGAGCAAATATTACCCGTGTGGCCAGCCTCCAACCAGTACCCATGCGGGACACTTGGTGCCAGGTGGCTCAGCGGTGAACGCCAGAGAAACCAGTAGCCGCCAGGAAGGGTCCCAAGGGGAAGCCTGCATTGAGCAGGAACTGTCACTGGAAGAAGCCAGAAACGACCAGGAAGAGCTCCAAGGGGAAGCTTGCATTGAGCAGGAGCTCTCCCCAGAAGAACCCGGTAGCTACCACGAGCTCTCCGATTGGGATGAATCCATTGCAGACGAGCTGTTCCTAGGAGAAGCCAGCAGCTACATAGAAGTGTCTGACTGGGAAGAAGGCACGGAGCAAGGCCTTTCTCAGGGACAAGTCGGTAGATCCCAGAATCTGACTGGGAGGAATACAGCGAGCATGAGCTGTCCCACGGAGATGTCTGTAGCTACCAAGTGTAGGTACAAAAATGCTGTTAGTGAGGATCTTCTTGTTATTTTCTAAGTCCGTGAGAGACTTCTCTCTCACAGAAGAGGTAGCAGGGAAAGTAAACAACCAAGCCACCTGCAACCTTGGAAAGTCTTGTTTATGGTATAGTAGAAAATATTTTGATAATGGATGTTTTAGGATTTTGGCCAATCACCCCCAAGGGGTGGCTGGTCCTTTGTCCAATTAGACTATGAAGAAAAAAGTCTATAAAAGAGTTTGAAAAATAATTAAATAAATCAATTTTGCTGCACAGTTCCTGCCTGCTGGATCTTCTCCTCCTCCTCCTCCTCCCTATGGCTGCGGGACACGGTGATATACCGTAGGAACCAGGCCGGCGGTAATAACCAAGAAGTGTCTGATTGGGAAGAGTCCGTTGGCCAGGAGCTTTCTGAAGAGGAAGTCTCCATTGGCCAGGAGGTTTCCAAGGGGAATGGCAAGAGACCTTCAGCTCAGTCTAGCTGGGAAAATGACAGTGACCGAGACCTGATGCAGGACAGCTGGGAACAGAACATGGGGGACAAGCCCTTGCTGCGGGAGGAGGACGAGTGGGATGGAGTGAGCCTCCTCGAGCTCCGTGAAGAAGACAGAGAGCTGGGAGGTTTGGCAGGAGGCAGGCTCCCAGTGCCTGCCCCTCGCGAGGCTTGGGTTGAGCACGGGCCATCTGAGCCGTGCCCCAAGTGCCGCTCTGTGCCTCACCTCCCCACCTGGGAGCCCAGGCCCTCAGCCAGCAGCTGGGTCCCCGCAAGAAACGCCCCTCCCGCCTCGGGCGGGCGCTGCGGATGCTGCGCAGCCTGTTCCGCTGCCCCTGCCTGGCGCCACAGCCCGAGGATTAGGGCTGCAGCCGGCGCCAGCCCGGGCCTCCTGGACGGCAGCTGGCCGGCAGCCTGCCCCACGTCCTGGGGGAGCCACACGGGCTGCCTTTGCCTGGACATGTCCCTGCAGCCTCAGCAGTCCCCGGCTGCTTGGGAGCATCCCAAGCCACTCTCCCCAAGAGCAAATATTACCCGTGTGGCCAGCCTCCAACCAGTATCCATGCGGGACACTTGGTGCCAGGTGGCTCAGCGGTGAACGCCAGAGACTCTGCAGGGTGGGAAGAGACCTTGAAAGTCATCCAGTCCCACCCTCACCCTGGCACCACCATCATCACCCTGAAACCATGTCCCCAAGCGCCACATCCAGACAAATACTTGAACACTTCCAGAGACAGTGACTCTACCACCTCCCTGAGCAACTTCTTGCAATCAATTCCTGACCACTCTGTCAGGGAAAAATTGTTTGGAATATTTAATCTGAACCTTCCCTGCTGGAATCCAAGGCCATTTCCTCTCATCCTGAAAGAACTACGTGCTGATCCTTTGGGATTTTATCCATGAGGAATGGGCACAGACAGGAGGCATTGCTCCCAGGCCACTGCACGACTTTGCCAAACAATTCTTCCAAAACAGAGAGCAGTTGGCTTTAAGAAATAGTAGCAGTAATGAAAAAAAAAAACCACACACAAAAACCACAAAATCCACAAAAAGAATAGGAATAGGACTAATAATAATACAAAGATGAAGAAAATGAAGAAATTGTGGTAGTAAATAAGAAAAGAAGAGTAAGAATAAGAATGAGAATTAGGATTAAGAACAAGAAAAAAAAGTAATGAGAATAAGAATGAGAGTAAGAATAAAGACAAGGATAAGAACAGGGATAAGAAAAGAAACAAAACAAAGAAAAAAGAATATAAGAATAAGTTGATGTAGAAGAAGAAAGAGGAGTAAAAGTAAACACTAGGAAGAAGGGGAAGAATAATGGGGATCAGAAGAAGAATAAGAAAAAGCTAAAGAAGAAGATTAAATAGTGTTAGTAACTGTGAGAAATGAGACAACTCTTAAAAAGATTAATTTATTGAAAAATGTGAGGAACGAGACAACTCTTAGAAAAATTAAAATATTAAGAATGGAGAAATTGGAAAAATATAAAAATTTGGGATCCTAGTGGCTCAAGAGGTATGCCCCAGGAGCGCAGGGATGAGAGATCTTTAGGCTTAAACAGCACTGGACCTCTGGTGGAAAACTTGCAGTGCTGGGCTGACTTTTAGCTAATCTGAAAGTCAAAGGAAAATTATTAAAGGCTCCTAAATAGGAGTAAGGCTTAAGTGCCCACACTACCACCCACTAGAGCTGAAATCGGCAGTGTTCTGTGCCTGCTCGGAGGCTGACTCACTATTTTATAGTACCTTTGCTCCGCCCCAGTCCGCCCACAGACCGCCCATGGCACACCCCTTTGGTCCTAAGTGATTGGAGCTTCCCTTTTGACAGATCATCTCTGTCTACCAATAGCTCGTCGTTGCCAGGGGGGTAGTAGCAGCTGGAGTAAGAGTGGTAACATGCCGTCATTAAGATTCAGGTTGCCACGGAGCTTACTTACAGACCAAGGGCTAAAGGTCTAAAATTAGCTGTTGGCTGTTAGCTGGTTTGGAGCTGGTTCTGAGACTAAGGAGCAAAGTAGAAACCCCTAAAAAAAAAATTAAAATAAATCTAGTACATCTTAACACATTTGTAAAAGTATACAGAGAACATGAGAAAAACAACTCTTACAGTGTACAAGTGGTTTAAAGTTGAAAAGGGATTTTTAACTGGGACACTTTTAACTGGGGGATTTTAACTGGAGCTGGTGCAGATAAACTGCTTTGAACAAGTGAAAACACTAATAGCAGAACTTGGTATTTGTACCTGGACTGATGGGTGAACATTAACACTCAGTTAAAAATTGTTTAACCCAAAATTAACTAATTAAAACACTTAACATGCAAAGACCAAGCTAATTAGGGATTTCATGTATGACAAAAAATTACAGAAATCAGAAAAATATAAAAATTTGGGATCCTATGGCTGAGTAGATGGTATGCCCCAGGAGCGCAGGGATATGAGATCTTCTGGCTGAGACAGCACTAGACCTCAGGTAGAGAAAAAGAACTTGCAGTGCAGGGCTGACTTTAAAAAAAATTACTAAAAGCCCCTTAAAAGGGGTAAGGCTTGGAATGCCCCAGCACCGATGTCTCCCACAGCTAGTCTGGAGAGAGCAAGAGAGGAAAAGAGAAAAGGACCCGCCTCTCGGCTTCGTCCTTTTTATAGTTTTTGCTCCGCCCCCAGTCTGCCCACAGCCCACCCACAGCCCGCCCCTTCGGTCCAAAGCGATTGGTGCTTTCCCTTTGATGGATCATCTCTGTCCACCAATGGCTCATCGTTGTCAGGGAGGGGTGGTATTGGTCGAGATAAGGGGAATACAATACCTTCGTTAAAATTCAGGTATTCAGGTTGTCTTGGAACTTGCCTGCAGAGTAATGGCCGTGGCTAAAAATAGCTGCTGGCTATTAAGACTGGGTGGGGTTTTGGCCTTGGAATCAAAATACAAGTGAAACACCTACAAAAAGTATTAAAATACATCCAACACACCTCAAAACACTTGTAAAAGTATACAGTAAACACAGGAAAGGTAACTCTTACGGTGTACCAGTGGTTTGAAGTTTGAAAAGGGCAAGTTTGTGATTTTTTACTGGGAAAATTTTAACTGGGAAGGGTGCAACTCTATTAATAAACTACTTTAAACAAATGAAAACACTGATAATGGAACTGGATTTTTGTACCTGGGCTGATGGGTTAATTGTAAAATTTAATTTAAAAATAATTAACTCAAAATTAATTAATTAAAGCACTTAATATGCAAAGACCAAGCACAAATAGGGATTTCATGTATGACAGTAACGAAGTATTATTATTATAACAATAATATCAAGTTAAAATACACATCCACACATCCTCTAGCATCTCATGAAGGTTTAATTTGGGAAGGACCTCAAAGATCGATCATCTAGTTCCAACAGATTCTCTTCTGCTCTCTTTCTCTGAGACCTAGTTCGTATTTCTTTCTATCTCTCTCCTTCACATTTCTCGTTAAATAAAATCCACGTTAAATAAAATCTGTATGTTGCCATCATATGGTCTCATTTGCGCCTGAATTCAGGCAGAGGCATCTCTCCCTAATCCAGTCATAACACATTCTCTGCCCAGCCTGTGTTTGTGCTTGGGATTGCCCTGGCCCAGTTGCAGGACCTTGCACTTGCCTTTTGGAACTTCATGAGGGTTATACGGGTCCACTTCTCAAGCGTGTCCAGGTCCCTCTGGAGGACATCCCTTCCCTCCAGCATGTTGACTGCACCAGTCAGCTCAGGATGATTGGCAAACTTGCTGGGGGTGCCTCAGTTCCACTGTCACTGTCGCCAACAAAGATGTGTAATAGCACCAACCCCAGCACTGACCCCTGAGGAAGCCTCGTGCCACTGCTCTCCCCTTGGACATTGAGCCATTGACACAAAACTTTCCATGTGACCATTCAGCCAATTCCTTATCTGTAGATACAAAAATGCTGTTAGTGAGGATCTTCTTGTTATTTTCTAAGTCCGTGAGAGACTTCTCTCTCACAGAAGAGGTAGCAGGGAAAGTAAACAACCAAGCCACCTGCAACCTTGAAAAGTCTTGTTTATGGTATAGTAGAAAATATTTTGATAATGGATGTTTTAGGATTTTGGCCAATCACCCCCAAGGGGTGGCTGATCCCTTGTCCAATTAGACTATGAAGAAAAAAGTCTATAAAAGAGTTTGTAAAATAATTAAATAAATCAATCTTGCTGCACAATTCCTGCCTGCTGGATCTTCTCTCCTCCTCCTCCCTATGGCTGCGGGACACGGTGATATACCCTAGGGCCCAGGCCTGCGGTAATACCTATCTACGAAGTGGTCCATCCATCAAATCCATCTCTCCAATTTAGAGAAAAGGATGTTGTGCTGGCAGTTGCAAATGCTTTGCATAAGTCCAGGCAGATGACATCAGTTACTCTTCTCTCACCCACCAAGACTGTTATCCCTTTGTCCTCTCAGTCCTTCACTTTTTCTTTTGTGACTTGGGTGGTGTAGCTAGAGCAGTTCAAGTGAACAGAAGCACAAGAGTCATTCAGTATATCAGCCTTCTTCATATCCTAGGCAATCAGTTCTCCCATTTCCTTCCAGAGAAGTCTTATATTTTCCCTAGTCTCCCTGTTATCTCCAACATGTTCCTTCATGATGCATTTTGTTTAGAGGCTGTTAAAGGCCAGAAGGTGGGAAACTGATACAGAGGCACTTAAATATATCAGAAGGCACAGCTCTCACATTGGGTGGGATCACCCAGCATACGATCGTGCTCAGAGACCGCCACACCGTACCATTACCTCCAGAAGCCTGTTCTTCCAGGAATATTTATTTGAACTGGAGCTTTCTGGGGCAAGCCTGTGCATGTGACAAAGATCTGGCACTACCTAACTACTGCCACCCAGCCCCCTGACTGCACAGGCCCCTCATGAAGCAGTGATGTGCCCAAAGGAGCAGCCATCCACCACATGAACTCCTCCTGAAGTAAAAAAATTTAATGAGGCACTCGCTACCCACTCTCCTCAGGGAACACGTAGTGTCAGTTTAGAAACTTTTTCAGAGGAAACAGCTTTTTAAAAAGAGGATTTAACTCTCTGGAGAGTTAGCATAGTATTTCTAAAGGGTGTGAAAGGAAAAGAAAATGATTTCTTAAGGGTTTTTCTTCATTATCACCCCACCTGGAGAAGTGAGCACACAATGAGCAAAGGTCCACACATATTGATTTTAGAGCTGGGGAAGTGTGCACCTAACAGCTTTTAAGTATCTCCATTTTCAGTTACTTCAACAAAATTACCCGTGAACAGTGTAACAAAGTGAAAGTTTTTGTAGGAAATTGCAGACTAAAAATGATCATTTCGGTTGAGAAATGTTTCTCTTCATTGAAAGCGGAGGGCTTTAAAACGCAGGAGTTACTGTGGGCGTTTTACAGCGTCGTCTCCACCAGACATTTCCCAAACCACATCCTGTCCCTCTTTCAGGACCATAATCTTGCACAGTTTTGTTGCTCGGAGACTTTTAAAACCGAGGAGCGCTTGCTCGGGCCGTCCTGACTTGGAAGGTCATGACCAGCCTCCGAGAGAAGCGCCAGCACCCCGCGGCATTGAGGAGGAAACCGGGCCAAACCGAACCACTCCGGCTCCCAGCCCGGGGTGTTCCTGAGGGAGCAGAGCCCCGGGAACGTGGGGCCCAGGCAAAGGGCCCCGAAGCGCCGCTGTCCCGCCGCGGGGCTGGCAGGGAGCGGGGGAAGGGGCGGGCCCTCCCTGGCTCCGTTGCCCGGCAGCGGCCGCGGCTCCGCCATGCAGGCGGGCGAGCGGCGGGGGCGGCTGCGGCGGGAGGCGGCTGAATATTACCGAGGGCATCGGGTGCCGGAGCGGATGGAGGAGGCGCTGAACACCCTGTTCCCGCTGCGCCCCGGGGATCTCTACGGGGAGCTGGTAGCGCGGGGCCGGGAAGCAGCCGGACGGGGCTGGAGACGCCTGTTCTGGCCTTGCGTCCCGGCGGGTGGCGGCGCGAGGGGCCGTGTGGGTGACCCGCCGTGCTCGCTGCCAGCCCTTGCCCTCAGGCCAGGGGGTGCAGCGAGGAGCTCGGCGTCTCAGTGGTGACAATTCAGTGGTTTCCCCCCTGGCCCGCGCAAGGATTGCGGTGATTCTGTGTTTGTGGCCAGTGGCACTTGGACGCTGTGCCAAGTACATGTCCGCAGCTGCCGGGCTTCGTGTCCCTGCTAGTTGCTTGTCTCGACACAAAAAACAAAGTAGTCCACAGATGGACTGCTGTTTGTCCTTAACAAAACCGCTGCTCAGCAGTGATGGCTCTCGGGCCAGCAAGAGACCGGGTGCTGTTCACACTGCAACTGCTCATGAAAGGCAAATGGGCCGCACTGGAAGGGTCAAGAGTCAGACCAATTTTACCTATTCCCACTTGGCAAAATATTGTTTACAGTAGTCCTAATGCAACCTCAATTAGTGGCAGTACTGGAATTGCCAGCAACTCTTAGAAAAAAATGATTTCTAGTATGATCTTTGATGGGAGAGTGGCTGTGGAATTGAAATTTCATTTCATTCCGTCTTATACTGTTTCCCATCTCCAAGTGTTTTGCCATCATCAGTGGAAGGGACTGGAGCTGGTAACAGCTTTTCTTGCTTTGCTTGGTAGTTGGCATGTTCCTCTTCTTTGTAGCTCTAAGTGTTTCGCAGTTTTCCCATTTGGCAAGCTGTGGTTTGATGACTCTCTGATACCAGATTAAATAATGAAACTAGTAGGGAAGTACGTAGAAAGCTCAGGTAAAAATGTAATCCTTCTTTTAAACCAACCATTGGTGTTTATTAACTACAAACAGAGACCCAAATATATTGAATTATGATAGTTCATCAGGCCCATTAAAGACCATGTTGGAAGAAGAAAGAGAACTCCACTTACCAGAAGTCTTGGTTTCCACCTTTCTCACAGGGCTCAAAGGTTGCTGGAACATATAAAACATAGAATGATAGAATATGCTGAGTTGGAAGGGACCCATAATGGATTTGTTCAGTGGTGGATTTGATTGAAAGATATTTCGTGGAATAAAAGCCTCTTTGCCTGGAAATTGGCTTTTAATGGACTTCTTTCTCCTTCATTTAAGGCTAACTACTTTTCTAAATTTTCAAAAGCACCAGTAATATGCAAATTGGTTGGAAGAAAAGTTCTTGATGGAGTTGGTCAGCCAACATTAGAAGTGGAAATATACTGCACAGTTAAAAACTATGAGAAGGTATGAGCTGCTTCTTCTCTTTTTACTTATTTCACTAGGACAATATCTGGGAGAGGTACTGTTCTTCTCACATCTCAAGGAATGTTTTATTTTCCATCTCTATGATAAGATATAAATCCCTGTGACTCAACAGTTGAGTGTTGTAACTTGGGAAAAAAAAAGGTGCTGTGAAAAGTTAGTGGCAGCAACTATGGCAACTTTATTTTCTGTGAATTAGACAATATTTTATGAGTGGGATCTGATAGTCTATCTTTGTATATTAATTTTTTTTTCTGTCTTAGTGATCATATAGGTTTTCCTTTCACCCCATACTAACCTTATACATTCACTTTCATTTCACCTTTTCTTTAATTTTCAGACCCTTATATTTCTCTTTGTGTGACACTTTCAGAAAAATACAGTACAGGTGAAAAACAGTATAGGTGAAGGCATTTCTTTTACACTGAGCTAATAGGTTGATGTGGGTGATAGTAAAGTCAAACATAGCCATTTAGCACCTGCAGTGCAGAATTGATGGCTCATCTCTTCCCCAGCCTGAAATATTCAAGTTACATCTTTGCAGCTCTAGCTATTGTGGAGTAATTATTTCTACTTTCCCTCAGTTAAACTCTGGTTCACTTAATTCTTGAATTACATGTAACCTCATAGATATTCACAGGATGTAAAGTTAATGCTGTTAGTGCAGGCAGCTGTGGGAAATTTGTAAATGATGTCTTCCTTAAGTGAATTTACTTAATACCATTTATTCCTCATCAGTACAGAAAGATAGGTTCAAATTATCTAAGTAAGACAGAAGTAACTGATCATGAGGGATGGCATTAAGCATGAATGCTGATGAATCATGGTGCAACAGGCTACCAACAGCTGCAATAAAAGGTGTCCTAATGACTGTATGGTCCTTAAAATAACTCCATTCTATTCTGGTAGCATAATATATGTATAAGGAAGATCTGCCAGAGGGTTTTTGCCTCTTTATGTAGTTATAATTTTGGTCAAAAAACTTGAATAATGTCTACAATTACCAAAGTATAAGAGTCTCAGAAGAAGGTGCTGGATGAGAAAAGACAAGTGGAGCAAATAGATTTGGAGATAGGTACTTGTAGAGTTGGTAAGGACATACTTCTCAGTCTTTCAAATGACATTTCCAAGTTAGAAACTAAATAGTGTTTTAAACCTTTTTACATTGTTTTGTTGCTTGGGGGTTTTTATTTTTTTTCAGAGGATTTGTTCCACTATAATGGCTTCTCATTCTCAAATACCTGAAAATGCTTTACCTGAAACAATTGAAGCTGATGAGAAAGAAAGAAAGGACTCTGTTCATACTGCTGTGGAATGGGTCAATGAATCACTGAACACAATGTTGAGAGACTTGGAGTCTACTGACCAGTGTCAAGCTGATAAGATGCTTGGGTAGGTCCTGCATATTATAAAAATTACTGCATTCAAAATATTTACCATTAATTTACATTGTTAATGAAAGACATATAGAATATTCAATGTTTTCTACTATTTAAAAAAAATATTCTTAGGATGTCATGTCTGTCTCAGATCCACTGCACTACATTATTTACTGCTTTTCTTAATTATGATATAAAAATCATGCTGGTTTGGGCTGCCACATTGAACACAGACTGTAGCAAACACACCTAATTGCCTTCCACATAGGCTAGATTTGAGAAAACCTTGATAAAGGGAATAAGGACTTGGTTGGAAAGTGAGTCTAAGTAAGATTTCAATGCATTGTTTACACTACTTTATGCATCTTACATACTCAGTTTGCTTGAATTGGCTTTCTGTGACCCATGGGTGAAGATTTCACTTCATGCATATAATTGAAATTCAGCCAGCCCTGAGTTTGCAGCCACACAATAACCAGTGTACAGCTCACCTCTGCTGGCTTAGCAACCTAGGCCAGGCTGGTGGATGGCATGAAGTTACAACAGGATCTGTTACTACCCATGCAAAGGAAATAAACCCTTCATGCTCAGATTGTCTTCTCAGAGCTGACTTTAAAACCAGAGTGATTTACAAAGCATGTGCTAAGGTCTGGGATACTTGCTTTTGGTTCTTTTTCTTTAATCAATGCTGCAGATGACTACCAAAAAATAATTATATGATAAATTTATGGACTTTCCAGCTTCACACAGTGCATCTGTGGTAGAAGCTCAAATACATGCACTTAATCTACCTCCTAGCATGTTCTTTAGCCTGTATCACATGTCTACTTATCACATCTAACAGTATTTTGACCCAGTAATTTTTATGCCTCTTCCTTCAGTGAATACTTTGCAAAAAAGGTGGAAGAGAAAAAGGAAATTCAAAAGCGAGAGGAAGAAGAAGCAGCAGAAGTTACTCCTGCCCCTGCTTCATGCCCTCCAACCCCAATACCTAAGCAAAAAAAAGGAGGAAAACCAGGTTTACTTAAATTAATTTTGATATTTTCTGCAATACAGATACTGATTAAAGTCCTAAAACACATCCTGTCTCATGTTCAGAGGGTTTGGTTACTCTCTCCTGACCTTTTTGATCACAGCAGTTTCAGCAGCAGAATGAGGGAGGGGAAAATACAGTTTCCTCATCATTCACATGTATTGGTTGAACAGAGTTTCTGCCTTTGTTTTACAGTTGGTTTAGACAGGAGGTTATTATTCTTCAGAGTGAGGAATAAGAATGGAGGAGGATGTAAATGAAGAATAAAAATGAGAATGATAAGGAAAGAAAAGGAAATCACAGAACTGAGCAGGAAAATGGAAATTGAATTGAGATAGAAGTTGAAAACAGTTGAAAGAAGGAGGAAGGAAAGTTTCCTTCTAACACTGAGAAAAGGAGGAAATACAGAGAAAAGCAAAAGAGAAAGAAAGAAGGGGATGAGATGGGAATGAAGGGTACTATAGAGTAAAAGGAAGTAAGCAAACATTCTACTAGAGGAAAAAGGAAAAAGTAGTGTGAGACTAGAAAAACAAGGTAAGAAAACATGGCCAAAACCAAACAACCCAAAGGGAAAAAAAGCCCATATGTTATCTCCATCTGTACACTAAACTGAGAGAAAAAAGGGTTGTTGTCATTTGTTGGACGGGCAGAAAATTTTGGCAAATTATTATTATCAGTTTAGTTGCAATTACCATACGCTGTCAGTAAAAAACCTCCCACTTCATATGCTGAATGTGTGCACAGTAAATTCACCTTTGACCTGAAATTTAACTTCTGCAGTTGTCAGGTCCATCCAGATATCACTGTGGTGTATATGATACTTCAGTCAAGCTTCTGCTGATACATCTATTACATGTTTTCACTAATTGTGACATCAACTGTGATATTACTGTTAGACTCAGTGCCTGACTATTTGGAGCCAATATAAAACAGTCCCCAGTGCAGTGATTTTTGGGAATCAGACCACTTATTGCAGCTTCAGTAGGTGCTCCCTGTAAGTGCTATTGGGAACTGCTTGGTTTACAGCATTTTGGAAAAAGTTATTTTATCTGAAAGGGAAATAAATTCTTATGAAAATTTAATGTGTAATATTTAAAAGACCTGTTTTCTCTTTGGGAATTCCAGTTGTAATAGACCTGAACTTTTTTCACAGTAATTATTAGAAGAATTCAAGTGTTTGTACTCCCAATCAGGTTATAATGTAATCTTCCAGTTTTTAATGCAAAATCCTAGCATTTAAGGAGCACAATAAAGGAAACTGAAAACATGCTTTGAAAGGAACCTGAAAATGATATAATGTTATTTGATTCAAACACAGATAAATAAAAATACATATTTCAGTGGCTGAAAGATCTCCAAAAGAAACAAACTTGAAATGCATTTGAAACAAAGTGAGGACAGATACTGTGCTTACTTGTAAGGTCATTCCATATAAAATGGCTGACAAAATGAAGTTTTTAAAAAATTAATTATTGGTTTTTAATACATTGAGTACACACTGAAATGACAGTATCATATTTACTCACATGACTGTGATCCACAAGCATATGTTTAGAACCAAGGAAATATTTAATACTACTCTCTCTCTTGTAGTAAAGAAGGTGTTAGTGAAAGAGAATCCCATCCCACCTGCAGAACCTGCTGAACCCGTGCTGTGTGGCAGCTTGGCCATTGGGGGAACATCACTTGCCATAGCAAAGGCTGGGGCCACCATTAGCCGTGTCCCATTGTACTTATATATTGCACTGCTGAAACATGATCAGGTACATGTGGCTTTGTAATTTTGTTTATTTTATCCCAGTTATCATAATTATCGTAGCCAGTTGTGACAGTGTTATTAAATTTGCCTCATAGAATACACCCTTAACACCATTGCCTGTAGCAGTTTTGAACCCTGTACCGTAACTAAAATATATTAGAAATTATTCTACGTTTTTATTTTCACCTGGCACTCCCAATTACAGGAGTCACCTAAAGAAATGATTCTACCACTCCCAATGGTTACTCTGTTGAACTGTGAAAAAAATTTACCTACGAAACTGAAATTAGTGAAAGAAGTTATGCTTATACCACCAGTTGAGTTATCACTCAAACAGGTACTGTTTCCTTTTTTTTTGTAAATGTATTCTATAGACATCATACTAACTACATATGTACATAAGAATACAGGTCTTTTCAATATAGTCCTTACAAACTATATTTTTCATCTTTTTGTTAGCTTGCAAGGCCAAAGTTTTAACAGATGTTAGTCAGTGCAGAACTCTAACACTAATAACATTAAATTAAGTGAAAAGATGATTTAAAAGGAGAACCATGAAGATTTAATTTGAAAATGTATGTTTATATAGAGGAGAAAAATCAGTGCATTGAAGATGTCAAGGGATTCTGTTATACAATAATAGATTTTGCATTAGTAGATTATAAATATTAGCAGTTGTTTGATATAGCATACAAAACAACAAAAGCCGTAACAAATTCACAGGAAGGCATAAAATATTTGGGAATATGTTGCTCTAAAATGATATTGTGACACTAGAAGGGAATACAAAGAACAAGAAGGATGTGTGAGACAGATGGGATCAGCCCTCTCTCTTTTTGTTTAGCCATGTGTTGCATTAAAGAATGTATCTGCACAAGATGCCTTCATTAGGGCTGTGATTTCTACTTTGTGTGCTGGTGACCTGAAAAAATAGCTGAGCTCGATTCTCTTTCTTTTTGCTTTTCCTTTAACTTTTCTGGATTGTCCCCCAGAGCTGTTAATAAGGTCACTAATTCTGCCCCATTCAAAGGATGCCTCCCAGTGCCCATGGGAGAGGAGGAAGGTGTTTGCTGCAGTGCAGAACACGAAGCTGTTTGTCCTGTAGTGTTGCCAGCTGTGACTGACTTCTGCCCCCTTCAGTATTCCTTTACTGGCACAGTTTGAGAAAATCTGAAATGTCCTTTACAAAGTTAGCACTCAACATTTACCAGCTCAGCTGAAAAGAAAAAAGAGTCTTGCATTAAAAGCAATGAATTAATTTAATTGGAGTGTTCCCCAATGTTTAAAATCAAGACAGTGATTTTTTTTTTTTCCTGCTTCCTGGAAGTATTCTGAAGGTAAATGCACTCAGTCTTGTCAGATCTTAGGAAGTCTTAGGCAGAGTCACAACTGGGAACAGGGATTATCACCTTTGCACTTCTCAGATATAAATGCAGACCCATATATTTTTTACTTGTTAGATTTGTGAAGGGATACTTTTGGGGAAGAGACTGCTTTCCTTGACATCCCACAGTCAAATATTCCTTCTCATTCCACTGCTGCTAACTGTTTGTTGTTGGACACTTGTCTGCATTTTGTGGGTGGAGAGATTGAGTTAAAGGTTTGGGCTTTTTTTAAGACTTTATATTAAAATTTGCCTTTAGAATAAATGTTATATCTCTTTTTATTTAAGTTGCTAATATGAATTAATAGAACTTCCTTTTGAAGATTACTGTTGTTTAATTTCAGGGCATAGAAAGAATTCAGGATATTCAGAAAGAATTGACAAGACTGTTGGAGCCTTCAGGCAAAATGGTACAATAAAAATGTGTTCTAACAGTGAGATGTACTTAATTTAATCTTTTTACTACCATTGTCCTTTTAAACATACACGTGGAACACTTAGCCTGTTACAGGCTCATGACACAGAACAGAAGATGTTGTTTTCTGACAGATGAATAAAACATTGGCCATTTGGTGATAATAAATTAGAACATTTAGAACAAAATATTGTCCTAAGCATAAGGCTTTCTGTTTACCTGAAGGAATATACTGGGAGTGAATAGTATGAGGGGGAATATACAATATATATTCTGATCTTGGTACACCTCTCACATGCAACAAGTTTTATTCAAGGTATTACTATTACTGTAGTAGTAAATAAGTCTTGGTGTGTCATGGGCTTTTTGGAAGGCAAGGTAGTTGGGTTTCTCCAAGTACAGAGTCTAGATTCTCATTTCTAAGATCCCCTGTATTTTTGATGGGCTGGGTGAGAATGTCTTGAAAACCAAATGATGGTTGGACAGATGTCCACATAGAAATAAACATTTTAAATGAGTAACCACCACAACATAAAACTATTAAACTATTAAGTAAAGCTATTTCCTAACTTACATATTTACAATCTCTTTTGACCAAAATTCTGTCAATCTTTTTATCTTATCTTTTCTTTCTGAGATGTCTCTGTCATCTTTTTATTTTTCCATGGAATTGATTTCTTTCTTCTTTCACTCCAACAGCCTGGTCCACAAGCAGACAGTAAGAAAGGAAAAGCACAAAGTTTGGGGAAGAAAGCTCCGGTAAGAAAAGAGATTTTAACTCTAAGCCTTCAACAAGGTATTAACAGCAGCAAGGAACCGAAATGTTCTTAAGAAAGGAAGCATTAATCTACATCACCATTTTGGAAAGGTCAAGGCAAGACTTAAATATTCCAAAGGCTCATATTTTACATAATAATTTAGATTCTTCTGACTATACCATCCCTTCCTGGGGGACAGTAGAGGAAATAGGGGAAAATTCCTGGGATCTGGTAATTTTTCTCATATAGAAATTCTGGTAATTTATCCAAATGAACATTTTGCAGCACCAGCAGAGAACATGCCCTTTTGATCATGTAGGCCATAAAACTATTACTTGTAAGACTTGCAGACTGTGCTGTTTCCTAACCCTGGGAGCATAACTCCCCTCTTTATCCTGCTGCATTCAGTTCCCAGGTCCAGTCTGAGGTTATAGATAATGGCAGATACAAACCAGCAGCTAAAGGGCAGCACTCACAGTATTGCACAGGACTGTATTTTATATGACTCAAATGATCTTTTTTATCCCTTCGAAACTGGTAGTTTGTTGATGAGTTTTCCAAATAGTGGGATGGAAATGCCATGCAGGTTTTTCTCCTCATTCTGAGATGATTTAAATATTATCAGGTGAGAATCATTACTGTTGTGAAGTATAAAAAAGAAAGGATGAAGAAGAGCTTTCCTATTTTATTGTTGCTAAAAAATTCACCATCATTAAGATGCTGGCCAGTGTTTTCCTGGTGGGTAGTTTCCATATTAGTACCACAATATGTACTGCAATCATAAAGTAGAATATTTCTGTAAGATACACACAAGGAAACAGTGCATTAGATTCTCTGAAAAAAATTCCTTTTATTTCAGTGGAAGAAAACTAAAGGAGAGAGTAGTGAAACTGAATTTAAAACTGATAAAAGCACCGTGTGAGTTTGAACTTTTTTGTAAGGGCAAAAAAAAAGAAATTACAAAGTAGGCAGTGAAGAAGAAGAGCTTATTTAGGTTATGGAAGTAAAAACTAGACAGAGAAATTTTTTATACAGATAAAAAGTGCTTTTAATAGAATGTAATAAGGCACAGCATATGGACATCTTGAAAACCACATGAAACTGCAGATTTAACCTCCATCTGAAGTGCATGAAGACTTCAGCTTTTTTTGCTGTCTGTTGCTGCATCTTTATAACCCAAAATTCGCAGACCCTACAGTTAAAAATCAGTACTTGAAAAACCTACAAAAAAACTGACAACAGAAGGACATGTGAAATACTTGCTCAGTGTAACTCTGCTTGAGGCTCATGTCCAGGAATACTGTCCCTGAAGCAGACAACTGCATGCAGCTGGGCTGGAGGTATTTCCCCTCTATGAAATTTGTTCTTCTAGAAGTCTTGGAACACTCCATAGAGTCAATATCAATGTTGTAGTTGAGGATAAATGAGTAAAAGCTATTTAAAAAAGCAGAATATGTTTTTGTGTCAAAAGATTGGTCCACAGCACAAGAGTATTCATGACACCTCAGTGGTTGTTGAGTGCCTTTAAAATAATTTTGTAAACCAGTACTGACCACACAAGACTGAGATCTACATGGCCAGACTATTTCCAAGGACTACTGGCTCTCTACTCATTAGCACTTCATAATCCCTCTTTGCTAGAAAATTGTCCTTAAAGCTGCCAAGGAGATTTCTGAGAACAAATTTTTAATTTGATGACTAAATGCAGACTGAAATGACAATGAAAAAGGAATATAAATATTTATAATATATATGTGTGTAAATAAAGTGATTATTTTTGATTTGCTTTCAGCCAGCACCCTTAAAAAGAATATCACACTTAGGCTGCCTGACAACAGGATATGATAATCTAGAACAACTGCTACTCCTAATGCAAGCAGCTTGCAAAAATACAGGTCTGGAGCTAGGAACAGACATGTACTTAGCAATAAATTGTGCTGCTCATCAATTAATGGATTATGTAAGTTATTTTTCAATATCTATTTTCTTGGGTTTTAAAATAAACGTAGCTCTTGTTTAACATTATTTATTATTATGTTGCAAACTCACCTACTAGCTCCTAACTCCATTTTTTTTAAAGTACTAACCAAGCAAACAGAAAGAATTATCTCTGCATTTATAAATTCTGGTTGAATCTGCTTTTTTCCCATTACATTAAGCTACATCTCTTGTTTTGTTCTGACTATCCTAACATTTCCGTGTACTTTTACTATGGTATGTTTATATATAATTAGTGCCCATCTCACTGTGCATCAACATTAATTTTTTAATTTTAATTTTTTAATGTTTTTATTTGACAAAATCTATTTATGTCCCAATGAAATCTTACAGTTCTTGCCCCTTATTCCATGATCAATCAGGCTTTTCTCTAAGCAGGAAAAGAAACTTCCATTTCCATTTAGTACCTCATGAGCTTTTACATGTTTGGGTGTTCTATAGTGCCAAAGATTCCATTACCAATATCTTTTGTGAAAGCAGTTGTTCTCCTGTGATATCTGTATCCTTATACCAGAATGTGCAAAATCTTAACCACTGAATTATCAGTAATTCTGTAACTTTCTGTTATTGAACTGTTAAAGTCACTAAGGCAGTGGATATCCTGCACAGTTTCACAATGTGTTCTTAAAATTCCTCCCAGGCTGTAGTTTGTGATTCCCAGAATGGTGATAGTGATTTTAAACTAGTCTTTTTTTTCTTTTTCTTTTTTTTTTTTTGAAAGGGGAAAGAGGCAGGGAAAGGCAGTATCTTGGTTTTGAGCACTGAGGGTGGTGCACTCCTTTCCCCAGTGATATTTTCTTTGTGAAAATGAGGAAAAGAAATCCCCTTGTTTTTGAAGAGAAAAATGAGATTTTTTTTCACATGATATTCAATAAAAATGTCAAATACTGCTAACCTTATGCTATAATAATGCCAGTGTCAAACTGGCAGTGATGCCTAGAAAGTGCTGAAATAGATCTCTCTTCCTTTGGCAGTGGCATTGTTCAGAGACTTTGGCATGAGCCCACTGGAACCCACAGTGTCATTTTAGGCAGAGTTTTCTGTAACAATGTGCTGACAACTCAGACACAGAGTAAAGCAGATGAGTGAATGCCTTCTCTTTGAAGCACACACAGCCCACTGCCTTAACAGAGATGTGTACACCCTGCTTTTCAAAAGGGTCTTACTTTCCTACCTTTTACGCTTTTTACCTTCTAGGATAAAGGAAAATATGAAATACTCACTGGAACGTTCAAAAGTCCTGATGAAATGGTTGCCATGTATGTGGAAATGATTAATAATTTTCCTTTTATTATTGCATTAATAGATCCCTTAAGAAAAGAGGTAAGACACAGAGCAGTCCTTTAAAAACTGATGATACTGTTCAGTGGCATATCACTGAGCTTTTCTCATTTTTACAAAACATGTAAAATACAAAGCTTCTGTTTTTCAAGTCTTTAAGCACCAAAAAATATCACTAGAAAATGCATCTAACAATTTATTTGAATATATTTTATTGTCAATATCCAAATTTTTCTGTATTTTTGACATAATTTCTGATAGGAAATAATCCTGGCATGAACAGAATACAGTCAGTATGCATACTTTAAAGAATTAAAAGAAATTGCTCTTTTATTTGATTTTACTTGCTAAACCACTGTTATTTTTATTACGTTTCCCTCCTTATGTGCACAATTCAAATTGTAAGGTAAAACTGTAAAATTCAAGTGTATTACAAGAAGTCATGTGTAATGCAATATTGTATTCTAATATTGTATTATATATATTATATTATATTATATTATATTATATTATATTATGCTGGAGAAGAAAATATTTGAACATTGTTGTATGTTCAGACAAAAAAATCACCAAAAAACACTATTGCTGCAATTCTTTGTGATGGGCATTTGTAACTAAAGTCCTGTCACTTGGCAACATTGCTTGGCAGAATGTTTGAAGTGGGAGTAAGACACCCTGTATTTACCTCTGTTATCAAAGTTAGAGAAGTTAATTAGTGTGGCAAATCAACTACAGCAATAAAGCACAATACTATTAAACATGTTATCAAACTACAGATGGATAAAAGAGATTGCATAACATTAAATATATACATTTATACATAAGGTTAAATTTCCATGTATTAAAAAAAAAGAATAAAAACTTAATTGCTGCAGAACCTACAATTGTAGGCCAAGATTCTGCAGTTGCACAACTTAATAAAAATTTGCTCTCAGTGTCAAATTGCACTTTATCTTCTTAAAAATACATAGAGGGAGTTCATTTTCATGAACAAAACACAAAGACTGTGATTGAAGGGAGAAGCAAAGTGATATTGGCTTTGTGAATCTGCCCAGTGCCTGAATCAATAATTCTAAAACTGATGAACTTCAAAATCCATCTCATTTTGTCCTTAGCTGGAACTTTAAAAGTTCATTTTCGGAATAACTGTGTTTAGTATTACCTCAGCCTTGTTAGCCTTGCCTCCCTGTACTGTTTCAGTCTGACTCTCTGAAAAACCATGTTCCAAAACACCAGGTTATTCCCCACTCCTGCCAGGGCTGCAAACTTCTTTAGGAATTCTTATGAAGGAAAATATTTGCAAGATGAGAATCAGCAGGAAAATTACAGCAGATAGTGAAGTGCAGTTGGGAACAGAGTACAGAGTTAAGAAAAATGTCTCTCCTCCTCTTCCTCCTCTTCCTCCTCCCAGATCTCCAGGGCTTACCCATGCCACATCTTTGCCCCAGATAATTAGATCTTTGAGGATTAGTACTGGTACCAATTCAATAATTCATTGCCAGACACCAGACCACGTTGGTGCTTAAATTTAAACATTTGTTCAGGTGTCAAAAACTTCATTTTCTTTAACACACCGGCTTGAAATCCGTACAGGAATGGCCCCGATGCTGATTTCAAGTCGACAGGTACAAAAATCTGTCTGATCCACAGACCAAGAATAACCACTGGCAGAATTATGAAGCAGAAATGTTTTTAATGTGAGAACTTTGCCTTCTGTGGACACGAAGCAAGCAAATTAATTCATACTTTTCTTCCTTTGAATTCTTTACATATCCTTGTCCTTTATTTAGCCTGAATCGTCTACCATGTGGACAATGCATTAAAATAAAGAAACAAAGACCCTGAAAAATGGAGCTTTGCTAGAAAAGAGAGCGTTGTATTCTGCTGTTCCCTATGGGTCCTGCCATTGAGTCTATGTCTCCTGTTCATTATTTTATGTTCAAACAACCATGACACTTAAAATGTGAACACAAAAATGAGTCCTTTGAATAAAACAATAAAAAATTTTTTTATATTCTATCAAAATGAAGTAAATTTCAGGAAGGAAATCAAAATAGAAAATCCCTACACTTAATTTAATTTGAGATATTTTTAACTATATTTTGTGCAAATAGTGTTGGTTAATTTCAGATTGAAATTTATGTTTTCTAGCAAAATCTTAAAATCCAAGGAAAATCCAAGCGGTATGTTTTTCTTAGGCAGACAAATTTAAAATACAGTATAAAATGTAACTTATTTATATGAAGGGCATATTTATAATTAAACCCAAATTATTATTTAATTTTTTATTTTACCTCCTCTGCTGGGGTTTTCATTCAGTTTAGTTTTTTAAACTCCAGTTGTTTACTCTATTCATTTATGCAGGACAGAGAACAGTGGAGTAGCATCTGTTGGTCCCTTGGTTCCAAATGCTACCTGATTGCTGAAGATGCTGCCACACATATTTCCAAACTCAAAACTGACCAAAACATAAATATAGCAATGTGCAGTGGTGTTGTGCTGAAATACATTAACCAAACCAAGGTGTCAGACCTCATAGAACTTACTGGAATTCTCGATGGTGAGTAGAGGGGGGAAAGGCTGAAACCAAACCCTACGAGCCACACCCATAAATATTACATCTTTTTATTTAATTATTGACACTTCTAATTTAGAAAGCACTTGTCAGGAGAAACTGAAATTCAAGTTTTCATTCACAGATCCCTGTCAAGGAGCTTAAAACAGCATTCAAAGCTCCAACCGTAGTCAATTAATACACTGAATGTTTTGAATATGGGTGCCCTTTGACACTGCAGCTAAGTGTCATGCTGCATACCAAGTTAGATATCAGAATTAAAATAAAAGAGATGTGATCAATTCATCTGAATTTTGATTAATTTTAGCATTAATAATTTAAAAATTAAAGCAAGTACAAACTATTTAAAATTGCATTTACATAGATTATTGACTACATACTATTGAGCCTTTGTAGTAACAGTACTAAGAACCTGGGCAACTTTGTATGTAAGATTTCTCTTTGTATCACATTTTGTTTATTCATTTTTATACCCAAGGAATAGATGGACAAATTTAATATAGCTTAGTGTTTTTCTTGTTCCTTAAAAACACCCAGAATCGCTGTATCAAAGCGAGTAAATAGCAATTAAGAGATTTCATTCAGTCAGGATGGTAAATTCTTTTTCAAAGAGAAGAAAAATCATTACTATAGTGAGGAGCATATTTAAAATAAATAGCACAGCCTGACCATACAGATCAGTGAGAGACAGAGACTAGGACAGGATGTTAGATGTTCCCTTATCCATCTGAAAATAAAACAGAATCTTAACAAACAAATATAGTTTACATTTTTGTAAGGTGGGTTTTACTCCTGTTTGTATTTAAGCTTGGATAGCCCAAGGGTAAAAAAAAGAATGAGAGGTCCAAACAATTTCTGTGTCAAATACATAAAATACACTCTAATGAAGGTTTTCCCTCCCGTTATATATAGGTCAAAGACATATTACCATATTAGGAAGTCCAGATGGAGAATCTTTAGATGAGAGCCTCGTGGATCTGGTAAGTACTGAAAGCTGTTCAACTGCAGAATTGCAAAATACTGCTTTTAACATGTACTATTTTTCACAGAGAAAGCCTTTTTGTGCTTGAGAAAGAAACAACATTTTACAAAATGGGCTTTTTCTAGAGGGTTGTTTTTTTTTTCCCCACAGAGAGTGGTTATTCTTTTGAATTTAAAGAGAACACACAGGAAATTTGCCAAAGCAGGGAGTATATTCAAAAGTGTTATGATCCATTTGCTTGCATTAGTTTATAAAAAAATGCGAGTTACTTAAAACATTCCTGTGTAGTAACAATATTTTAAGCAAAAATTCTTAACACTACTATATTTAATCTTTTGCAAATAAAATTTCATTTCATATACCAGCAAAAATTACTGTTTGTATCTGGCAAATCTCTCCCTGAGAGGTTTTATTTCCCCCGTTTCACTCTGTGGAGAGATGAGGGTGTTAAATTAGACATAGGATACCGTGTTGAATTACTGGGAATGACTTCACTTCCCCGAGTGTGGAGTTTTACCACGGGCGCTCTCTCGTTGCAGGCTGTTGGTCTGGGTGCCAGGTTTCTCAAGTTGGGAGGTCTCTCCCGCGGAGAAAGGGTGGCCAAATACAACCGGCTGCTGGCTATAGAGGAGGAACTGGCCGCCAATGGAACGCTGCGTACGAGCCTCTTTCTTACTTTGTTTTCAGCCTGCCATGAATACGGGCAAAAAGATTGGAGGGAGAATGATTGAAACTGCACCCCAGGAGGGAAGGGAAATCAAAAGGCTGTAAATAAGGGCTGACAAAAAAAACCTAGGATAGCACTTGCCACAATGTATATTGTTGTCCTAATGGATTATCTGTTTACTGAATGTTAAAATAGAGCCCCCTTCTTGAGGAGTAGCCTACATTAAGCTTTTTCTCCAGAATTAATTGGTTAGAATCTTGAAGCCCACGGTGCAAAGGGAACGAAACAAAAAACCATGCATATAACATGTCGAAAAGCTGCCAAAATGGAATTTTAGGGCAAATACCCCACCTCCCTCGAGGCCCTAAACATATATTGCTAACAAAACTTCATTTCACAACCCTCTTTTGTACATTTCCAGCAAAATGTGTTTGGAAAGCTGCAATTGCATGGGTAAGCCTTAAATAAAACCCAAGAAAACCCCAAGCTGACGATGCACATTCAGCCTTAGCCACTTGTATGCATCTGCCTGCCTGTTTCAGGATCTGCATCTTCTTTTTACACTGTACCAAGGCACTGTTAAATGCTTAACAGTTCATTAGAGCCACTTCTCACTTGCTCAGGTATCAATCAAGCCAGAATAAAGACAAGCAATCTGAAGGGGAGGCAGAGAGACAAGGAGAGGAAGAAAGGAAGGAAAAGGCTTGCAGGAATTGTATTATGCCTAAGAAAAGGAAACACGAAGCAGAATTAAGTCATTTTACCCTCGTTTGTAATAATTTTCAGTGTTCTACACATAGGGTAGCAGCACTTGACATGCACACTATAGAACAAAGTTTTTAATTGAAATTTGTTTTTACCGAAAATATTTTGAGCTTTTTGAAATCTCCTCCTTGCTCATAAATAATCATTGCAAAAAATTGAAACACAGACACAAATTCTTTTTTGCTGAGAAAGTAGTTTCACAGAATGCACTTTTCAAAAATAAGACAGATAATTATAGAACTATGAATTTTAACTGCCTCAGCAGTATTAATATATTCCCTCCTCAAATAGTATAGTCTAAACAAAGGCTCTCGAGTCTGACAAATATTTAGACCTATATCTGATGAAATGAAACAGCAACAATCCCCGACACCGTTAATCATTTGGCAGAAATAAGATCCAGTACCTAAATCAACAGCAGGGAAATAGTGAGAGCAGGTCTGAGCTGCATACCAGGCTCTTCATTTGGCTGGGCTGGAGCTGGGAATACACAGGAGAGCCCGTGCCGAGGGCACTCTAAGTGGCTCATGGCTGGGAGGTGACACTGGCCCATCAGGAGTGTGTGAGGGGCTCAGGAGCATCGCATCCAGGCTCTCCCATTGCCTGCCGCTCTCCTTCGAGTAGTTGAGAGCAGCCCCGGTGGCGATGATGGGCCAGCAGCTCACCTGCACGGGTGTGTGACCTGCTCCAGCCGGGCCTCCCCTTCACCTGGCGGTGACACAGGGCTGAGAGGCGCTCAGGGTGGCGTGGGCATCGTGTGTGGGGCAAAACGGGGAGCTGGTGGTGAGGGCAGGGATGGAGAAAGAGTCACAGAGCTGGGAAAACCAGGGAGAACTGTTAGTGGCAGTAACTGTGATCTGTTACGGGAGCAACACCGGGACAGGGGCTTTCATCTAGTTGCTCAAGGCTGGGGTAGGGACAAGGCAGAGTCAGCTAATGGAAACTCTGCAAGAGCACCAGTGCAGAGGGGAAAAAAAATACGGCAGTAAGGTGAGATGATCAGTGAAGAAAGGAATGCAATACATAACTCAGGCTGATGTGCACCATGTCCTGATCCTGTAATCAAAGTGCTCCTTTCTAAGGACCAGACTTCTAAAGGTGTTTCAACTCTTGTAAGAATCATGTGACATTTTCAAACATCTGTGTGCACCAGAGAACATTACAACAAACTCGATTACAGCAAACATGAGCTGCTTTTTTCTCTTCTGTTTCAGGTGAAGCAAAACTTGAATTTATTGATTTTGCTGCAGAATCACAGCCAGAACAACTTCCTGATGTGCTTCCTGCTCCAGAGCAGGATTAGTTGCCTCCACAGCTCTCAGCCAGCCCTGCAGGTTCACAGCTCAGCTCCCAGAGAACAGCAGCTGACTTACAGCAGCTCACATTAACTTTGGGATAAATCTCTAAAAAAAACATTTTACTAGGAAACTCATATATTAACTACTCCTAAATCAATTTATTTTCATTCTAGTATGAAACTTATATATTAAATTTTCCTTAATCCATTTCTTTTCAAGCATTTCAGCCAAATATCTCTAAGAGATTTCAAATACTGGCTTCTCTTTTCCCAGGGATCATTGCCTTCAGCTGAAGCGAAATTAACTGAGCAGCGACTATAGTCTGAAAATTCTGTGCTGCATTTACAAATTGACAAAACAAATACTGCTGTGTTAAGTCCAAAACTAAATGTTTGTTTTGAGAAAATCAGATTCTCCCTTGATACAAAGAGCAAGCTGTTGACAAACAGTAAAAAAAAAAAAAAAAAAAAACCACCACATTTTACAAAAAAACAAAGGCCTTGACTGTTACGCTGCTCCATCCCCCCATCCCTCAATGCTGCTCTGAGATCCAGCCTGCAAAGGAGATTTTGCTCCCGTTGTAGCCCTCAA
Source organism: Corvus kubaryi (assembly GCF_017639235.1). Taxonomy (NCBI): domain Eukaryota; kingdom Metazoa; phylum Chordata; class Aves; order Passeriformes; family Corvidae; genus Corvus; species Corvus kubaryi. The sequence continues at coordinate 17,078,766 of NW_024580672.1, forward strand.
GACAAGTGCATCAGTGCAAACCCCAAATGTTGGGCACAGAGTTGTGACTGGCATCAGTAGGAAGCCTGCTCCAGTTGGAAGCAGAGAGTAACAAGTCAATTCCACAAGATCTGGGAAACTTGTCAGGAGTCTTTTTAATAAGCAACAATGAAAAGTTAAAGAAATAATTTATGTTCTAGGTAACAAAACAGTTTAAGTAAAAGAAATGCTTCTTGAAAAACTTCTCGGTTTTGTATAATTTGAAAATTTGAACATATAATACAGCAGCAATAATTTGAGGAAAAAATACATATATGAAATTTTGCATTTTAAATTCAGTGTAACAGACAAATAAGTGAAAAATTAACAACCAGAACCAGCTGCCCCCAAGAAATGAAAATATCAATGAGAGACAAATTTCCGCAAGTTTATGAACTGTATGTAATTCAGTAATTAGATCAAGCCCAAGATTTTCGTAGCAAACATGCAAAAACCACCAAAAGAGATGTGAAACCACCACACTCATTACTATCATTTTATTTTTAGGAAAAGCACCAGACAGTTGCATGCAGAGCCAAACCAACAAACTCAGAACATTCATCCTTCAATACTATCACTGTTTCAAATAATTAAATAAAAAAGAATCCAAGTGCATTCAAGTACGTGCCCACCCAATTTCAGTTACACCAATCTTTAGGCAAATCCCTGATTCCATTTGTTCATTATAAAAGAATGAGATACTGTGTTGAATTTAAAGAGACTACAATGGAATGTGAATTGGCAGTAGAGCAAATCAATGATGTTCCTATCTCACCGTCGTCATAGGCAATAAGGGCTGAGGGAAACTGGGATTTGTGTTATCAAACACAGACACCTGAAGTGTCACCTCATAAAGAAATTAATGCCACCAGTGTGTGCCAGGTTCAAAGCAAGGGCTCATTTGTTAGCACTGGGAGTTCTCAGAACGCTGATTCCCAATAACTTGCAGTCCTAGAATCAATCCCAAACGCAGCCCATGCCCACTGGAGCCTAAGGCAAGTTATTTTTGTGCAGCAGTAAAAACAGACTCCAGCTGCAGCAGTTCCAAAAGCTGCTGTGTAACATTGAAACAAAACTCAGGAGCAAGTCCTCCTTTGGAAAGCTTTTAACCCAAATGAGAGCACCAGTCCCAGCCCACAAACCCCTGACTCTGGCTATCGCTGCCAAAAATCTTGGTACCACAATGAGATGCTGCACTGCCTCTGCTTTTCAGTCTCTGTCCCCTGGGAATCTGAGACAGAAGGGTTGTGCTTGTGCTTTTCATTTCCTCCCTGTGTGGGAACAGCAGTCAGGGGACCAACAAGATCTTGGTTTAAGTGGATATTAAAATATTTTTAGAGCAATGTGTCTAAACACATTTTTATTAATAATTAGTATCACCCCTCCCATACTGAAGTTGATGAGGGTGTAATCACTTACAGGGTCTAACCCAAACCTGTCCAGCTCAAGAGGGATGCAAGGGGCTTCTGGCAAGCTTTGGAACAGACCTTTAACAAGGCATCTTCTCAATAAAAGAAGAGTTAAAAAACCCTTTTCAAATCCATTTTTAAAGGTAACTGACACTATCTAAGAAATTAATAACCATACCTGCAAATTAAATGGGAAAGGGATTTTGAGTGACACACAGTAATTTAACACTTCAGTGCATGTAACAAAAACTGCATACAAAAGACCATTTCAATCTGTATTATTTCTGTCTGGAGTACAGACTGTAGCCCCTAGTAACACACCTAAGCAATTCACATGTCCAGATAATGATTCCCAAAAGTTACAGCCTTTCAGAGTAACAATTAACAGTTAGAACTATCTGTTTCTTTTATTTTCTCAACATTAGTTTCATTATGCGGTGGCTTGGTTTTCTCTTCTTTCACTTTGTTCTGGTTCAGGGTGTTTTCAGACATTTGATCTCCACTGGTGGACACAGGATCTAAAACTACCACAGATTCGGTCTCTTGTTCACTGCTCGAAGCTTTTCTTGTAAATTCTGTGTGACTGGTTGATCTAGAGGAGAAAGAATAAATATATAAATACAGATGACAGTTCACATATTCAGAAGAGCATAAAAACACAGAAAAGCATTTCTATTAGTAGCACATATGACCAAGACAGGTCTGCTAAGCTAACAAATACATTTAAGGATTTAACAGCTGTTATGTACAGACAGCAGTGCACAAAATGCAGCAGTCACATTCCCCCTCCTGGACCATTCGTTAAGCCAGGCATGGAAGATGAAAAATGAACTCAAACAAGGCACTGAGAAATGGCTTCTCCACATCTCTATCCCAGAGCCACCCACTTGGGGCTGCACTGCACAACTCTGAGGCACAGAGTAACCAGGTAGGTGTTCCCTTGGCTGCTGCTGGTCTCACTGGGAGCAAGTGCTAATGATTTCTGGAAATTCACCCACTGGCTTTGCTGAGCTCTCGAGGGTGTTCAACCCACACTCTGTGCTGCAGAAATGGGGCTACACCACCATTGTTTGCAGTGCAGGGATTTGTGTGGATAAAAAGCCTCTGAGCGGGGAGGAAGGAAAGGTCAGAGACACCTGGGTTATTTGTCAAAGCTGGCATCAGCCTATGAACACTAAAAGCACTTGTCTATATTCAAAAGCTTTGTACTGGTGTTGAAAACATGCAGGCAAATCCTTAGATTAGCCAGAATGCACCAGCAGAGAACATGGCAAACACTGGGAATGCTCAACCTGAACAAGTGGCAGATTGGGGTGTTCCACCTTAACCGTGCTGGGAGGGCTGACAGAGAGCCTGGGAGCACAGGCTTGTGCCTCCTGCACCGTGCATTCCAGAGCCTGAGCCTCCCAGAGCCTGAGCCTCCCAGAGCCTGTCAGCCCAGTGCCTGTGGGCTCAGAGCCAGGCAGGCTCAGGGATGGCAGCCACATTGCATTGGCCCATCCTTAGTAGGGCCTTACACACCACTATGGATGCACTGTCCACACCCACAGAGCCCAAACTGGGCTGAAATCCCTGGTGCTGGAAGGTCCTACACACACTGCACTGGCTTGTCCAGAGTCTTTTCTTCCTCTCTTCTACTTTTTTTCTTTTAAATTTTCATGCTCATTTATTACAAACAGTCTTCCATACTGGCAAGGCAGCACCCTTGATAGGAAAAAGTAGAATCAACTTGGAGGCCATAGAAAGAAATTCAGCTACAGGATCCATCTGCCATGAACTGCCCTTTATTGTGACAGTCTTTGTCCTAAAGAAAATGACAAAGAAGAAAGAGGTCAGCCCACTCAACAATTAGAACATGGGGTGGGGACTGCACCAGCTCCCACCTGATGGGGAGAGAGTAAATGAACAGCTTAAAACCAAGAAAATAATCACAGAAACAACAGTTGCTGCACTTTCCATTTCAGAAAGAATTTACTCAGCTTGCAGCGCTGGATACGGCAAATGAAATTCCATGTTCAAGCTTTAATTATAAGAATTGTCTCTAACATTAGAACTTTGGTATAAGTTAATTAATGCAGAAATTGGCACTAATAGATACAGTTTCAGACTCATTTGATTATCTTCAGAAGCTAGTGATTTCAAAAGGAAAATAATGCTTATTTTATGCAGAAGTTGCCAATCATTCCAGAAAAATACAGGGCGGGGTATTTTGAATGTTACAGCAAATTAAACTTTTTAAAGCAGTGTAACCAGAAGAGGGTTATTTTAAAAAGTGCTACTTTTGAAAAGCTGATTGCCCAACACTACAAAAATGGTCAAAGCTATAAATGCCAAGTTCATTTTTATTTCACTTTGGAGGTAACTATCTTTCAAATCCCAACAGCTGGACTATTTAATACAATCTGGTGAATCAAAGTATAATTCTCCACTGGGCTCACAGTGGGGAGTCTGCATTAGTGTATGGCAGCATTCCAACAACTGATGCACAGCCAAACGCTCTGAAGTCTGTTTCATTTATAACAAAAATGGATAAAATGGCAATCATATTTACCACCTTCAAAGGACAGAAAAATGAAAGATGTCGATATAAAGTAGTTTAATGGAGAAAACCGGTGATTAAATCAGTGTTTGCAGCATAAAAATAAGAATTACTATCTGACTTTGTTGTACTAGTATTGCCTTCTTCAAATCCTTTACACTGGTGCAGCACCAGCCTGACAATGCTGCTGTTACAGCTGAGGCATTGTTAAAAATTATTAACCCTATTTATCAGGTATTCACAGCTTACTTTCAACAGTTTGTCAAGAGCAGAATGTTTCAGTGTGAAGAATGAACATAATTTTGGTGCTCCTTTTCAAAAAACAGCATCTACTCCTACAAATAAAGCTGGGAAAAGCAGTGAGTAAAGACAGAGTTTGCCACAGTTCTGAACAACTCAACTTTGTCCAGCCAAGGTATCTGCATTTAGTTCTATGCAAAGCTCTTCCCTCATTAAGATTGTTAATGCTGTTATCAATATTCTTGTTATTTGTGCAACTATATATTAAACCAGACATTGAGACCCTAGTTCTATTGTACTCATTCACACACAGTTGTTCTCAAGTCTGCATATATTTTTATGACTAAACACAAAAAAATCTGCACTGTGAAATTTAGATTTAGATGACAAATGCATTTGAGATCAATTCTATGGGATGTGCAGTGTTGCATGCTTTGTTATGTAAGAGTATCAGAAGCAATCTGTTCTGTATATATAGTTACAGAACCTACAGAAGGTGTAAATACTAAAGGATTACTAAAGTCTGCGAACTAGCACTGCTGTGACCTTTGCATAAAATTTACAGTAGGAGTAAAAAGGACAAACTAAGGATCAGCTTGTCAACTGAGATTTGGATTTTCTTTGTTTCCTCTGGTAATACTAGAATCTTGGCATTATTTAACCTGGGTTGGTGCTCTATTCATGAAATCATTGTAAAATCATTGTAATATGCATCCATTAGAAAACAGAATTTTATGTCAATATTCACTGAGAACAAAAGCAAAAATGGCAGATGTGTCTGTTATTTCAGAATTCTTGATAAGGCAGGAGAATAAGCCAGAGAAGACCACAGGCTAATACTGAGCAACAGTAAAAAATACACCAATTCCAAGTTTTGAAAGTCTCAAATGAACAAAAAATTCCATCACACTACTACCAATATTTGTCCAACAGAGATTACAGGGAATATAAACAGTGACACTGGTGAATTAGCCCTTTGTTCCCTTCTTTGATAGTACCAGTGCTACCTGCAACACCAGACATCTGTGAAGGACGTGCAAGAAACCTTCTCCATTTCAGAATGCCCCTGCTAAATCCAGCTGAGTACAAAGGTGGTCAATGTAGCAGCCAGCAGAACAGAACTGCAGACAATCTTTAGCATGGAAATTGTTCCCATTTTCAGGTACTTTTTTTTGAAAAAGCCCAAAAAATCAGAAAATTTACTTAAATGAAGAATCTGGGAGAGCATCTGCCTGCACTGAGAAGGCACACAAAGAGTACAAGCTAAGAAAAATCTATCGGTAGCTTTTACAACAGTTAAAACTGAGGAGACCTCCAACTTCCAGAACATCCCATTGTTTTCTTCATCTGTTGTTCAAACCAAATTGCCCATGTTCAAGCTGCACTGGAAAACCTTTGCAGTTCAGCCCAGCTGAGGCTGAGCTGCTCCCTGCAGAGCTGGTGGATGATTTGGGGTACTAAGATTACAGCCGGGAGAGGGAGGACAAATCCTTTAATTGTATAAAATCATCAGATTAACACTAACCCTCTCTGTAGTGCACTCTGTCAGCAGAGAACTCTGCAGCCCAGAAACACAATGTTTACAAAGTGCTGAAAAAAACCCCACCAAACAACCAAAAACCCAGGGGCAGAGCCAGACACACCTTTCCCTTCTGTGCCTAAACACTGCAGGGGGTTACGGGAACTCTCTTTGCTCCCAAGGAATATAAATTGTCACCTCTTCTAAGCAGAATTACACTCATGCTGGGTTAAACACTGGGGAAGAGATCTGCAGAGGAAGTTACCTGCACACTGAGGTAAGGCCTCAGTTTGCCTACAGGACACACATTACTGATGTCTCCCCCCTAAGCACCACCTCAGCAAAATTTCACACATTCCGAACCACCTCCTTAATGGCTTCAGACACACAAGAACCTCTTGCACTGAAATGACACCTCACCTAGAGGTTCTAAACTCAGGTTTTCTATAGCAAGCTGTACATTAAAATCTAGGTGAAGAAAAGAGAATAAACCCTTCCCTGCAAGAGACACTTGGCAATTATGAGACATGCAGTCCTCCCCTGTGATGGGAAATGTTTGCTACCTGCTGCAAACAGATGAAGAAGTCACACCTTGCTCAGATTTCAAGGAATGGCAAATGATGAGGGAGCTGCATCCTTTAACCTCAGGTATGAAGAATGAGAAGAGGATTTCTCATGTAGGATATGCAGTCCAGGCAGGGCACTGTTTGTTCAGTTAGCACGGGCTACTTGGAATGGAGTGGTGGAACGGGAGCAGAGTATGGAGGGAAGCAGCCCCTGCTGCAGAGCAGATTTCAGGGTAATTCACTGAACCAGCTCTTGTGTGACCCCCCAGGACACCCAAAAAGGTTGGACCATATCCCGTGGTTTAGCTTCACTCATCCACTGAATCCAGGGATACAGGATGCACTAAGAACACTCCAGAATACAAATCAAAGCATAGCAAACGCAGAGAACAGTGAGATTTGCTTCAGAAGTGCTCTGCTGATCCAAACTAAGCTGCTTCCAGGGAAGCTCAGAGAAAACTGCCCTAACTACAGAGTCCACTTGTCAGACTTGCTGGCCAAATGAACTTCCCTCTGCTACCTGCTTCCAACAAGCCCTATTTCCAACAGTGCTTTCACACCTTGGAGTCTGGAGGCTGCTTCTGCCAACCTCTGCTGCAAACAGCACCCAGGAGAGAAAAGGAAAGCAATTGCACTGCAACGTGGTATGGGGCCTGCAGGTTGTCCCTGCTCCTCCTGCCAGCCTGGCCAAACCAGAGCAGGAGAGCCCCAGCACCTTCCCTCTTGCTGGAAAACCATCCCTAAAGGATGAGTGTTGCCCATTGAGCAGATTTACACCAGTGGCTCAGTGCAAGGAAGCCCTGCAGCACGAAGGACTCTGGCCCACTACGTTTGTTTTAATGCTTTAAACGGATAAATTGAAGTGAAATGTGTCTTTCGGGATGTCACTGAATAGGCAAGCTGAGAAATAAATTGAGCTTCACATATGCTTTTATAACACATAACAACTGTGACTGTCAACACAAGATCCTTTTCACTGTCAATTCACCACGCATTCTGTAAGACCTTGGGGCCTGCAATTATTTCATTTCCTTTCTTGTAAATGCAATTTCCACTTAGTTCAGTGGAACAAAGGTACACAAAAGGTGGCAGGAGTTGCTTGTATTTTCTGGTTTGTTCAAAATAGTAGAAATCCACGAACTACAAACACATTTTTCAGGAACAACCTCACCCTTCTGTCAGAGTAGGAGTTCAAGAAAATGCAAAGGCATTATTCAATAAAATTAACTGTTGAACATATCTTCATCTTTCTGATTAAATTAAAATGAAGATCATCTTTCCTCTAAGGATACTTACATGAAATAAAAGGGGAAAATACGTATGAATGAAAAAGGCATTCTGCTTTTAAGTCTTAGTAGGAATTAAATACAACTGTAGAGCACAAAAGGAAATTGGGCTCTTCATCCACTCAAAAATAAAGGATGGAAGTACCTGCGTAAGAGTGAAGTATCAGTTCATAAAAATAGATGCAAACTGAATATTCAGCTCATTTGTCATGACTTGCTCCTCTGAAAAAAGCAATGGAGACTTGCTAGAATTGGTACTGGTGGTATTTTATAACGGACAGAGTGGGAAATCAGAGGTTTAATTAGCCATAACTACAATCTTCTGCCAATCTTACTTGTCTCATCTATTTCCTTTTCTTGAAGTGACAAACTGACAAGCAATCTGGCAAGGGAACTGAAGCAAGTGCACAGCCTAATTCCAAAAGGAGCCTGGTATGGTTGGAGAACAAACCTATACTCCAGGGAATCTGAAATAAATATTGCTGAAGTAAGTTTAACTCTGATGCTGGGTTCAGGTCTTCAATCTGCTGTGATGAAAAATTCTGCTGCCCATCTGTGCAATGCAGCACTAATTTTTTTTTTTTAATCATGACATTTCAAGGTAATTCAAATTTTTTGCCAACCAATTTTTAAGAGTAATACTCAGGACTTGTTTTGGTTCAACAGAAACTGCCCTGCACACCAGCATATAGACCAAGATGACTCACATGATTGTATTTTTGAAAATATTTGCCAGAACTACTTTTAATCAAGACTTAACAATATAACTATCATCCCTCTTCTCTTCAGGATATGGAATAAACCCTCAGCCTTGTTATTTTTCAAAATCTCTTGAGGTTTTTTTTTGGACTGAGAAGAGGAACTTTTTTTTGAAGAACGTCCACAGGTTTTAGGGGGAAAGAACTTCATTACAGAGAATTTAACTTCTCCTTTCACATGAGACTGGAAATTATTTGAGGAGTCAGTGGTAAACAGCTGCAGACTGCACATTTATTGTGTTAACCAAAATTGGTGTTAAATCATTTTCAAAACACACCAGCTAAACACATCTTGTTCTACAATATATCTATAAATCCATATTCTACTTACTGTAAAGTAGGCTTGGAGCCTGTAGCACCCTTAGGCTGGTTGGGGACAGGACCTGAGTTGGGTACTTTGGAAGTGAATTCTGTCTCCACATCCTTCTTGTCCAACGCTGCCTGTGGGGCACTGGCTCCCGAACCCAGCACAGGCAGAGACTTTGATTCTGATGTGGCCAAGATTCCAGTGGGACCTAGAATCCAAAGAAAGTTTAATGCTTCCATTATCCAGATTGGTCTAGAAACAACACAAGAGCAGAGTAGAACTCTAGCTAAGTGCAGAAATCAAAATGGAATTTTAATCAACAGCATCCAGTGCAAGAGAGTATCAAAACACCACATTTGCAGCTTCTGCTCTCCCCACCAAGATTTGCCTTTTTTACCACAGGCAGCACTTGCTGGGTTGATCCTCCTGCCTTCTGGGGTGGGAATTCCTGCTGCCCACACAGCCCTACCCAGGCACAACTTTGGTGCTCTCCCAACCTGATGGCTGAAAAGCCTGTTCTCAGTAGTAATGAGGAGTCAGTGAACTGTCTGCAAAGTCCAAGATAAAACTCTGCAGTGACATTCAAACCAGCCACATCTGCATGTACTATGGCATGGACTTACACTTGCACAGGCTGTGTTTGTAACCAAGCAGAACGTCAACAGTTTTTTACAGAAGATTACAGTAAAGCACAGCATAAAAACTGCAGACCCCTGGTCTGCAGAGAAGGTTAACTCAAATCACCAGTCCCAAATCTCATTTCTCTGGCTAGCATTACTTTCAAGAGTATTTTCACAGTAGATTCGAGCAATAACTCCAGCAGTAACATCTGAGCTCCAGGCTGGAAAGAGGAACCTGAGTGTATGTGTCTGTGTGTGCAGAAAATCCTGACAGAAGCATCTCTTGGAGAAAATGGGATCAAAAGCAACAGGTGAGACAGGGAAGGGAGTCACTGTAGAAGAAGGTGGAGCTCTCAATGGCTGCAATGGCAATGGTCTGGAACAGAATGTAAAGCTTCAAGAGTCACTTAATGCAGGGAGAGGAAGAGGACTCCAAAGGAGCCCAGCACTTACTGCCACTGTCCTGGTCAGTGGTCACTTTCCGGCGTCGCAGGACTCGTTCCAGCTCTGTTTCACCACTGTCTGTTTCAAGGGACTTCAAGCTTCGGGAACTGGTGGATTTATTCAGTGTTTCCTAGAGCAAGAAACAGGCATGAGAAGCTCTCTGAGGACAGATCATGCCTTGCTAAGCAGCTCATGTGCACAACTTCAGAATCTTTCACACTGCAGTTCTAGAGCAGCGGGCCAAGCTCTTCCATCGGTACAACAGGAGCTTCTGGGATCAGCTCGCCACCCCACCCTTACTTGGGTTTAATGTGGGGATAAACCACACTTACTACACATTAGTGGGGTGATATCAGGCATAAGAGGGATGCTCTGGATCACTAATGAACAAATTCTGATGTTCGCAAGGAGCTGCCAACTCCGTCCATCTTAACATTTAAAGGATCTTAAAAAACTGCCAGAGAGTTATCATGCACATAATTAACCTCTCTTAGCAAAAAGCCAAAGATCCATCTGTTATTGCTCCAGTGGGTTTTCTATTTTAGCATGGTCCTGTGTTGCTGCATCCTGGTGTGTACATATGTCTGCAAAAGTCAGTATTTATCAGCCACAACTGCAGCATATTATATCCTATAGTGTAGCTGGTCTGCCATAAACCTGACCCTATGTCTACACACTTCAAGGTTTCTCTTTTGCACAGAGTTAGATCTCAAGTTGAAACGGTTTTTTGTACATACAGAACAGAAGTAAATGCTATTACTGCCTTATGCCAAGGCTAGCATGTAGAATCAGTGAAGCTGCAGGTCCAGGAGCATTTTTCTTAAAGTGGGAGGAAGAGAGGCTTTAAGCAAAGCCAACTTGCCTACAGGAATTTACACATGCATTTAGTGCATACTGCATGCATTTCCCAACCCACAACAGTCAGTTACTGAATCAGAACCCACTTGATTGTAAAACTCACCCAAAATGTTTATAATGCAACTGAAAATTTGGTACCCATATACTATTTCATTCTCTTTTTGAGTCTTCCCAGAAATCTTGTTTATTCAGTCTTCCAAAACATGTCAGACTCAAATAGCATTTTTCCAGACCACAGATAACATTCTATTGACATCTTTTGTTGATAAGCACATAACTTCTGAGCAGAAATAGCCAACGACAAAAGGAAATAGCACTTTCAGTTGCACAAGCTGTGCTACTTTCAAGAGCCCTGCAAAGTAACTTAATTCTTCACTCTTGCCTAAAAGTTAAAATATTTTTTTTCAAAACCATTGGAAATTTACTGAGCAGGTTATTCATTAGTAGTATGCTCCAGATCTGTACAAATGTACACGTACAAAAGCAACTTAAAAAAGGGAGCCACTCAAGCTCTGGAATTTGCACAACATAAATGTGTTTTGTTTGTAACAATTATATGGAGGTCTACACAAAATGCATAATTAGCATAGGAACAACAAATGTTTACTCCATCACATTCCACCCCCATGTTTGTTGTCTGACTGTGCATAATCACTGCTCTCAAGAATAGACTGGAGCTGCATTTTATAGTTTGTCTTGCACTGCAAATACCCTGAAAGGCTCAAAAGCAATGAGCCCAACACAGAAGTGCAGTGCCTGCAGGTTCCTCTCTGCTCCCTCTGAAGTGCATAATCAAGTCTCCCCTGGTGCCAGTGACACAGTGCTGAAGAAATAAAACAGCTATTAGAGAACGAAAGGACCTTGGGCAGGATGGCTCTGTCCAACCCTCACTGGTCCAAGCAGCACACCGCATCCCGCTATTCCTGTAATTATGGAATTCTGATTAAAGCACAGCCTCAGAGTTCCATTTCATTCCTTTCCTATTTAGCGCCGCATTTAATTACGTGTCCCTCTAATTAGAGCTCAGCATTAAGGTCTGGTGACTCTCTAGATCATTTCTTCCCTTCTTCCCTTGCTTTCACATGATTGGAGAACAGCAACTTTAACACATCACTGGTGCCCCACTGGTGATTTTAAATCACAGCAAAGGCTATGGCTACACTCTGCTGTACTGCCTTGCATCCCCCAAACCACTACTGAACTGGATTTTACAAGGGCTGTTTACCCACAGGATGATGAGAATGATTAGCTTCACCTTCTGCAGAGTGGAACTGAAGTATTTTGCTTCAATACTGGCAGAATTTCACCCGATGTGCCAAAATGGCACTTGAGAAGCTTCGGGGTTACAGAAGTCAGGGAGCAAGAACTGCAGCTCCTTCTGACTGATACAATTTTAGCTCTGGTGCAAAAGAAGCAACTGGTTAAAAACAAACAATGCAACACTTGAGTAAAGGACACAACAGGAGCAAACTTAGCACATTGCTCTCAGCTGAACCAAACATGCCTCATGTTTTTATTTTGTGAGAAGTGGTTATGTGGATAGCTATTCAGAATCAATTTTTTCTACATATAAATAAATGCAGGCAGACCACAGCTATTGCTTTATTTGGACTTCACCTATGCTAACAAGAAATTTGGTGCCACAGGAAAGAGGGCAGCAGTTGATGAGGAGAACTCTACATTCACTATATGTCCAGTCCAGGGGCTTTGCTTTGGACTAGATACAGATACTCAGCTGCCTCTCCCTTCCTAAGCATCCCCACTGTGAGTATTTGGAAAGTTTCCCAAGGATCTAGGGCAGACACACACCATAAAATCCCTTCTAGTGGCAGGAGCACATAAACCCAGAGCAGAGTGCAAAAACAAATTCTCCTAGCAAGACCAAAACCATCCTTAAGTCAAATCAAAGGTGGAACTGGGGGATTTGCCCTAAAACTGCTCTAAGGCTTCAAACCAAAATGCAGAAGTTCCACATTTTGCACAGAAGGCCCTGTCAGCTCAATGAGAAGAAAATGGAATACAATATGCAAGTTTTCTTACCAGAATCCCTTTTAGTTCTTTCATTGCACTTTCAGAGGGCTTTGGTGTTTCCGGCTGTAAACAAACACAACACATGGATGTCAAAAGCCACAAGAAACGGCCCAGGACAGACTCTGCACCTCTGCCCCCTCCTCCCGTGGGCACAGGGCTAACATTCCATCTACTTCCTTACTCAGATGAAGAGAAGAGCCTCAGCTCTTGACACTGTGAATCACAGACTATACATAAAGATTATGCTTTTGTGAAGGAGGTAAGCAATGTTCTACAGCACCATTCAGGTACTAGGTGTAAGTGCTGCATAAAAGAAAAAAAAAAGTGCTAACACAGCCTACTTGTTGATCATCCCCTTTAACCACTTCAGGTATTCTCTCTGTGCTTTTTGCTTCTTAGCAGCTGTTTGTTTACAGGCTTCTTTTCTGTGTCCAAGAAACTGGCCTTCATTTACTTAACTGCTGCCTTCATTTTTTTTCTGTTCTTCAGGTATATGCTCCTCTAATTCATTTTATCCAAAATCAAGCCAAGTAAATGAGGGGAGGAAAACGTATTCACCTGAATATTTAACAGAAAAGTTTATTTTCAGTGTAAATTACTGTACTTAGCTAAAATTATTGGTCTGCTACTTATTCCAAACCTTTGTTTTAGGCCTGCTTGACTGGTTGACTGGTCTCAGGTGAACTCCCTTTTTAATCCTGTCCATCATTTCTTCCACAGCTTGCCTCTTCAGATCTGTAACTTCTTCACCTGCTAGGAAAGTCAAAGAGCAGATCACATTTCAGATAGGAACTGCAGAAAAATGGTACAAAGTAAAAAACCATGTTCTCATTCTGGATACAGCAACCTTTGCTATCAGCTCAGCTGTCCTAAGCTCCTAAAGATTAAAATGCCAACCTACACTGAGATCCTGACTCTGCAAACGCCAAACTGCAGAAGTTTGGACAGAAGCAGACCCACATCCTGAAAAACATAAAGCTCCTGGAACTGTCTGGGAATTGCAAAAGCTCAGTGCTCTAGGATGAAGCACCAGGGACTGAAAGAACAGAGTTTTGCTTCCTGTGTGGCTCAGCAGGAATTCACAGCTCCACTGACACAGGACAAGCTGCAAATGCCCCATGACAGTGATTCCCAATTATGTCTCCCATTTCAAGTGGGTTTGAGAACCTGGGCGGAACAACACACCAACACCTCAGACTGAGCTAAACCTACCCCTTGAAAAAACACTGCATCAAGTTAAAGGGAAAAACTGAAATACCATGAAATGAAAATGGCTGCTTTTTCAAGAGATTTGGTATGAGGACTGCAAAATATTCAGATGACATGACTCTGTGATGAACCTAAACAATACCTGTTAACTTATCAGCATTCTGGATAACAAAACAAAAGACCCTTAACATACTAAAAAGGGGAGGGGGGAAGAGCACTTAAAGCAAATACATAGAGAAATAGGGTTGATGCTATTCAAAGCTGCAACCTTGTACCTTATATAACAGGAATTTTAAAAAGACTTCTGCTCTCTCACTTGTCAGGGTACTATTGATGATTCATAGAAATGTGGTTTCTGTATTCTAAGCCGATTCAATGTCAGGCTTTAATTTCACAAACAGGCTGTTTCAAATATAAAAGCATAATTGGTGGTATGGGATAGAAATTCTAAGTCCTTAACAGGGGTCAAAATAAGCCTCAAGTTTGATATAATAACTAGATCAAGACAGAACTTTCTCCTTTTTTATTTTTATTTTAAGAACAGCTCAACTATTAAGAGAAAAAGCAGTTTATATGTGATTGAAGAAAGGTCAGAACTGTTAGTTTGCTAATAAACAATGAAAGAATGGGGAGTAGAGAACTTGGAGTGAATTTCATAGTATTTCCTGCAATCACTGTTTGCGACAGTCTCAACAAAAAGGTGTAATCAAAACATCTAGGATGCTTCAAGGTAAGGAACCCTGATAAATCAAGGCACCATAATTGGACTTCTACCAAAAGGTAAGATTGACTCTTCATCAGAGGTCTCAGTACAAGGTCACTTCTCTAACTATTTTATCCACACCCAGAACCTTATTTCTCTCAGACTGGTAACCAGTTCCCAGAAATTCCCCCAGGGACCTGCCCAAGTCACTCCATTTCTCAGTTCCTCACCTGAAAAATGGGAGGAGTAATACTTTCCTTCCCCCACTTCCTGCCTGTTGGTTCCATGCAACAATCCAGCCTGACTTACATACCATTAGTCTGCTAACAGCAGGGGTTTTTTTTTAACAGTTATATCCTATAATTTCAGCCAGGTTCCCTTCTTTGTTTAAGTGGCAGCAAATGAGTTAAGCAATTCACCACAAACAAACTCCTGCTGTTTCAGAAGGAAGAGAGAAACAGCAAGAAAATCCCTGGTTATTTAACTGGCAATGCCTGTCTAACTAGCTCTGACTCTTCAGGCATTCACAGTCATTTGTAAGTCTGTACTTAACTCCTGTTCTCAACGTACTAAGTTTCCAGCTTCCATTAACAACAATAAAATGCAATTTCAGCTGTTACTTTGCATGCAGAGCCACCTTAGTGTAAGACTGTTTTGTTTTAGGTTTTCAGTGTTATTAAAGGATTAAAACTACAGTCAACTCTGAGTGGTAATTTCACAAGATATGAATTGAGGGATGAAAACTGAAACATTTAACAAACAAGCTCTGTGGAGAGACTCTGGACAGAAGAAATTGCCATGTGGAAATTTGGAAATTTCCCTGTATTATGCTGAATTTAACCTGCTCTCTGTTTAACGCTCGTAGGTTTGGTCTTCTGCCTCTTCCAGGTAACCTGTGGAAGCACAAAGCCCTGCACATGCTGCAGCTCGAGCAGGTAGATTAGAACTTTCCTCCAGTTACAGCAAGTGCTAGGTCTTCCCTTGAGGTTTTTGACCTGCAGCCTCAAAGACTGTTCATACTCAAATCCTTTTGGAAAAAGTAAATTGGATGCTGATGATCAGTTCAGTTGTGGAGGCAGAGATGGCCATGAGGGCCACACAAATCTACTTGGGATCTCAAGGAAATCTGCAGTAGAATACAACAGAATGTTTCAGCTGGAAGGGCCCTGCAGTGACCATCTGGTCTGACAGCCTGACCACTTTGGGGCTACCCAAAAGTAAGAGCATGTTCTTAAAGGCCTTAAACACCCACAGACTTGGGGCACCAACCACCTCTCTGGGAAGCCCGTTCCAGTATTTGACCATTCTCACCATAAATAAATGCTTCCTTATGTCCAGTCTAAGCATTCCTTGAGGCAGTTTTGAACCACTCCCCTGTGTCTTGTCACTGGATCCCAGGGAGAAGAGCTCAGCACCTCCCTCTCCCTGTCCCACCCTCAGGAGCTGTAGGGAGCAATAAAGTCCCTCCTCAGCCTCCTTTTCTCCATAGCAGACAAGCCCAGAGTCCTCAGCCACCCCTCACAGGAATACCGAAGCTACAGTACTGAAGATACCACTTCCCATCTTGGTGCACATATTCCTGGGCTGCAATCCCATTTCTGGACTGCAAGGCAGAGCAATGTGCTGGGACACGGACAGCTGTAGTTAATGCTGACACTTAAAAGCATCTGAATCACCACCTTTATCCACAGTTCCTTTCCACCAGCTTTTCCTGCAGTACCAGTGGACAACCCACATGGCTTGAGAAGGGATGAGCCATACCTGACTCCTGCTGAGGAGGTTTCTCCTTCTTGCTCACGTTGGTGTTGGAGTGAGATCTCTTGCGAATCATTGACATGAGAGACCTTGGGGGGAAAAGGAAACAGAGATTGTCATTCTGTCCTGGATCAGCCTGAACACAACACACCACCAGCTTGCTTATACCTGATTATACAGCCACTTACAAAAGACTCATTTAATGGTTCTTGAATGCAGATGCACTGAATTACCCCCCACAATGCCTCCCATCAAAATGCACCAGAGAAATTTATTTCTTTTTAACAGACATTAGGCACAAATCAAAACACTCCAGATTTGAATATTAAAAGCCAGGGTCTCATTGTGACACATGACAAATGGAAGCTGCTCCGGCATAATAAACAGAAAGGAGAGCTGTAGATGTTGAAGTATTGTTCTCCAGAGGACACTTAAATATGGTGATCAGTATCTCCTCACCATCTCCAGGTTTGTAATCTTCCTACAGTGTCAAATAATTATCCCCTCGCTATAGTCACAACGTAAACCTCCACACCAGTAAATGATTCATCTCCAAGAACAAGTACAAGCTCCTGTGCACATCTGATGTGTCAGTAAGGCCAGTCACTCCCTACTGAACATCATTCCTTACACAGCAGAGTGACATCCCTGCCATCAAGGGTCAAATCTCTGTCCCAGAAAAAACCAGCACCCAGTGCTTATGCCCTGAAACAACTTCTATACACATACATGTCATACTGCATGAGGAAGATGTCTGACTTTCCTACTACAGGGCTTAAAATTAATACTTTCACCTATTCCAAACAGTAAAGGGCATAAATTTAAACAAAAAATCCCACAACACCCCTACACAGTTAATTCATGCTATCCCATCAGTGAGAAAGAAGCAAGCAGGCCAAATGAGTTAATGGACATAAAAGAAGCAAAAGGCCAAACACAATCTTCCTGAACATGCTGAGTTTCTAAAAACAATGCAAGATGAACAAAGGGATGAATTCTCCCCGCTAATCTATCTATTCATACATTTAACACAGTAGTTTACAAGACTCCTGGATGTCACTTCTAATACAGAAGGTTGCAAACTGTCATCAAAGTCCATTTATTCTTAAAACTAAGCAGACAACATGAAGAGATTAGCTGGGTTTCTAAAATTAACTAAGCACCCTTTAGTATTTAGTTAATTCATTTGGGTCTAATGTCTGATACATCATAGGCTGGTCATGCTCTTTCATAGTCCTTTGCAGAAATCAGGCCAAATTTTGGTAATTTTGCCCAAAACTGCTTGATGACTGGGTGGTAATTTTCTTTTTGTTTTTTTTTTCCCTCTCCTTTTTAACTTATGAAAGTAATTGTGGGAACTCAACAGAGTCTGCATTTTCATCATCAGTATCTGACGTGAAGGGACACACAATAATCTAACATATCCTTTGGTTCAAAGGAGTTTTCTTGGCAATAGAAAGCATTTCACAAGTCTGTAATTACAGCTATCAGGTGAATAGAAAAAAAAATAATCTCCTAAATTTAGAGGAGACAGGTATCCCTCCTCCTCCAAAGTCACAGTCTAGACAATTTATTGGGCTTGGCAAGGCAGACACTGTTCAAAATTGGTCAGGGTGTTAAGTCTGGGGGCAGGTGGGGCCCTGAGCGTGTGCTGCTGCTCAGGAGCCCCAGACAGGTGGAGAAAGCCTTTTTTCCTTTAAAAACACTCTTCCTGCTTGGATGCCAGCTGATGTAAGGAATTCTGCTTCTGCAGAGCAGCACTGGGTGTGAGCACTCACCGAATGGGGTTGGGGGGAGGAGGAGGAGGGAGAGGCGGGGGCGGTGGTGGCGGCGGGGGCGGAGCAGGATTTTCAGACTGCTGGACTCGCTTCTGAAGTTCATCAACTGCACAAGAGCAATGAAAGAAACCACAGTGAGTTCTTGGGCTCTCTCATCTCCTCTAAAAACCAGCTTTGACAGTTTAAGAAAAAAACCCTACTAATTAACTAAAGAACAAACAAGACTAAACCACACAACTGCTGGAAGTCCATTTTTTGGCATTTTCTACCAAGAACAATGCAGGATTCCCATGAAACCAATTACCTCCAACCTGAGTTACTACTGAAACTGAAATTTTGCCTCATACAGGATTCTTCATATAAAATGATAGAGCAGAGAAAACTTTATCCATTTCTGCAATGCTCTATTTGAGGTTGTATTTGAGAATGAACTAACAAGAGATGACAGAAATTGGCAATTTCAGCCTCCAGACCTATCTCTGTCTTACTGATGGTGTGGGCTTTCCCCATAAAAATGGTCAAAATTGGGTGGTGACAGAATGGATTTTTTCCTCTACTGTTTTCATGTCGGACCTAAAATGTGGAAATTACTTTTCTGCACTTGAAATGCTGTCAAATGTAATTAACTGGGGAAGGGCAGAAACAGAGGAAAAAAAGTCTTGAATTTCTTTTAGTTACAAAAATCCTTAGCAATTGTTCTGTGTACAGTAGGTTATGGCAGAAGTAAGAATATGATTTCCAAAGTGGACATGGTTCTTTGTTCTTGCAATGACGGATTTGAATTAAAATTACAGTGTTTTACACTTACTTTTAAATATGTAAACAAATTAAAAATCAACTGAGTGGCTTTAAATTCCAGGTACCATCTTTCATGTCTTTCACACAGAGAGCCATCTCCATATGTTTATCCATCTGTAAGATTCAGGGCAACCTAACACCAGGATTTTTGTTCCTTACAGAAATTTTACAAGGTTCTTTCTTCACACACATTTTGGACACAGCTGTTCTGCAGTTAAGGCAGTTGCTGTACTTTGACTAGTGAAGCACAGGTCTGGATCACAGCTACACAAAAGCTTCTGGGGTCTCAAATATAACACATATAATTCCATTAGATGTGTACCAACCACCCTCCCCACACACACTTTACCCCTAAAATGGGAGTTATTACACAATTTTACCTGAGTGCTTTAGGTCTCTAGCTTTTTCTTCTGCATGCTGACACTTCAGCTCCAGTTCTTTTTTATCTTCTTCCAAAAGTTCTAGTTGCTGTTTAAGGCGACTAATCTCCTTATGCAGTGATTGATTCTCTAGCTGCTCTTCTAATTCTTTGACCTGCAGTTGGCAAACAAGAGCATTCATCACAATAAAAGGATTTTTCTGTCCCTCCTGTTGGCAAATAACCCACTAGGCACAGTTAGGCCTGAAAACATCATGTTATAGTATAGGAGTGAAGCACAAGTCCCAGAAAAAGGAAAATTTTTTAATGAGAGCTGGAAAGATTCTTCTGAGAGATGTCAGAATTTTCTGTTACGACCCCAACTTGCTTTATCTCTTCTTTAAAATATGTCTTTAGCTCCAAACTGGTTAAGCTCTACATTGTTCCCTTTCTTTTTATAGAGTTTTTATCACATAATTAGAATTTAATTTCAGAACATTTCCTCATTTGAAGCACGAGAACATTGACATTTTTGTTCTCTTACTGCTTCCACTGACAGGCTCATTATTTAAAATCCCTTGTCTCGAATCATGCAGATGCCAGTGGAACATTATGGAATGGAATATTATGGATTCAGAGGCAGCATTCAGATGCAGAGTAGCAGTAACTTCACAGCTCCCTAAATATATACATTTTGCTCTAGACTTCAAAGTAGCCAAAGATGCAGAGGTTTTCTGTGAACTGGCAATTATTCTTCCAAAATACTCATTTGGAATCATTTGAGATTACACAGTCTCAGTATTGCTGCATGGATGAAATGACAGGAATTGTTTACCTATCCCTAGCATTGCTCTATTACCAGAGTTTTAGGAACAGGCCTCAGGGCTAAAGGAAAGCTCATTTTCAGGCTTTCCTGGGAAGCAATGGTGATTTCTCCCAGTTAAGAGCTTGATCTAGTCCAGTTTCAGAGAATACATTTGTTTATATCCTCTCACCCCACTTTGCAGATTCACCTTACCCTTCCTTACTCCAGTATGTCTGGCTTTCCCCCATCCATTTGTTCAGCAAGACCCAGACCACTTGTGCACTGCCTCTCACCTCATGTTCTTTCTTGCTTATCCCTCCAAGACACCCTTTGTATTACTCAATGTCCAAAACATTCTCCTGTCATCTCTTCACTTAATGGAACCTGACTTACTGCTTGTAATTGCACTTTACTGGCACCCAGAATAAAATACTTACCTAAACCAGTGCCTTCGGGCACAAGAGTTCTGTACTCATGTCTGAACAGTGACCCAGAAGAAGGGAGTCACAACTCTCTCTGAAATTTAGTTCTTAAACTCCAAGCTCTTACAGGGGATATGATCTCAAGTAATTCTGAATGTTATAAAGACATATCACTCCTTAAATTCAGGAGGTTTTCAAAGACTTCTGCATGAGATTAAAAGAAATTCTGTTTTACCTTTTGCTGGTGTTGAAGCCTCTCTTCTTCTAATGTGTGGGTTAGCTTAGCATTGTCATCCAAAGCCTTCAACAGCTGTTGATCAGGAGCAGAATTTTGCAGAAGCAACTGACTCTGCCTTTTCATCTTGTTTTGTTCAATAAACATCTGCCAACACAAGCCCACCCCCGACAAAAACAACAGTCAGGCACAGTCTAATGCTAAAATGGCAATTGGAAAGAAAATTAGATATTAACATTGTGTTAATGTGGTAGGAATAGTGAGGAAGAAGCTGAGAAGGAAGGGGAAAGGAAGTTTGAGAATAAAATTCACAAGAGCTAAGCTCACACTGAAAGGAACCAGGTGTTTGCCGAGAACCACCCACTGCTACACCTCAATTACCCACATGTTGGCAGCATTCAGAATTTAAACACACCTGTGAATTCTGTTTCCTGGAAATGGGAACAATCTGAGCCCCATTCTGGGAGCTCTGCAAAGATTAAAAGAACTCTAGGTGGAAGATAAAGTATCTATGAATTCACAGGCTATCTCCTCAAACACCTCTGCAAGCCTTGGCATAAAGCCCACTTATTTGAGGGTTAGCTGGGTATGTGAATGATGGAAATTCATTTCTTCAGGAAATGAATTTCAGTCCATGTCTGTGTAATCAGTGTATGTACTTGCCCTGGGAAAAGGCTTTTCAGGGCAATTTCAGCCTTTTAGTTCTGATCCTTGGGTTCCTTCCTCTCCCCAAGTTATATTTTTGATGTGGCAAATGAATACATTGGTGGAGGTGGGCAAAAATCAAAAGGTCTAGAGACCTGACATTGACCAAAAAAAAATCACACACTTCTCTAGGCT
The DNA here is from genome assembly GCF_017639235.1 of Corvus kubaryi. Taxonomy (NCBI): domain Eukaryota; kingdom Metazoa; phylum Chordata; class Aves; order Passeriformes; family Corvidae; genus Corvus; species Corvus kubaryi. The sequence continues at coordinate 17,100,264 of NW_024580672.1, forward strand.
TCACTTAAGAGGTGCAGAAGCTGTCAGCATATGCAGTTTCCCTATGAGATCTGTTCCTCCCAGACTGTTTAGGAACTAGGAAAAAAAAAGCTTGCTTCCTGACAAAAAAATTCCTGGTGTATTTATTCTGCACCTTGACATCTCTTTCAGATAGAGGTTTGCCCCCAGGCAACACGGGCTTCCACTCGACAAACTCAGCTGTGCCTGTTCTCAGAGCAGAAACAGGGACTGGGTCATGCTGAGGTTTCACATGAGTGTGCACAGGTCAGCAGAGCCACTTATGGCAGGAGAGCAGAGAACAGCCTGAGAAGGCAGGCACTCCCTCAGACTGCAAAAACACTGCTGTGTTTTGCTGTTGAGCTCAGCAAAAGCAAGGAGGTATTTTAAAAATAAAGTATTAGAAATATACAAAAGTTCCATGATGTCTTTTCAGATTACCATCCTGTTTATTCACAAACCAAAACTACGGATACAACAAACACATGGTTTCTTCCCATCTGGTGCTACTGCACTGCCCTGTGATTTATTTCTTTTAATACACTTGGATATTAAACAAATATGAGCTGATGCAGGTTTGTGGCAAGCATTCTTTGCACAGACACTTCAGCTGAGCCTTCCCAGCAAGCAGCTCCCAGTGTAGCTGTGCAGACAGAGCGACAAGGCCACTGACCGCGCTGAACTTTTAACTCCCCTCGCAGCCTGCCTGACCCTGCGTGCCAGGAGGAGTCAATTGATGCAGCCCTAATGCCAATAAAACCTGCAATGAACACTCCACTGGGCAAAGCTGTGCCATGGGGGCAGGCAGCAAAGGACTGGAAGCATTTGATGGAGAGGAAATGATGAACGTAGGCGCTGGTGCTACACTTTGTTATAAAACAAACAGGAACAAACTGCTGACGATGCAAAGTCAAATGTGCACTGGACATCAGCTCTCTGTCCCCATATTCTGCCAGTCAAACCAATTTATGCTTATGTTATCTTATACTAGTAGGGCTGTGGCAAAACCAGTTCAAAGGCAAGAGAATTTCAGAATAAAAGCTACCCACAACAATCCATAAAGGTTTGCCTTTGTATTGCAACTAATTCATTTAACACTTTATATTCTTAAAAGAAACAGCATCTTTGAACATCATATTGAGAAAGGCCTCTAAGTCACTGCAAAACAACTCAATACTGTCTCAAAGTCTTCTGTGTTCCTGTTAAGTCACTCACAGAAGTTATTTAACCCTGACAGAAACAACCTCTCTCCAGAAGCCAACTTCAGCAAACATCACAGTTTACCCACTGCGAACTTTCAAAGCAAAGCGAAAACCTGGATTTTTTTTTTTGGAATCTGAAAAATAGTTTAACGTGACCAATTCCAGATTTTTATTCACCAAGTTTCTGCCACTAAACCCAACCAGAGTTGTTCCAGCCTGAGGGAGCAAAAAGCTGCCAAAACAAGAAGAAATCAAGTACAGCAACTTGATTTCTTCAACTTGAGCAGATACTTCACCAAGTGCAGAAAATTCATATTCACTTTGTTTCATGTTCTTCTGCAACAAAATGATAAAAATCCTTTTGAAGATCTGGATGAAAACTTTTTCCCTCAGAAGCTTTCACATCAAGTCCTGCATTTTCAATTAGCTTTATAAATTGCTTTCATGATATTGCAAATATGTTCCTGCTCACAAATATGAAAGTGTCTTCAACACCACCAAAAAAAGTTTTGATTATAAGGTAATGCTGCAATCAACACATGGGAACCAAATTCTCACGGGGAGTCCCATCCATCCCAGAAGTTACTTACACAATTTCTCTAAGTGCCAACATATTCTAAGTGGAAGGGACAAAGCCAGACAGGACAGTCTTGTCAAGCAAGATGGTGGTACTGACTCAAAGTTTTTGAGAGGCTGCTCTGTGTGTTTGACACAGGACAAAAAAGACCCTTAAAAATTAATTCTAATTTAAAATTTTAAAAAAATCAATTCCTGGTTCAGCAGGGCAGAAACCTGACTGTCTGCACAACCCTGAATATTAATTAAAGTGACTGCTGAAAGGGCAAAACAGCTACTAACAAGATTATTTGGACTAGGTGGAATTTAACCAATTGATGGATTAGTTCCGACTTTGCCACCTGCTAGACAATTATCTGCAGAGCATCCCAATCAATGCTGGAAACACAAGTCAATAGTGCAGGAATCTACTGAAAACCACACCTGCAGCTAAAGGCACATCACAAAGAAAAACTATTTGCTTACACATATCAGTCTGATTTTTTAAATCTCCCAGCGTTGTGCAAACCAGTTATGTATTTTTCTCTCCCTGAGTTTACAAAGAGAAGCTTCAAAATACAGGGAATCTGGGAGCTGGCCACTTTGCATCAGCAGAGTTTTCACAAGAACTGGGGAGGTGGAAAAAAGGGGGTGAAAATGATAGAAGTTTTTCCCTTGACCTCAGTGAGGCCATACCTCATTCTCAGCCCCTTGCTCCAGCCCCTACCCAACAGAGCGTTCACTGCAGCTGTTTTTTGTTTACAGCAGGACTGAAAAAGGAATTCTTCCTCATTAAAAAAGTTAGAAAGCAACTCCATTAGTGTCAAGTCCCTGGGAACACCGATCCTCGTTCAAACAAGGCTCAGGATAAAACTGGATGCTTTCCAACCAACCCTTCTCCCAGGAGCAAAACAATGATAAAGGAAATTCTTTAATATCCATGTGTGGCTACGCTTCCATCTATACATCCTTTGGGCATTTGCTGTGAGCAGTAACTTTTTTGTCTTAGTTACAGTTTGAAGGGATAAAAATGTCCCAATACAGCAAGTGTTGTTCTAGTAGGGTAATCAATGGTTGCATAAAGTGAAATAAAAATCAGTGGCATGCTGTCCTCTATAAATAGAATAACAAAAGGTAAGTAGCAAGGCAGAGTCCAACTTGGGAAGTGTCAAACAGAAAAGAGAAGATCACTCAACTGAGCAGCTGGTCCTTATTTCAATCCTCAGCAGCATCACCCCATCCCCTCCACAACCTACAGAGGAATTAGTGAGTCATCCTCACAGAGGGGTAACCATTTACATTGGTCACAGTTTGCAGGAGCTGATGCCTTTTGCATCATGTGTACCTGAATCTTGTGTTCAGACCTCAAATAAGTCCCAAGGGAGGTAGGATCAAGGTACTCGTATCTCCCCAAAAGAACAGGCTGTTTGAAGGATTTTATGTGATGGGGATGACACAGTGATCATGTCTGATTATGGCCTGACAGGGCACTAAATGGCTCTAAATTCAGGATTACAATACAACTCCAGGTATGGTTTTTAGTTCAATGGCTATTCAGGAAAAAAAAAAAATATATATATATACACACTCCTTTAGAGGAGTCAAAGTCTAATTGAGTTGGATTTTCATACGGCCACAGGAAAGTGAGCAGTGTGACCATGAAAAAGGACATATGCATACTATGGACAGCCAACAGTCACTCATGTAGATGATTCGTAATATTTCAGACCAATAAAGATACAACACAGTTGGTTTTAGTTACCTGGCTAATTGCCAGACAGCTTCTGAAGCGACTGTTTTTAAAGAGCTACAAGCTGCAGCACTAGGAAGTTTTGTGGCTCAGAAGAAGAGGTCTAATTCACTCAGAATGGGAGAACTGGAGTAGATGAGTTAAGCCTCTTTTTTGTCCATCATTTGCTTCTCACCACAGAGGTGCTTGGAGCATGTACTTTTGAGTGTGAGCAAACTGAATTCCCATCAACAATGTGACTTCCTTAAAAATGAAACATTATTTACTTTACCAGCCTGTTGTGTAAAAGGGTTTCTCAAACTACAGCACTCATTCTTTACTTATGAGGCATAACTGCCCAAAATACAGGGGAAAAAATAATCTCTATTGTTATTTATTTCTTTCTTCATTTCCTGCAGCTTTCTTTCTGTCTTGGTAGAAGCATAGTAATACATTCTATAATGCTCACAGCCTTACAGCATTTAGACACCATCTAATAGATTCAGAAGTAGATCATACACCTCATGAAAAAAAAGGAAACATCTTCACTTTTTTTTTTTCCCCCCATAGATTAATTGCCTGAACAAAAAGAGATGGGGGGGAAAGAGAAAGAGACCAAGGAGTTTCCTAGAGCATACATCTCTTACCATTCCCCAAGCCTCTTCCTGGGAAAAAGCTTGATGAAACATATTAGCATTAAATCGTGCTTCAAAAGTGGTAACATCCAAGCTCAGGAGAATTCAAGTACTAACTACTTATCATGTCTCTTTAATTATTAAATCCAGTTCAGTCAGCTGGACTGAAAATTAAGTACTTTCAGATACCAGTTGCTGTTGAACTACCCTTGGCAAAGCACAGAGTGTGGCACTTGTAAGCATGGAGTTGCTTCTCAGTGCTGGTTTTGCAGCATCCACTCACAAATGTAACTTGTTAATGCAGAAGTCCTCACAAATTAACCCAGAAGGTCACAAATGCATCTAAGGAAGAGTTCTTTGGGAGCTCATGTCATCAAGATAACTGAACTCATTGCATGCAACCTCATGAGTAGTGCAGACATTTGCTAAGAGTGACAATGATTTTCTTTAAGTTCACAGCCACCTTTTATCTTTCAATATGGGAAGACTGAGTTGCAGAGTCAGTAAAGTCAGCTGTGCACTGGCCCAGGTATGGGATGCAGGTATTTTGAGAAAAAACAAGTTAAATGCAAACATTTTGTTGTGCAACAGTTACTTAGAAGCACAAACAGCTGTAGGATGGGGCAGAAAGTCAATGGAAAGGTGAACGATGGCACATTAGAGATTCACGGAATTGTTTTAATCCATCTGGATCATAGTTCCTTTGAATGCAGCCTTTCAACTTCTCAACTGCAAACTGTTTTACAGGTTACCACAAACACTTGAGAACCACTTTCTTTTCCCAGTTGTGCATTTTCAGCCAAAGCCTGCACTAGCCTCAGAAGTGAAAGGAACCCCAACAAACTGCTCAGCAGTTTGACACTTCATTTCTATTTGTCCACGATACAGAGGACAGGAAAAAAACCATCTCAATGTCAACTTTGAGAGCACACTGCTTCTTCTCCATGAGGTTTCCAGAGAACTTCTGGTTGCAAGGATTATCTCCACTCCAGCATACACTAATAATAAACTGTTCACTTGTGCTGGTTTTGGCTGGAAGAGTAGATTTTTTTCATGGTAGCTGGTTTGGGGCTGTGTTTTGGATTTGTGCTGAAAACACCATTGATAATAGAAATATATTTTCATTATTGCTGAGCAGTGCCTACATAAAGTCAAGGCCTTTTCTGCTCCTCACCCCAGCCCACCAGTGAGTGATCCAGGGGTGCAGAAGGAGCTGGGAGGGGACACAGCCAGGACAGCTGACCCCAACTGCCCACAGGGATAGTCCAGGCCACATGGCATCATGCTCTGCACGTAAAGCTGTGGGAAGAAGGAGGAAGAGGGGGACATTCAGAGTGATGGTGTTTGTTTTCTCAAGTGGCTGTTGTACCCAGTGGAGCCCAGCTTTCCTGGAGAAGGCTGAGCCCATGGGAAGCAGTGAATTAATTTCTTGTTTTGCCTTGCTTTTGTGTGCAGCTTTAGCTTTACTTAGGAAACTGTCTTTATCCCAGCCCATGAATTTTCACATTTTAACTTCCAATTCTCTCCCCCATCCTATCAGGGGAAGGTGAGCAAGTCACTGTGTGGGGCTGAGTTGCCAAGCTAGGCTTAAACCACAACATCGCTTTACAAAATACTGCTGCAAGGCAGGATGTATGTTTAATAAACCACTTATGCAAGATTATTTTGTTAAACTCATGAGATTTTTACATCACTAAGAGTTTCAATTTGCTTCTCACACCGTGTTCTCCTGCTCTTGGCTTGCTTTGGCTGCATGTATTGTATTTTGCTCATCTTTGTGGGAGAGTGCTTTTCAGGGCTACCTCTACATTATTGCAATGGCCTTCAAGATACTCTCTGCCTTCCTTTGTTTTCTTATAAACTGCTCCACAAACAGCTGAGAGATCTAAAGTGTCTCTTAAAACCTGACACTAGAATTCTGGTTAAGCTTGCCAAGATTCCTGTGTTAACAACGCTGTTTTATTCAGGTAGGTACAGATTTTTCCATGCCTCCGCCCCTTACACACTCTATTTATTTAGTTCTTTTATGCAGATTCCTGTACCTTTCACAATGGATTGTGACTCACTTCAAACCCTCTCTCCTCTTCCTTCCCCCTCTCCACACCACGGCTGACAATATTTACTCAGTTTCTTTAGAACCTCTAAAGAGCATGAATTCTAATGTTTGAAGTTGGATCACTTTTGATTAATTAAATATATATTATGGTGGTGCCAGCAGCATGACTATAATTAAAGCTGTACTGGGTTGGGTTTTTTTTTATTTTAATCAAAAGCTCTGATTTTCAAGTGTTCCCTAACTCCTATATGTGCCTGCTCCCTCCCTCTCTTGCTCCATGTCTCTCCTCTCCCCCATCTGTGCTCGCTTCTGCACACAGGCTCACCTGCCCATTATCTCTCAACACCTGCACTCCCAAGTGCTCCTTAGCTGTGGAAAATCCTCCTCACCTGTCAGAAGGGCAGGAGGCCAAGGGCATCCCTCCAAAAATCAGCCCCCAGCAGCCACTTCCCTAGTCCCTCCCATGGCAGCCATAATGCAAAGACAGAAAATGAAGCCATGCTATGGAGAAAGGGAAAGGGGTGAGTCTGAATGCATGGGCTAACCACACCATGAAGGCAAAATTAAGGTGGTTCAGCCCCTTGGACAGACAATGTGTCCACCACCAAACAGGCAGCTCCACAGTTCTGTATTTTACTGAGCTAAAACACATACTTAGGCTGTTTGAGACATCTCAAACACTAATACAGGACACTAAGAGGTGCCACTCTTCAGCTGCAGTGACAACCACGTTACTCGGAGCCTATTTCCTATTTCCGTTCTCCAAGCGCTCCAAACGAATCAAGAACAAAGCACTGAACATGCAGTGTTGCCCTTTACTCTAAGCTCTTCCTTCTCCCAACACTGCACAGCTTATCACAACCAAGCACTGGGGCTTTTGCAAAATCCAAGGGAAAATCCAGCAGAAATTTTGGTTTTATAGAGACAGAAAACAGGCGGCTAATGAAAGCAAGCAGAAAAGCCCTGAACACCCTTAGCATAATCCAAACACAACTACTGTAAGCACATCCTAGAAAACTTAGCTCTCAAAACACAGCTGTGACCTTGCAACACAATCCATGTGAGAGGAAGCTCACACAGCCTCACTCGAGCAGAAAGCTGCGCTGCTGTGGATGCAGCGGTGGCCCAGAGCCTGTCCCTAATGTCTCAGGTCACTCAAGGGACATCATCAGTGTGAAACCAGGCCAATGATAAGAGGTTTTTTAAGTAATTTGAAATGCTGGTTCCCCAAACACTAATCAGCAATGCCTTTCTTGTCATGTGGTCATGTATTTTAGAAAGCTTTCTAAAAATCTTTCTGAGCAGCAAGATACCAAAGGAAGACAAGCAGGTACACAAATGGAAGAATAATGCAGGCCTGAAGTTCACTATTATAATGATTTCATTTTGGATAAGAGGAATTTATGGAATGAAAACCTTCAAGTGAACAGTTACTCTGACAGTCTGCACCAACAGGGGCCCATATTCTGTAAGAGGCAACAACTAAATTATGACAAAATCCAAGATATATTTGTTTGTAAATAATCAGCATCTCTTTGGCATTGTACTTAAGTTCTTGCCTGTCAGTTTGCTTTTCAATTACAAAAAGTACTTTCAATACAATCTTTCAAAATGAATATGTGTCCCTCAACTAATACTGTATTACTGCAACACCTTTTTTATGAGTCCACATATTTTTCAGGAAAAACACAGTCTTCAAAACATATCACTAGAAAGGCAGCTAATCCCTCCCAGATCCAACAACTACATATTCCACATTGAAATACTGTGGCTAACTAAGCCCATTATAAATTTAAAGCCTTGCCTTGAAAAGGGACATAGGGTAAGACTGCATGAATAATTCCAAAGTGCTTTACAAATGCTTGTTGAAACAGTAAACCCGTTTTTATGGATGAAATACAGATGTTGACTAAGTCATATGTAGGGCTGGATGAGAGCTGGGAATTGAAATCAAGTCATCCAAGCTGATAAGGTTTTGCCCAGTTACCATGTCTTCATTTTACCAGATCCTTTTTCCTTGACAACTCACCTCTTGTGCAAATGACTCTGCTTTCTTACGCAGGTTCTTTTCCAGCTCAAAGTTTACATGAAGCTCTTCATATTCCTCTACTGCCAGCACAGACACTGTTTATAAGAATGAAAGAAGATCAGAAATAAAAGTGGAACAGATCAAAAGAAGAACTACTGTTTGATTTACCCAGATAAGCTGCTATTCCCTAGTACCATGAATCCCGGACTGACAGCATGACCTAGTTTCACATTTCCATATACAGTCTTCTTTGCAATATTTTCTTAAACCTCACCACACATATGCACAATTACTGATCTTCTTAATAGAGTAATACTCCCCCTCCTTTTCAGACTCAAAATCTCCAGTAACAGGCATTAAGTACCACAGACCATATTTTGCCTCTGCGTCAAAAGAGCTTTGCTCTTTTGAATAACATAATCAAGGATTATGTTATTCTTGAGGAATCTGTATTTGTTTACCTGGTTTGGAGATGAGCATAGCAGTTTTTAAAGGCAGGTACAGTCAGTGGTAATTTAGACAGTAGGATACACATCCCAGCTCACCTGACTCACAAAATGATGCTAACTTAAAAAAGCAAATAAGCAAAAACCAACCACACACACAAAAAATAGCCAACAAACAATCCACACACTTAGAAAGACTTAAGATAAATTCATCAACTCTGACTGAAATGCACTGAGTGCACAGCTCCAACACAGTGCTACATAAACACAGGATACAGGAGGTATTGAATACTTTGCTAGCTCATTTCATGCATACAAACAAATCTTGCTTTAATTTAACTCTTCCTTCCAGGAAAACAGGCACATGTGAAAACAGAGGTTGTTGTTTTGATAATGCTTAGAAAAAAGAAAAAATTTCAGAAAATTTTCATCTGCCACACTACCCCATCAAAAGCTTCAAGCTAAACTGTTTAATCAACTGTTCTGAAGTTGAAGAGCCTTCAAGTACTGCCTGTCATAGGCTTAAGCAATGCAGACACATGGAAGGGGTAAGAGATGGACACTTGGAGAAAGCTTACAGGATTTGTCCTACTATATCTCAGCCAGACCCATTGTCTTCCACTTCAGAAAAAAGTGAAATACCCAGTGAGGCTTTTTACCAAACAATTTTTAATTTCTTAAGGCTTAGTAAGCAACAAGAGGAAAGGCCACAGTAATCCAAGGCACTAAAACCTTTTCCCTCTCCTCTAAACTTCTTTGGGGTCAACTATTACTCATGTAGAAGCACTGACCTTCATTAAGCAAAAGCTTTCCTTTTCTGAGCCGTATCTCTTTTTAGACTTTCCCTGCCCTGGCTTTACCTGTCTTCTCTTTCCAGTAAATTTCTGATTTTCTTTCATCATTTGAAAATCATACCTCTTATATTCTAGCACTCCTGCCTTTTTCTCATCATCCTCTGGAAATAAAACAAGTTGCTCCCAAGTCTTTAGACCTTCAAAATTATAAGCTGCGTCCCAACTTAAAGGAAGACTGGTGTAATTATTTAGGAAAACAGGAGATAAAGGTTCAAACTCCATCTCTGCGAGGGACTGTGCCCCTGCCCTCATTTGCTATTTGTGTCACACAGGAAAAGTTTTCCTATTCTCACATAACACCTGCTATTTACATTGTCACATTTGTCTGGAGTACAGAGAGTCTGGCACAGCCCACGTGTTGATGCAGTGCCTGCAGCAATAAGGTCGAGTGTCAGATCTGGACCACAGTCACTGTTCTGTAATCTACTCTTTGTACTGCAACAGAAAAGCTCTGAAGCTTCTGCAAAGGATGTAGCAAACTCTTAGAGAACCTGCTGTGACCACACACCTCTGTTACATTTCTCCAACAGCTTTTGTTGCTTATTAACTTCGGTTGTCAAAACAGCCTTTTCTTCTTTCAACTTATTTACCTAGAAAAGTATAAAGAACACATCAAAAACAAGAGCATTTTAGTTAACGGCATAAAGCATACAGCACATACATAATGCAAGCAGTATTTTGCTGTCAGTAGTTCTGTTTCCTAGGTTTGGCTTGATGCTGGGGTTTCCAGTGGGATGGAAAGCATTTTTACTCCACCTTACAGATGTTATAACAGATGTCATAAAAGGGCTATGAATTAATCCTCCCATGGCACGTTCCAGTCACAGCTGCAAATATAACATCTCTGGAACCTTTCAGGATCAGGTGCCATAGCACCTGGTTGAAAAATTACTTGACTGTTTGCATTTTAATATAGTCAGACTCCTGGGGGGGGGGGGGGGGGGGGTTTTTTTGGTTTTTTTTTTTTTTTTTCCTGGGCTCTATTTATTGTCGAAGTGCTCTCAGCTGTGTCTTTCTGAATGCAAGTGTTGCACAGACAGGAAGAGCCACTAAGTCCTGATTTGCATCAGTACATGGCTTATCCAGTTTTCAAGCAGGAATGAAACTCTGCTGGCTTGAAAAGCCAATTTGCTGGTCTAATTACCATGACACAGCACTGCCAATGGCTAAACTTAAGGATATACTCAATGAAGTAGCACCAGTGATTAAACTACAGTCCCACAAAAGTATTTCTTACACATCTACGGGTTTAAGGAAATCCAAAGAAGCTGCAGGCTGTGAAGGGTGAGGGGCTGTCAGGAAGGGGAGGTGACAGGTGTAATATGGGCATTAGAACAGATCAAGCAGACAAGGAGAAGTCATGTGCCAGCTACAGTGGCAGACTGGACTGTGACGTAGAGGGTCCCTTCCAGGGACATGCCCTAAGTGATCCATCACTGGCAGGACTTGAGATTAGACAGTATTCAATTAACTTCACAACTGAGCATTTTTAGCAGAATAAGATACAGAAAGTACCGACTCCACGCTAACATGGTCTCGCCTTCCATGGTACAATACATACTTCTTCAATTACTTCTGCAAGTTTGCACCTCAGGTTTTCCAGTTCAATGGCCAAGGTCTTCTTTTCCTCATGAACAGATACAATTTGATCTCGCAGCTCTGCAGTTTGAGGAAGGAAATGAAGAATATATTTTATTCGAAAAACAACAACAAAGGAAATGTCATGGCAGTGCAAGTACAGCTGAGTAGGAAACACCTGAACTATGTATCCAGCATCAGTTGTAATCAAGGAACATCCTCAATAATTTATGAGCTTTGCATAAGTGTCAAGTAACAGATCTATAACTGGGCCACAGTCTCAGCTTTACTCTGTTGAGGTAAGCTCCTTGTTCAGTCCTGCTGTCTTTATTTGCATTCTGAATGATTCATTTCCTGCTACAACAGGGCCAATCCTGCCACTGCAGAGTGTCCTCAGTCCTGCTCAGGAGACTGTCACATCACAGAGACTCTGGTACGGGGGCAGCAGAAAGTAATTTTTAAGAGGCATCCTTTAAAACAAATTAATGCACTTCAATTCTTTTTGGATTGTGAGTTCTTGTCACAAGGGAAATAAACAAAACAACAGGCAGTTAATACTTGGGAGGTTTTCACTGAAGAAATTGTCCTGAACAGCTGCCAATTTATAGTCTTTGCAACATTATGTGAACAGAGTCAGAATATAACCTTTACTGATGGAAGAGCTAATGCTTGTAATTTTCCCCTCAGAATTTTTGTTCCTTAATTATTAAAATATGAAATAAATTAAATTCACAATGGAATAAAACATTTGATTATAATAACTTCTTAACAGGAGATCAGTTTGCATACATAATGTATCAAGGTTTAGGTTAACATAAAATCACCACAAAAATCAAAATTTATTGATATATATTAGCTTTCAGTAAGTGCTCTCATTCCCCACCTGCTTCCAGTATTTCACAGCACTGCTGTTCACTGAACACCAGCCATGGGTTGAGAAAATTATGGCTAATCAATTGCAGATGATTATGACATGCTGGATGTCATTCTGTTTGGTCTCACATCTTGGAAACGTTCATTCTACACCAGCATCCCCCCTCCCAGTTCTGGAGCCTCAGATTTATTGTCCTCTAAATCAAAGGCATACACTTTCTAAAGCAAATAAAAAGACCCGTTTTCCCAGAAGATTCTTGATACACATTGTTCGTTTTAAGGATTTGTGCTCTCCAGAGAAATTAATGGGGAAAAAAGTCTCACTGAAATTCATGGTACCTGGATTAATTCTGGTTTTACAACACATCTATCAACCTCACCATCCAGAGACGAAGGCACATCCACATACCACAGAGAGCCTCAGGTTTTACTGCCTTATTCATGTATCCTTACAGAATAAAGTCGTTGGAGGGAAGAAAGCATTCCAAGAAACATTCAGTACATTCTTGAATGGTGAGAAGGCTAAAGGACTTAGAAGAGCCCGAAATACCACTTTTCATGCTTTAATGAATTGTTCATCAAGACAGAAAGCAGATACATCAGAGCCTTTCTACAGTATTTCTCTAGTTTGACCCTGCTACCCTCCTAAAAATGCTCCCATCAGATCTGCTACCTTTGTTTGCTCTTTAAATGCACTCTTGACACCTTTCTCCAAAAAAGGCAGGAGGTATTCCAGAGTCTTATTTCTCATTCACATAGGTTGCATGGTGTACATCACACCATTTGCTGCCTCTTTTCCTACATCTATAGGGTATAAATCTGCTGATTATAGAAGGGTACTGTGACACCTTATTTCTTGGGTGGGATTCTTTCACAAGCATTTTTACAGTACATGTTTTTCCTCAGTGATACTTTGTACCACTTCATTGTGGCTGCTGCACTCAAAAAGACAAGGTCATACTGAAAGTTCAGAAAATCTGTACTTAAACATCATTTGCTACTCTAAGTTACAGTCTGAAAAACAGTGAAAGCTTTTTTTTAAGAAGTTAAACACCTAATCTCTGTTGTCACCCAATCCAGAATGTGGGTGTTCCCCTTTTTTGGATACTATGACACAACAATACCTAAAATCATGATGATTTCATCACAGAGATGAGAAATAAGGCTGATTTTGGATGATGGAAATATAAACTGGCTTTCAAAAAAGAACCAGAAATTTCTGAAAAAAAAGCACAGATCTGTCTTATCAATATACTTCCATGTTCTCAAGCTTTGCTGTTTTACCCAGTACAACAGTCCCTTTTTAAGCTGCTTGTTTGGTAATAGCTCTGGAACATGAATGAAGTTTGTGCATACGAAGGTACATAATGGAAACAGAAATGGAGAGTCCTGTCTGACAAGCTCTGAAATAATGACATTGCAGTTAAAAGTGACCTTGTCCTTCTACTTAACTTTTACCTTGTTAAGGGTCTTAGGAAATATTTCTTTTACTGACTCAGTAGCACTGAACTCACTTAGCTGGGTAGATCTCATTTTCCTACTGCATTTAAGTTCCTCTGCAGGCTGTATATCCCCCACCATTTATGTTACACACTACCAGCCCACCATGTTCTTAGTCATTCCTGGAAATCCTTTGATTCTGACCACTCCCAGAAGCATGACTTGGAACCAGACCAACCTCTGGTCCAAACCAACACTGCTGTTCTTAAGACAACTTCTGCCTTGAGTGGTGGTGTAGGATCAGCAACAATGCTCACCTTTTATTTGCTGCTGACAGTGCACAGAACTGCATGATCCAGAGGTAGCTTCTGTATCCGTGGATGATTCATCCTCATCAATGTTAATCTCTTCGGTGATAATTTCTGGGCCCAGTTTGGCCATATAAAGCATACTAATTCTTTTCAAGGTCTTATTTTCTTTGTTCAGCTGAAAGGTGAGAAGGACAAACAGCAAGAAGCGAGTTAGTCTGTCTTTAAGATGCTGGGCAAGGAAAAAAGTCAACTTTTTTTTTGCTTTATCATTAAAAGATGTATCAAACAAAGAAGACAAAGTAACCTTAGATTACATGTTCCATCCAACATTAGAGTGATTTGAAGATGGGATGCTTGTCCACTTTCTCCTCTGAGAGGTTTGAATTCAACATGATGCTTTATCCATGCCCTTTTTTCCTCTCTAGTACTTCTGTTTAATTACTACTGTGTAGGTTCAAATCAATCAAACCAGTTATCAAGCTGACTTAATGCTACACATGCTTTGTGATAGCTGCTTCAGCTCCTCACCTTTAAACATGTACCAGGAGTCCCAACTGAATGACCTGAAGAAGAGTTTGTGTCCCTGAAAGCTCACCTGGTTTTCCCAGCTGTATCAACTGGTTAAATAAAAACTCTTACCTTCTCCTATGCCCTATTTTGCTTATAAACTACAAATACTACCACTACTATATTCGTAGTCACAGCGGTATTATCTCAGAATTCTTTTGAGTTATTACTGTAGAGTCAACATACATGAGATGAAAGCCATCTCATAAACCAATTCTTTATGGGTCAGACCACAAGTCAAAAACCACTTTAGGTTGGATCTTTAAACACATGACTGGTTGGTGGACGGTACAGAAGAGATTCTGCAAGGCATCTCTGTCTGATCAGGAAAAATTGAACCGGAGCCACTGCAAATGTTTAATTCCCTCCTTCACTGTCCTGCATCCAGACACCCCACAGCAGCAGCTCTCTGTACGCTCAGCACAGCCTCAGGGGTGTTCAGGTAAATGTCAGGGTGACTGCCCACCCAACCAGCCAAGCATTCCCTGTGCCCAGGTTTAAAAATGGGACTCAATTTCCTGCTAATGAGACACTATATGTCAAAGTCAACACTGACTTCAGAAGTCCAATACGTTTTCTTTTTCAAAGAAAACATACACTATACAGTTCATGTGACCCTGAATTTTTACCTAAGCCATCATCTTTGATCCCCTTATCCTCAGCCCTTCAACTAGGTGAGATTTACTAAGGATCTTTTTCATCTCACTCCCAAAGAATGAAAGTGAGCAAGTGGGGAGAGTGGTGTGAAGAACCCTACATGGTTTAGTCAGCTCACAGGGACAAACAGCCCCACAGAGTAAAGAGAGTCTTTGAACTGCCCTTGTACGTGCATTACAGGGAAAGTGCAGAGAAGAAGACAAGTTGCATAAATGTGTTCATTTTCTTACTTATATGCTGATTGTCTATCTTATGAATTCTAATATAGTGTCATTATGCAAACAATTAAGTAAATACCTCCAGAAAGTACATTGCTAATGCATCTAAATTAAAGTGATTTCTTGCTGGTGTGATTTTTACCATATCTAAGGATGTACTTTGGGCAGGGAATGGGATGGGGGGGAAGGGGGAAAAGGAAAAAAAAAAAAGGCAGTCAGCATTGCTAATGAAATTTGGTTCAAAATTGCTGTAATCCATTTTCTGATGAAGTGGCTCAGATGCATTTTACACAACCAAAAATATATAAGAGAGATAAAAACATTCTTTAATAATAATGCACTTCTGATGAGATGGAATATAGAAAATTACACACTTGCTAAATTCATCAGACTAGACGCAATCAACAGAGCAGTGGAGGTCACCTTTCCCCTGCCCTCACTTTGCTTTCATAAACAATCACCTGAAATGTAATGCAGTGGTTGACTTTTTCCATTTGATTTAGACACTGAAATGCTCATTATTGTTTTCACACAGAGGAGTTCTAAAACTTATTTTCCATTTAACCTAAATGCATATGAAAACTAGAGATCAGGATGCTGGTCCATGAAAACAGAAACTACATTAAAATGCGTATTCTTTTTCTTTAAAGGCAGGAATGGTATTTTGCATCTCGCATCTGGCTTTTCATTTTTTGCCACTTCCAAACTATTTCACAGCTCCACAAGATTATACAGAAACACATTAAGGGTCATGCATACAATCTCAAGTTTTAAATAAATAAAGAGATAAATAGGTGAATAAATAGATTAGATAAAACAGCATCACCATGATTCTTCTCACCTTAGAAGCCAAAGCCTCAGCACTTTCACGGCACGTCTTCTCAATTTCAAGATGGTTCTGAATACAGTTTACTTCCTCAATAACCATGTGAGAAACTAAGGGAAGAGTTCAAAAATGAGTCAGTATTTTCCAGAGTTTGACACATGCCCCCCATGATCAGAAACAGCACATCTCCTTTTGCTAACTTTCAATGTAAGCATTTCAAATACAAGTGCCTTAGATAATCTGCATGGACAGGAACTGTTTTGAGCATTGAATACTTGGTTTGTTTCTTTAAGCAATTCTCTCAAGCCATGTTTGCAGCATTAGAGCAACTGCAGAACTGAGCATAAACTTATGGAAGCAGAAGACCAGCAGGACCCTTCCTGACCACCCTCATTCCTCATCTGTATTTCACTAACACTTGAGGAATCAGAATGAGATCTTTAGGATTATCCCTTAAGACTGCCATCAAGACATTTTCAGAAGAGTGGATCCTTGGTGTTTTTAATCAGCAAGATTAACACAGGTGTATTACAAAGTTTCTTTTCACTTTCTAGTCGGTTTCTTATTTGAAGTCTCTCTGTGCTTGAGCAGGCCCTAAAATAAGCACCACGGTCTCACCTACCTTCACTGTCCACAACATAAGATTCCAACACACTCACAAAATCTGGACCAAATCTTGTTTTGTAACACAGGAAACCAATGCAAGTCAGAAAAAATTTAAAAGTATAGGTACATTTTGGCTTGCATTCCACTTAACTTCCAGCAGTACATATGTACTTTAGTAGTGTTCAAAGTCTTTTTCTAAGGGACACGTTTAAGGCTGCACAGGGGAGCAAAGCAGAAAACCCAAGAATAATTTTCCATTTCTCAGGCTCATGGATGCAATTCCCCCTTGGCTCCTGGCACTCTCATCCATCCTAAGCAGCAGCCTGGACCATAATTCTGCAAGCCATTGCATGGCACAGATTCCTTCTCAGCCCAGTGTCAGGATTTCAATGCACGGAAAGGAGCTATTTGCAGCTGAACAACACTTTGAAGCAGGAACAAGGCTGGAAAATATAGCGTAAATACAGAGGATTTTTTCTAATAGGATTTCCTTTCCTTTTCATCAAGATAAGCTTTAAAACCTAGTGATTTTATACCACTGGGTAGAAAAGCCCCCTTGCCCTCTTCCAAGAGTTTTGACTAAAAACTGAAGAGAGATATTTCAGCCCTCTTTGATACACAGAGGTCATCTTAATGACCATAAAACAGGACTTCAGGATAGGAAAAAGAAGGCCATCAACAAATGTTATTTACGCAGCTTTATACTTAGTATCAACTGAAGGTTTCCTTGTTAAAGTTTTGTTGTTATCAGAGGAAACCAGCAACACATTGGTTTGCTGAGTAGCTGCATGAAAGACACAAAATCTACAAAAAAAGAAAAGGCAGGGGAGCCTATTGGTAAATCTTGGTCTAAAAAGATTTAGAAGGTATATTCACATGAAGCCTTCTAACAGCAGAGAAACCAGACCTCTTTCTTTGGTTGTCTTTTTTATTTCCATTTCTCCTGACTATGGAGAAATTACCTGCTCCAAGTGTGCCACACCAGCTGCTACGTTTAATTTGAGAGAGGAAAAGTTTTAGGTGGTACATGAACCTATCTCTTCTGTTTTTATTTTGCTGAGGCCTGGGAGCTCTCAGCAATGAGATGCTTTGGGCTGGACGAGGGAGCAGTGGAGATACAGAGCTGCTCCCATTTTACAGACAGGAATCTAATGGCCTCAAGCAAGGCTAAAGTTAGGAAACAAGGATCAGGCTCTCATGGCAGAACTAGGGATTACTCTTGGTTCATTTAAACTTAATTAACCTGCAATTATGATTAACTCAGGGGAAAAAAGTCTTTCCAAATTAAATACAAAAAATATATTATTTCCTAAGTCTGTCCAAAGTTCTTATTATGTCAATATTAATATTCATAAAGAAGCACTAAGTGGCCTGAAACATCTCTAACCTTGACAGTTTTTTTCAGGGGTAATAATAATCCGCAGCAAATGCAGGCCAACCAAAAACCACTTAACTAATTAGTAGTTGCAGTCACCGAGAAAACATGAATCAACACTGTTATTACAAGTGGCACATTTGAGTGGCATCTAATTATGACTTGATGAGCACGATACTTGCATTATCAACATTACTACTGCATCCCATCAGGGACTAAAAGCCGCTGATGGCATTGACTGCGAGAAACTCCCCCTCAATGGTACTGCAGCACCCAACAATCTCCTTGGCAGGGGCACCCTCACTAAATGACATGTTAAGCGTAATTACTGGTAGACATTGTAAATAAACAGGATTGGAAGTGAAAATTGTACCAAGTGCATAAGACACAATCTGACACATTGGAAGTGGCAGCCTTAATTGAGAGTTTCTTTGACTGCTCAAGATCATTTCAACTGCATTTCTCGGAGGACAGTGATTATAACTGTGGAGACAGACGGCATAATGGTATCAGCACTGCTGACAGAGCAGTGAATTAAATTGTATCTGCTGTTGTGTGAAAGCCTTGATGAGAGGTACAGATCCTTAGTGGTCTTATCATTATAACACAATGGTCATGTTGTCATCAACCTTGCTGGCTCCAATTGAAAAGAAATGATTGTGTGTTGAAGCTTTCCCCCCCACCACCACCTTCTATCTCTTGTGCTCAATAGAACCAATTTTCAGAGAGCTATGAAATCACGCAATAGGGCCTAAAATGCAGCTGCTTGGCATACAAACGGGGCCCCATTAAACTGGAATCACACACAATATGTGTTTATGCCAGGAGAACAAATAGAAGCTGAGTACAGGCCAAGTTTATTCACAGACACAAAGCCAATGTAGCTCTTCATCAATATAATTGCCTTTTATATTGTCGTTTAAATAATGGGCTCCATTATTGCTTTAAAATCCTAATATTCCTGGCATTTTATCACTATGTTTACAAGGTATGTCCTTTAAAAATGTGAAAGGAAGATAAAAGAAACCTATAAAATCTTACAACATCAAATATTACCTCAAATTTTAAGTCTTAACTACTTGACATTTTCTGCCACACTCCAGTATTCCTTATATCATAACAAAAACAAAACAGGCAGCCGTTTTTCCAGAGGAATTATACTTCCTTCTTAGGGAACATTCTTGCTTCACAGAACAGTTACCTAGATAATTTAAGGCAGTAGACAATTCCTGTTGATTTTAGATTATTTTCCATAATTGTATCACACCAACTATTATAAAACAGAAGTGAGCAAATTCCTCTATTAACACAGTCACACAAAAGTACAGACCATGTGATTTCCTTCTCCTGCATTAACTTCATGCACATTTCTGATGCTTCACCAGTGCAGTTCACTGTACTGGCACAAACCAGACATAACAGACCACAATCCCATTGTAATTGTCTCTTCTAAGGAGCTATTCCACTAGGATACTTCCACTCCCATTAGATGTGCTTTGTTGCTTCCAGACACCATACGGTTTCAATAGAACCATTACCATGAAAGTGTAAAACTGAATATTGACATTCTCACAGTCCAGACAAGATAGAACTTGCACTAAAAATTACCACGAGAGCAGTTTGTCCTAAAACCTTTTCCTGGTGTGTCTATGCTTAACGTACTATTACCCCTTCATGAAAAAAATTGCCATTATTATTATTAGGAATCTCAGCAACAGCATCAAATCCCACTCACTTCAAGCATGCATCATTCCAAAAGTCACTTGCAGAATCCAGGTGAGATAGAGCCACATTTGCACCACTGTATTTTCACCACTTTGCACCTTGAGAATGACTACCTGTGCCAGAGAGTACAAATGCTGTAAACAGCATTTAGTCCGAATATGGGCAAAGTCTCACTGGACTAGCTCCTTAAACACAGCTTTGAAGGAAAACAGCAAATGGACCTGAATCTCAGCATTCTTAACGCTGCTGTAGAGCATGCAGAACTATGTTCATAATTGTCTACATCAAGAAAATCACACTGATATTATCAGCTTACTTTTCTGAAACTCCTCCAGCTTTTTGACAGCCTCATCTCGTTCTTGCTTGATTTTGTCACACTGTAGGAGAAGAGAAAATTGAAATGAAACACTGATCCCAGTTACTTAATTAGCAGTCACAACATGCAAAATCAACCAAGATCAATTGCCAGCTCAACAATGTACAGAAGCCTATCAAAGCATTTCTTTTTCCCTACAGCCATGTAAGATCGATGGAAACTATGCATTAAAAATTCACTACTCAGAGTATTTCCTAACCAAACCGGCATGCTCTACTTGATTTACGTTCCAATTCAGAGCTATTCTGAAAATATTTTAAAGAGACACATTATCCAAAACTGATATAAACAGTTATCCATGTTACACCAACAGTAGAAGCAATACTTTGCATGCCAAAAATAGGCTGTAAGTGTAGTTTCTTTAACACAAATAGACTCAGGAAAGAGGCTTACATTTCTATACCTACCATGTGCAAGGAAAACCTCAAAGCCAATTATCAGGGACACGCTGTTTTTAGTTTCATAACATCATGAGGAAAGCTTCAGCTTTGTAGAGAGAATGACACTCATTTTCATGCTTTAAGGAGCTCCCATCACCCCAGTTTTATTAATTTTGTGGTCATTGCTAACACTACACAGGTCTGCGATCACTGATCTTACGATGGAATGGTTTCTTCAAACAGAAAGAATAAAACAGATGTTAAATAAAGTTCTCTAAGAAAACCCATTCTGTAAGTAAATGAAAGACTCAAAGAAATGAGTAAAATTCACAAGAGACACAGTCAGTGATTAATCACAGTGTGAAAAACACATGACCCAGGGGGAAGTATGACTGGCACACAAGGTGCCTTACACACACATCCTTCCTCACATGCGGCTGGGCATGTTCACAGCAAAAAATCAACCTAAGACCATGAGTTAACTTCTGGAAGAGATCTGTGTGACCGAGCTCCTTACAGTCCAACTCCAATTACAAGGATGCTGGCCACTGGAACAGAACTGGGGGAAAAAAAAACTACAACCCTGAAATGATTTTGCTCGATTTTCAGTTTTTCCACATGAGGAGCCACTTTGAGTTGGCTGGGAAAGGAGCCTGCTGTTAAGCAACAAGAAGGGGGAGAATCCGATTCAAAGGCAGCCAAATTCAAGAGAACTCTTCTATCAGCCATAGAGGACCTTGGATGAGACTCAAAGAAGGATCTGCACTTGGGCAAGGCGAGGATGCCACTGGTGTTGCCTCAGAGGCAGCTGATGGGATATCTGGGGACCAAAGGAGCTGCACTCAACAAGCAATCTCTCTTCTGATGGCAGTGGGGTGATGAGGCTTCACGGGACAGGGGCTGAGTAGGGGGACAGGTCAGTCACCAGCTGCTCTAAGGACTGTGAAACAAGGAGCACAAGGAGCAAAGACGTGCTGAGCAAGTGGCGCCAGACGAGGACTCACCGTTTCCTGGGGCCCTGTTAACAAAGAACCGGTTAAGAGAATCTTGCACAGGAGAGCTGGGGAAGGGAAATCTGTGCATGTATCTTGCTGCTCACTGCCCTCCCTCTGTTTTCTCAGCAAAAATTTGTGTTACCTTCGCGGCAGAAGTGCAGTCAAAGAGCAGAAGGCAGTGAAAGATGCAGAAAGCGTTTCTGGCTATTCCTGCAGAGCACAGTTCAGAGTTCTGCCGTAAGAGGGGAATTGGTGTGAGCTGCTGCTGCCTCGTATTTCCCAAGAAAGACACTGCAGCCACACTGACATACTTCACCCACGGACTTTCCTGCACACTGCAAGCTTTCAGCCCACTGCACATTAAGTGAGCAAATGCCTTTAGTGGTCAGTTTAAAACCCAGAAACATTAGCATTTTAAGGATCTCATCTGTTGCCTGAGGAAGCCAATGACACTTTCCTACTGATGGACACCTTGATGTAGAGGACATAGCACACTCCCTATCCCAACAACACGAAAAACTCCTTTCAAAATCCTCCAGGCAGCACGCTGTAAGGCGTAGCAGCTTTCCCTGTGCAGGGAAAGGGGAAGTTAAATGACCTATTCCACTTCACCTCGAGTGCTATTTGCAGAGAGAGCTCCATTTGGACCACGGCAAGCTGACTATTCTCCTCATAACTGCGACATTTCTCTGCACAATCAGGGTCTCCAGGCTTGGGTCTCTGCAGAGCAATTCCTGCTCCCAGTTGAAGCTTTCTCAATACTTTCTTTTTGCTGCTACTGTGCTTCAGAATGAAAGAGGAAGAAGAAAAGGAGAGCGGGAGATTGCTGCCCTTGCTGAAATGATCAATGGAAAGCACTTTGCCTTGTCTTGCAATCAGAGCCATGCAAGCAGAGCTGTTATAGGTCCTTCCAAAAAAATACCCTAGTTTATCTTCTAAGAATTAGGAGAATATGAGATTCTCTTTAACTACTTAAACTGTTCCAAATTTGAAATTTCCACAAAAATAAAAAGTCTATAAACTATGTTTCATAGTAAAAAATACTGTCATCCTTTAAAATAAATTGCCCTTAACCTTTAAAACTCAAAAGTTTAAAAATCAAAATTTAGAAGTATGAGCTGCTCATAAAATGTTCCACAGAAGCCTTAGAAGTTCATGATCACCTCACTTTTCAAAAAAGCAATTTGAAGCACACACAGTAGAATCATTAATGGACAAAATTATCACTATTCCTAAATATAGAAGGCAAATAGTGTAACATTACTCTAAAATCTGCTGTTCACTTTCCACATTCAAGCACATACAACTGTTGTGGAGAAACAGTTTCCATGTATTTACTAAGCTTGCCCTTGTCAGTGTTAAGGGATAGCTCCATATTAAAGAGCACCCTTGAATAAAAATAAAGAAGTTTGTAACTCCTGGATTGCCAGTCAATTTTCTGTCTTTAACTTAATTAAGAGTTCCAGCTTCTCTGCAAAGTAAAATAAGCATTTATTCTACTTTACTGAATATATCTAGTATTAGTAATCTAATATTTAAACCACCACTATCTCACTTAAAAAAAACCCCAACAATGTAAACAGACAATATTGCAGTCCTGAACTGGCTATAGGAGTCAATATAATCTCTTAGCAGTAAAAATACATTG
This sequence comes from Corvus kubaryi, assembly GCF_017639235.1. Classification (NCBI taxonomy): domain Eukaryota; kingdom Metazoa; phylum Chordata; class Aves; order Passeriformes; family Corvidae; genus Corvus; species Corvus kubaryi. Next base: position 17,123,342 of record NW_024580672.1, read on the forward strand.
CATTTGTATTTTTAGAAATTAACAGTCCAGTTGCCAAAATTAATTTTGTGAATAACTCCTATATATTCTTCATCTTTGCAGGTGCAAGTTCAGAAGATTTGTCAATTCCACTCCTTTCAGATTTTTGCCTTCTAGGTACCTACCCAATATACAAGGCAATACTTTAATTTCTAGTTTCTTGTGTATTCTCTACTTGCAGGCTTCTTTTTTGCCAACTATTTTGCACACAAGCTCCCACAGAATTCAGTAAAAGGCCTTCAAAGGGCAAAAACAACAGGGAGATTGTTCAGTCCAGATATTAAGATGCAAGAAGCTCACGTAGTAGTCATATAGTCAATTAAACCATTGCTAAGCAACACAAGACACAATTCTTTCCCATTTACACAGATTGTGAAATGTATGCAGATTTAATGCTTGTTCTAAAACTGTGAGTTTGGTGCAGTGCTCTGAAGTATCCAATGACATTTGCAATACTCTACTTACAGAAACAATGAGCATGTCATCAAGGCAGAATCCCTTCCCCATTCCCACTTGGTGACAAAACACAAAATCCACTGCATATGTGTGTTTTAACAGAGCAAACACCATGAATGACGTAACACAGATACTGTATTACACCTACTGTTTTGGATAGCTGTCTTGCTTTTTTTTTTCCCCCTACTGGCAGCATGACAAAACACTGTCAAAACCAGCGTTCAGAGTCATTTCTATCTGATTAGCAAGTAGTCAAATATTTATTCATGATCTGACTCTGAATATGTCAGAATTGCATATTAAGTCACCCACATTTGTGTGCAGCTGAACGTTAGTTATGCATTTTTGGGGGGCTGGTATGAATGTTTTGTTGGTTACATCAATAAGAAAAGGTGACCTAAGAGACATAATCTACCAATATCATTTTGGCTCCATTGTTTCTGAAAGTATTTAAAAACACTAACACAAAATGCCTGGGGAAATGTTGTCAGAGACTCCACCAGTGGTCTCCAAATTGGCATTTTTGCAAGGCAATGAGGAAGAGACACTGTGGATCAAAGACCTCGTATTTTGCTCCTGAATTTTTGTGGTTATTAGCACCCTTTTAAAGCAGCAGTGCTTTGAACAAAGTAACCCACGTAAAAGTCAATTTACTTCCTAATTTTAAGAAAAAATACGGAACAAAGAGCATGCATTTTCAAAAATTAAAATTATATCTTAAGTTAGCTGCCAATTATCCACCAAGTTCCCTGTGTCTAATGGAAACTAGGATAATTTCTGCATGCACAGCTCATCTTTCAGAGCCAAACAAGTATAAGAGTGACTTAGAAAATATTCCACCAAGTGTATCAAAAGCACATACACACAGACTGCTATTTAATTCCTCTGTGGCACTTTCCACAAACAGTCTGCAAGTCACCTGCTAAAAAAATTAACTTCTCCTTCTCCTGTCGATGCAATTATGTGACCACAATTGATACAGAGGAAGCCATTTGCTTACATTCACAGTGACAGACAGTGGCAGAAACTGAACAGAAGTCACCCACAACTTCCCAGACCCACAGGCAGAGAAAGTCTGTGCTACATTTTTCCAGTAGCAGGTTTGATTCTGCAGAGCTCAAACTAAGATACAAAGCAGGAGATGCTAAGGACCTTTTGGGATTAGGGCCATAACACAAGGACTAGCTTCTTCCAGTAATGGCACTGGAAGCAAATATAACCATGAACTCTCTATCAGTAGATTCTTTTTTTTTTGTGGAGGAAATGCACTGAGGGCCTCACACTTAACCACTTGAGCCCAAGCACTTAAACAATGAACCATGACTGCTCACACAAGCACACCAACTTGCAGGATGGAGTTTTTGGATGGAGAATACTTGTGTAACAACTGAAAATCCAGCCCTGAGCACGTGTTTAACTGATTTGCTCAGCTGGGAATGTAATCCTCATGTGCTCAAGCTTGGAGGATTTTCAGGTGTTATGCAAGTATTCTGAAAAACTTCAGAGCAGCCTTCAGCTGAAACACACAGGAGCAGCTAGAGATATGCATCTGTAGGAAAGAAGTCTTGTGAGAGAGAGGAGCAAGGAAGCAAGAAGAGCAGAATGGAAGAAACCTCAGAACATCTCATTCCATCTCAATTTCAGAAACAAATTTTTCATTGAAATTCCCTCTGAAGAAAAAAAACCTTAAAATAAAAATGTAGCTCAGGAAAGTCTCCCCAGTCCTTCCTTCCCAAGCTAAACAAAGCTTTGCAGAAGAAACACCAAAGCTGATATGACTTGGGTTCAGGGCAAAGCTGGAGAGCCTGTTTTTCATGTGGTGTACACATGTCCTGGCATGACACTCCCCACATATGAGAGAAGCCAACAGCCAGCATGGGACAAACTAAAGGAAGAGAGCAGCAGAGGGCAGGATGCTGAAATCACTTCCAGGTGAGGAAGCTCCAAGGCTGCAAATGGTTTGGAGAACTGCAAGAGAAACCTGCCCAGGTGTTAAAACATGCTCCTACAGGCCTCCCTTTCCACTGTCAGAAACAGGATTCTGGGCTGGACGGAATCTTGGTCTAACTCAGTTTTATTCTCATTTTCTTCTGAGCATTTCTTCCAAACAGCAAAGACAGAGGACAGATATCCTAGGATATCCGAGACTTTGGTGAAGGACAGCAGAACAGGAATGCAGCAATAAGCAAAGTGAAAAAAACAAGGAGGTCAGTGGATAGGGGGGAATGAAGAACAGTATGCTGACCTCAGTAGAAATACATAAAATGTTTGCTCAATCATAAGTGAACATAAGTTTCAAATTTTCTTTAATAATAAAAAAAGAGTTAAGGACAAGGTATTCTCAATACAGCCTTGAACTGCAACATTTGGAACTAAAAATGACTCTTCCAAAATGACTTCAGAAGAAACTGAATTAAACATACATGCCTTGGCAGCTAACAGGGATATGAAAACTAACAGGTTTCTTACATCTTCAGCTCACTCATACTGGAGAAAGAAGAATTTTGTTTACAATACAGTGTAGCACTGACTCCCCTGCATTCCTCCCTACCTTCGGAAATCATATTCTTACATTCTGAATGTTCAGACGGGCTGGCTGAGGGAAGTTGTTCTCTTTTTTTCTTTTCAGTAATTAAGTCCCCTGTGCAAATGAAGTCATAATAAAACAAGACTTAGATTGAAGAGAAATAATTTTATCTAAACACATGACTTGGTCTGTTCTCACACTGTAATCACAAACTTGGTAAAGCAGCAATCACTTAAAGTATATTTACAGGAAGTTTTCTGGAGTGGGACAGCCAGAATAGTTGTGAGAGTTGCATTCACTGCTCCTTAAAACATAGGTACAAGTAATATTATTAGTAAGTAACAGTGAACTCAAAAAAGCAGTCAACAATTTGCCACAGTCAACACAGCATTCTGGTATTTAGTATTTTAGTATTAAATGAATAATTGACATATACAAACCTCTTCTTTTGTTTTCTTATTTTCTGCTCTAAGCTCTTCATATTCGCCAATAGCTACACATGGAAAAAAAAAGAAAAAAGTTAATATAGCAGTACCTCTTCCCAAATTTGCTCTCCATTTGATTAAATTGAAAACTCTTCTGTTTGTCTACACAGACTTCTTAAATAACATGGGTCATAAACTTCATTAATAGCCTATTAATATCTTATGAACTGGACATCCTTCTAGAATTGAAGCAATTAGGAAATGTCTGAAAAAGATGGTAGCTCCCAAAACAATCAATTTTGATCAATGTAGAATTAAACAATCTTATTGATTGAGTTCAAAAATTACAAGGTGAATATACTGGTTTGCAGTGACAATTTCAAACCCACACTGGCTCAGGTTACAGAACAATCCTAGAAAGAATGGCTCATGCAATATATAGGTACCTGCACAGTAGCTGATCCCTGCACCAGGAAAACCAGGGTCTCCCATCCATCCCTTTACTTTGTCCCCACTTCTCCTTATGTACCCAAGACTCCTACCCACCTCCCATGCTCAAGAAGCAGGAAAAAAAAAACCAAAACGAAAACCAACAGGTAGATGAACAAAAAAGAAACCACGCGTGTGAAACGATGTATTTCCTACACAGAACACAAAGGCTGTGCCTCTTGATCACTGCTCCATTGCCAAGCTATTCCCTGTTCCCTTCAGGAAAACAAGGGAAGAGACTTCTACCATCCAGATGCAAGAAAATGAATGAAAACTGTATCAGCAGATACAGTTCAAGCTCCCTCATACTTGAAAACTGCTCACGTTCACTCGCCTTTAAGGCAAAGTCATTCTTGCCATTCGATACTCTGCAAATGACTGCAAAATGTAAATACAGATTTGCCCCACCCTCGACAGCTCTCTTCTGTTCTCCACAAACAGAGAACTCTGAATCATTAGCCCTGAAGGAGAAAATAACAGAATATTCTGGGCTATAGCTCTTAATCCACCCAAAACATATTCCCAGCCAGCCCTGCTCTTTCTTACAGTAAAAGAGTAAAACCCCAAAATAGCCAGCGTGAGTGAACACAGCATGTTCCTTCACAACAATGACCACATTTATGCACCAGCTACACACTCCACAGCTCAGCTGGCCAGAAGAGACTGACCTGTAAGCACATATCAATGCCCTTTATCAGTATTAAATAAAGTAGGTAACTTTGTATGCAGAAGCTCCTTTAATTTTAACTTAGTCTTTTGATTTTTAGTTGTGAACCTGTGTCTCCTGAACCTGAATTTGCTAACAAAATGTAAGTATTATCTAAATTAGATGTTTTATATATTAGGTACTTACTGTGGCAAAAAAGCACTTATTACTAAAACAAGGCCATAAGGGTAAAAGTATATAATGACTATAATTCACAGTGAACCACAGAAAAGACACCTTCATTTACCCAGAGTGAGGTGGTGACTCTTCCTACTCTTTTATTAAAAAATTAATCTACCCCTTTCCTAAAGCTGCATATTAAAAAACACAAATTAAAAAAAAACCCCAAACTTTAAAAATGCTACATGGATATATACTTCAGTATTTATATTGCAAACCAGGGTGGCCTTCAAGTAGATTGAGAGCCCTTCCATGCCAAATCAATAAGTAATGCCACTTCTGCACTTCAAACCTACTTATTTAATCAAAAAATAAGTAGAGCTGTCAAAGGAAGCAAGTATCATTCCACTGTTTATGCTTCCATATCATGGACCAGGCATGACTTTACTGGTACAGGCAAGAGAAAGAGCTGACAGTGCAAGAAGTCCTCTGCTCAAGATGAAACAAGCTATCCAGATCAAGTCATATTTTGTTGGTAGAAGTAAACTAACACCTGCCTTTTTGGATATATCATTAGAGACAGAAATACCCCTGTCAGCACCAGAGGCTTTAATGGAGCTGCTACCACCACATTCCTCCTCCCAGTGTACATGGAATAGGAAGAATCAGGCCAAGAACGTTGTGCAAACTCTCAAACAACAACGGCCTCCTACATGTACAGAGTGCATGTGAAGTGCTGTCAGAGGATAAACAAAAGCCAAAAGGGATCAATTTTTCCCTTGTTCCCCACCTTAGGCTCAAAGATCCCTTCTGCCAAATCCAGGTGATCAGTACTTAACAGGATGCAATATGGCACTAGCAGCACCAGCCAAATGCAAACTATTTCCAAATGTGCCTGGGCAGCATTTTTAACACCTCCTCCTGTAAAGGTGAATGTATGGGATGGCATTACACTCATCACTTTACAATGACTCCAAATCTTGACCCAGAATACATAAAACTATTATCAGGCCTAAAGCTTACATGGGCAAAACAAGCTTTTGGTCACATATCAGTTGCATCTGCTGAAACTTACAAGGCTCAATTACCAAACAGTTGTTAATAAAATAAACAAATAAAAATCACCTAAGTACATGAAGGTAATTGTTAGGTACAAATAGTGTAAGTCAGCTCCTGCATCTGCGTTCCCGTACGCCTTGATTTTACTCAAATCTGTGGAAGTGTGTACAAGTAATTTTAATTAAACCCCAAATTTGCATCTTGCAGTCTTACAGCTTCCTGGAAAAAACAGGGCAGGGAAACTAAACACGCCACTGCCTGATAAAGACCAACCACTAAGTTCACACCAAAAGATTTGCCTTCACAAGTTTCTGAAAATAAGATAGGGTTCAATACAAGAAACTGAAGTGGGAAAAACATTAAAACTCTAATACATTCAAGCAGGATGTGTTCTGCTGGGGAAGGATGGCTGCTGTGTTTGAAGATATACACACAGGTACATGGGAAAAAATAAGTTGTAGAGCAGATGACTACAGAGGGGAGTAAGGCAGTCAACAAGGTGTCCTAAGAAACTTCTCTGGCCATAAAAATTACCCACCTGCCACAAAGAAGAATAAATTTTTCAGACATTAGGAGCTTGTCAATAGCAACATTTAAAAGGTACTGCTCTGAGATACTGCTGCCAGATTGGCAGTCTAGTCCGTTCCTTAGAAGATACATGATGTTCCCTTATTCAAATGCTGACATTATAAGAAAAAGTTTTAAGAGATCAGATAGATCATAATTTTTAAAAAAGCATGCAGAGCCATAGTGTTTGGGACTAGAAATTGGAAATCATCACTCTTCATCAAACCCAGCCAACAAACACAGAGCAAGGGTAGACCTTTTGAAAATGAAGAAAATCCAGGCAACATAAACACCTTTGTATATGCGTGGTTAACAGCAGTTGTTAACCACTGTAATTTAGCAAAGTGACCAGAAACGTGGCTCTGACAGTGTCAGTGTTGAAGTGTAATTTTACCTAGTTTATAACTTCAGACACTTCGACCACTGACTCCTGTTTTCAACTGAACAAAAAAGGGACTATTGCAGAAGATGACTCTGTCTTTAAGGGCAAGGTACCAGCAGTGCCAATAAAACCAGAGACAAACAAGGCAATCTTCCAGGCAGGTAATCAACTACTGTTAGTCAAGTTTGCTACCATTCCTCAGGCTCTTCAAGCAACCACTAATGACACAAGGTTTTGTTTGCCAAATTGGTTTTTGTTTAATTCTTACCCATAGGAATATAAGGCCAGTTGAAAAGAAGTGTGCACCATTGGAAACATCACTAAAAGTACAGTTAGGCAACAGTATTATTTATGGCAGATCTGCTTTATTAAACCAAGCCATTTCAGAAAACCGTTTGAGGAATAAAACTCAAACAACACTTTAAAGTCCAAAATATCATCAATACAGAGATCTTGTTTCTTCATGATGCTCACCTTAAGTTTGGTAATGGAGCAAGCTGAAGAATGATCAGTATCAGGTATCTGAGTCTAACTCACAGGACTTGGAAAATTCAGCATGGGTGAAAGATAAGCGTATCTTGCCCACAGATGGCTTCAGTGTCCTTGTTGCTGCTCAGAGCTCTGCCAAACAGCCAAGCAAATTTGCCCAAGCCCCAGAGAGCCTCACAGCTGCCACTGAGCATTGAGTGGGCAGCTACAAAACACCTGCCTCAGGTTCAATCTCCTGACCTTGGCTAGGAGAAGTATAAGCAGCAGCTGAAATGCGACAGCAGTCAGCCAGATGCTGCTATCTGCCTTCCCTTCTACCTGTGACACTATTTCTCAGACAGTTCATTTACCTGGTGCCAGGCAAGTTTCTCAAGACTAGAAAATCACATCCTGAAAAAGAAACCAAGGAAATGGCTACTGAAGGAATGTTTTCTGAAACCTCTCCAAACCAATCTGTGTTTCTCAGAAATCTGACTACACATCGGGAATCTGAAGCCATACACCATTCTGAACAAAATAAAGATAAGACAATACCCATTATCCCAAATATTCAGATCAAGCAGATCCTTCCAGCAACTGCATTTTTTTCCAAAATAATACTGTTGCCTACATTTGGAAGCAATAAACAGGAAAATTAAGAGACTCTGTTTAACAGACCATCCTAAAATTACTTGAGGGAAGTTGGTGGTATCTAAAATAGTCTTGTTTTGTTATCAATAAGAATGGAGGGGACACTATTCAAATTTACAGTATATAAAGAGTAAGCAATTTTACTTATCTACAGTATCAATACATTTTATTTTACTATTAGAATAATTTCATTTCTCTCATTACCTTCTCATTGCTTGAGCTTTGTACTCTAGGCACCAGACTCATCAAGTTAACACAATTTAACTACTGATTTAACTATGTGTGCTACCATATTTTTTGCTTAGTTTTAGATGTAAAACAGAAGAGGTTTTTTTTTCCGTGGGCTAACTTTTTGCCTGCCTAAAACAACTTTCTCACCAGCGACATAATCACAAAAGTGTACATTAGCATCACAAGAACACACTAGAACTCCTGTGTTTAGGGATGAACATCCACCAAGAGCAGAGCCTTACAGGACTGTGTCTGCTAAGTACAGCTTCTATTTCAACAGCTCAGGTGGATCTGGGACAGCCAGTCCTCAAGTTACAGTAACTTTCCCTTGAACTAATTCCTCTAGTCCTGTAAAATTTCCTTAGACATTAAAGGATACCCAGCCCACTGGTGGAGAAGAGTTTCAGAGAGCAGAACTGAAGCCCTGCTCTAAACAACAGGCTCAGTTTTCTCTAAATAATAACCCAAACTTGTCTTTTTTGCAACTGATTGTTGTCATTTTAACAAATGCCCTCTGGAGGCAACAGTACTGGAGGGAAGCAGTCAGTTAGCAAGAGAACCAGATTTTGAGCCTTACTTTTTGGTCTCAGATTGTCAAAACGCACAGCTGTAAGATTATTGTTTTACACCCACTGAATCTTTCCAAGGCAGAATCTAACTTGTTTCTGGTAATCGTGAATTTCCAAAGCTAAGTGTACAGGGAAAACCTAAAAAGTGCCAAAGCAGGTCATAAATAGTCCATTAATATCCAGATGAAACTTGGTTAAGAACAGCTTCTGCTATACAGCAAAGGTGATGGAGTGCATTTATGGTCAGAATGAATGACAGAAAATTGGGCACTTATCACACCCCTGTAATTTCACTCTTTTACACAATTTTGTCCAATAGGTCCTTTCCAAATAGCTCATCCCAGGCCCACAGGAGACCAGGAGAGCTCAGCTGTGGGAATTTCCAGCTGTGAATTCCAGAGTGGTTCCTTCACACCTCCTGCACATGAAGCTGTGGCACAGGAGGGAATACTGACCACTTGGTGCACAAGCAGATGTTCACAATTCAAACAAATCTTCAAACATTTGAATGTGCCTACCTGACTAACTAAGGCTGCACCTCTGCTGGATCAACCTGGCTCAGGGACAGACTGACCACAGGGGAGTTAAAAAATGGCTTATGAGCACCCAAGCTCCTTTCCACGCGCCTTCTTCCAGAAGATTAAATGTTACAGTGTTTTAGTTTCAGAGTCAAACTGTGCACTCATGAAACTGACCATGCTGAAATTCTGGACTGTTCTACTAAAGCACCGAAAGTGACTCACACCCAGCACCAAACCAGCCCAGGATGGAACTACCAAAGCTCTACAGAAACTGATGGTGCACCAGGGCGAGCCCTGAGCTGTCAGCGGGAAGCTTGCTCGCTTATGAGGACTGGCATTGCAGCTGTTTGATGGGTCGGGTGAGGATCGGATCCTGCAGCACGGAGCGGGAGACGAGACACGCTGCCAGGTTAGGCACAGCCCGGCACTCCACGCGAGGCGAGGCTCCGCGCAGGGACAGCGAGGCGGACAGACTGTCAGCCTGCAGCTGTCCGGTCCTGCGGGCTCTGCGGTAGCCCGGCCGGGGCTCGGACCCAGCTCCCCGCCAGGGCAGCGCCGAGCGGGCAGGGCCGGGCCGAGGCACCCACGGCCCATGTGCCGCGGCACCGCCGCCTCCCGCCCTCGCCATCGGCCTCTGCGACGGCCGGGCTCGCAGAGCCACTCAATCAACTGGGCTGGGAAAAGCCCTCCGAGATCATCCAATCCAACCCATCTTCAGACAGAGCGGGCACCTGCGGGGCGGGCGCCCACATGGGGAAGAGCCAACACGTTCCAATCTCCTGCTTTATTTCATTAAGGCTTTTATTATTTCCCTTCTGCACGGGCAGAGCAAGGGGCCTGGGAGCGGGGCCGGGGGACGCCCAGGCCGCGCCCACCCCG